>NW_024429191.1:36022315-36532315 GCF_017639785.1 Mesocricetus auratus | reverse complement strand
TTTTCTTTCTCTTAAGGATTTCTCTGGAGATGTATTATCTTACATTTACCCCCAGTTTTCTGAAAGTATACCCAAGAGGGATTCACAGACCACCATAAAGCTATAATGAGAGGAAGGAGGGGGGAAGTTGGAGATGTCTCAGCAGGCAGTGAGGGGCTTTTATAGGAAGGCGGGCTGTATAATTCAGCTCTGCCCCAGTGGCCTTGATGGCCTCTCTCCCAGGTCCTTTTGTTAAGATTGAGTTAAGATTCCCATTACACCCCACTGTTGACTGTGGACACTTGAATTTTCATTGTCTTAGTTACTTGCTTACTTTTGGATGGAACCATGGGCTGTTTCGTGACTCAGATGTGATCTGAATGAAGTGAGCTTGTTCCTCCCTGGGAAACACTTTTGACTCTCAGGAACTCTGTGTATTGCAACCATTACCTTTGATTTATGGTTGTCAGTCATTGGGCAACTAAGTAGACTGTAGCATATGGATCCCCAAAGGCAAGGGAGAGAGGCTCTGGATGCTGGCTTGCTGCCTGCAAAGGACTTCCGTATTTATAATTTCACTTACCCCGCATGGGGAGTTTAAATGTGGGCAGATTTCAGGCTGGGAAAACAATTTCCATTAACTGTTCTGGGAAAGGCACTCCAGAGTTTTAGATACCGTTACAGGCCAACTCCCTCCTTTATCCCTCTCTCAAAAAGAACGAAAAGTAAGAAAAAAAGAATAAGTAAAATAAGAGTTATATGAATTAGAACAACTAAGCAAAGGCATCGTGAGATGCTCCTGGGTTTTCCTCAAGGAAGTACTATGCTCTACTGGGCAAACAGTTGGAGATCTTTCCGTCTTTCTCCCCTATTTCTCAAATTTATGGTGATATATAGATAAAAGACCCACATAGGAGAGGGAGGGAATCAGACAAAGCAGAGAAAGGTACAGAGAGTGAATGAAAGAGAATAAATGTTGGGATTCCAGAGTCTACTGTGGACACTGTGGGAAGAGTTTTACATCCTGTGTTGATGGAGTTATGACCTGACAAGCAGGCCAAACAAGGGCTATCCAACATTGACCTTCTTGGGAGATTCTCCAGCCTTGACTATGTGGTCCCTCCTGCTGTGACGCTGCCTTAGCTGACTGCTCTGCTGGCCCAGCACCTTCAAATAAACCATTGGTTTTTGTGAGAAAAGCAGACCCTTTCTTAGCTGAAGACCATTCTTTACGACATTAAAGAGTGTTTCTGTTCGTGCATAGGTTTGAGATTTTTCTTTTTTTTGTCACATGAATGAATTAACAAACAGGAAAAATTAAATTCAGTGTAACCTGCCTGTGTGTAAGACTGGCATTTGGCAAACTTGGCTATCCGGAGTAGAACAAAAAGAAGGGATTGCAAGCAGAAAGCATGCGCTGTGGCACTTAGATCACCACAATGAGCAGTTGTTTGATGGAGGGTTTGCAGGGGTCTGGGCATCTGACAAAGCACATGACCTACTTCACTTTGTAGTCACCTGATTGGTTGCCAGGTTTTATTGCTTCAATTCTGCAACCAATCCCTGCCTCATCCAAGGTTCAGACTCAGCTCTGTACAGTCACTGTGCTCCACTGCCTTTCAAAGATGGGGTGCTGTGCAACCTCGCCAGCGCCCAATGAACCTTCTTCAATCCTCCTTGAAGCTTTTATTTAAAACAGACTGCAGTAGCCACAGATTTCCCCCAAGGTAAGCAGGGATGATACCCCAGTAAAGGTACTTCAATCGTAGACCAGCTGCCTTTAATAGTTTAATAATAATTTAATGATCTACAGGCCATTTTACCCAAGAGCTAGGGAATAGATATGTTCAGCAGTGCATGGAAGCTTCTTAAAAGTTGATCACACCACAAGTCACAAAGCAAGTCTTAACACACATGTGCACACACACCCACATACCCACACACCCAACCACACCCACCCACACCCACACCCACACACACACTCACACACGTTAAGATATTTTGTAGTATCTAGTCTCATCGCTGTAGAATGAAATAACAAGAGGATATTCAGAAAATACACAAAAACACTTAGAAACTGAACAGAACAGCACATTTGATCAAACAACAGATTACTGAAGAAATCACGAAGGAATGTATAAAGTCCCTGAGAAACAAATGAGAGTGGCAACACAACCTAACAGATCCTTTGGGAATCAGATAAAGCAGTCCTAAGAGAAGGAGCTTTTATAGCTAGAAGTGCTCACAATAAGAAAACACAGAGATCTCAAATAAAAACCAAAACCAACCATACACCTCACGACTCTGCAAAAACATGAAGGCAACCCCAAACCCAGCAGCCAGCAAGAAACAAAAAAGATCGGGCAGAGAGTGATGTGATGGGAGGCAAAAGAAGAATGAACAAAATACATCAAATGAAGATTTGGCTCTTTATTATATAGGTTAACAAGATTGCAAGTCCCTAGCCAAAGTAACAGAGAGAGAGAGAGAGAGAGAGAGAGACAGAGAGAGAGACAGAGACAGAGACAGAGACAGAGACAGAGACAGACTGAGAGAGAGAGAGAGAGAGAGAGAGAGAGAGAGAGAGAGAGAGAGAGAGGAGAGAACAAAAGTAAATTTAGAGCCAAAAAGGGAGTTGTTACTATAGAGAATACTATGAAAACATATCCCCAAAGGCTAGAAAACCTAGATGAAATTGTTAAATTTCTAAATGCACATGACCTGCCTAAAGCCAGAAGAAATAAATAATTTAAAATAAACTTATAATGAACAACGAGATTGAAGCAATGATTAAAAGTCTACCCACGAAAGACAGTCCAGGACCAGATGGACTCACTGCTGAATTCAGTCTAGCAAACAAAAGATGAATTTATCTATCTATGTATCTATGTATCTATGTATCTATGTATCTATGTATCTATGTATCTATCTATCTATGTATCTATCTATGTATCTATGTATCTATGTATCTATCTATGTATCTATCTATGTATCTATGTATCTATCTATCTATCTATGTATCTATCTATCTATCTATCTATCTATCTATCTATCTATCTATCTATGTATTGCCTGTGTATGTGCACGTTTGTGCTTGAGTGCACATGCACACACACTATGGCATGCATGTGGAAGTCAGAGGATGACTTGTGGGAGTCAGTTCTCTCTTTCTACTATGTGGGTTTTCAGGATCACACTTGGGTCATCAGGCTTGGCAGCAGGTAACCCACTGAGCTGTGTCATCAGGGCCTGGATTCTAGAAAACTTTTAAGATCTAGTTTCAATATTTCTCAAACTGTCCCATAAAACAGAATGGTAAGGAACGCTACTAAACTGATTTTACAAAACCAGAATTATCCTGATATCAAAATTAGGTAAAGACACAACAACAAACTAATGAAAAAAAAGAAATCTCCAGACCAGTTTACATGATGAACAAGAGGCACAAAAAGTTTCAACAAAATACTTGCAAACTAAAGTAAAAAACACATTGGGAAGATCATACATCATGATCAAGTAGGTATCATCTCAGAGATGCAAAATTGCTTCAGCATTTATTGATCAATAAATATAATTCACTATATAAATAAGCTTGATCATGTGATCATCTCTATAGGTGTAGAAAAAGCATTTGACAAAGTTTACCTTCATGATAAAAGTCCTGGAGAAATGAGGAACAGACAAGACATTTCTCAAAACAGTAAAGATTATATGTGACACTCCTACGGCCAAAATGGCAGTAAATGGGAAAACAAAGTAAAAATATTTTTTTCTATGATATGGAATGAGACAAGGGTGGTCACTACTTCCACTCTTAGTCAGTATGGTCCTTGAAATCTTAGCCAAAGTTTTAAGAGAACAGAAAGATGTAAAAGACCTAGAAGCTGGAAAGGAAGAAGCAAAATTGTCTTTCTTCACAATTGGCATGATTCTAGACTTGAGGCCTTGCCTGAAAATTCCTTTACTCAATAAATACTTTCATAAGGTTTCAGGGTACAAAGCCAACACACAAAAGTCAGAAGCTTTCATATATATGAAATAATAAACTCACTGAGAAGTAAATGAGAAAAAATATCTCATTTATTATGGTTCCCTCACAAATAACAGTGCCTATGAATAAGCCTCACCAAGAATACCAAACACCACTACTACGATGAAAACTTAAGAAATTAAAGATACCAGGAACTGCAAGAACTCCCATGCTTCTGCATTGGCAGAATTTATATTGGGGAAGTGGCTATATTATCAAAAGCAATCTGTAGATTTGGCAGGATTCCCATAAAAAATTCTAGTGACATTTTTTCCCACAGAACTAGATAACAAAAATATATTTAAAAAAACCCAAAAACATCTGAAAACACAAAGACCACATCCAGCCAAAGCAATTCTAAGCCTGCTGAAGGAGGCACACTATCTGACCTCAAATTACTCTACAGAACTATAGTGACAAAGGCAGGGTGGTGCTTGTATAAAAACAGCTATGCAGACCATTGTAATAGAACAGAGGATAAACTCATGCGGATATTGCCACTTAATTTTTGACAAAGGATCAAAAACACACACTGGGAAAAAAAGACTATTTAACAAAGGTACTGGCAAAACTAGATATTTACATGTAGAAAAATGAACTCAGACCCTCATCCCTCACCCTGAATAGAACCACGTTGGTGGCACACACCTTTAATCCCAGCACTCGGGAGGCAGAGGCAGGTGGATCTCTGTGAGTTCGAGGCCAGCCTGGTCTACAGAGCTAGTCTACAGAGATAAAACAATACAGAGAAAACCTGTCTCGAAAAAAAACAAAAAAAAATCAATTCAAAACAGATAAAGGGCCTCAAGTCAAAGCCTAGAGTTTTGAAACTTCTAGAAGAAAATATTGGCCATACATTCCAAGTTGTAGATATAGGCAAAGACTTTCCAAGTAGACACCAGTAGCACAGGAATAGTCCTGAGAATCAAGAAATAGGGTAACACAAAACTAAAAAGTTTCTGCATGGCAAGAGAGACAGTTAATGGTGTGAACAATCACCAGAGTGGGAGAAAGTCTTTGCCGGCTATAACTTGGACAGGGGATTCAAGCCTAGAATTTATGTAAATAATTTAAAAATATTAGTCATCCAACTCCATGCCAATCAATAAATGGGCTGAAGAAATGAAGAGACTTCAAAAGAAAACATGTACATGGTCTCTTTTTTTTTCTTTTTAAATTTCAATACCCTTTAGTCATGAGCGAAATGAAAATTCAAACCACTTTGAGACTCTTATCTTACCTAAGTCAGAATGTCTGAGATCAAGAGAATAAGTGACAGTGAGTGTTGGTGAGGATATGGGGAGGGGGGACCTTTATTCCTTTCAGATGGGTGGAAGCTGGTACAGCTATTATGGAAATCTGTGTGGATGTTTCTCATAAAATGAAAAGTAGAACTTTTATATGGTCCAGCTACACTTCTCCTGGGCACACATCCTAAGCATCCTGTATCACACCACTGAGATGCCTGCTCTATCACGTTCACTACTGCTCTACTCACAACAGTAAGGCTACGGAACCAGCCGAGACGTCCATCAGTGAATGAATGGATCGTGGAAATGTGGCATGTGTACACAATAGAATTTAACTCACTCAGCTGGAAAAAAGTAAAATGGATGGGTTTGGAAAGTTTCATGTTAAGCTGAAGTGACATGTAACTCTGGAGTTCATTTAACTACTGGTGGTTCCTAGACATCTAGATTTTGGGGATGAGAAAAACAATAATCAAATGTGGATGTGAGAAAAAAATGAACTGTGAACTGGATGTTAATTTTGCCAAGTAAAATAAATGCTCAAAAGAGAACAATCACCATCAAGCCCACACCCTTGAGTAGGAGTATGGACACGGAGGACTTAGAGCTCTCTCTCTCTCATCTACCCTGACTTACTGCAGGCTGCTGGGAACTCCATCCCAGGCAGTCAGTGGCAAGACCCTGACCTGATGTTTGGAGATGCTGTATTGCACAAAGAAGAATTAACTTAGACCACACCTTTTGCTGATCACACCTGGGGTTCAGTTTTGCTTTTATTACCAGCCTCACCCAGGTCCAACTCATGAAGACTTTGCGTGTGGGTCTGTCCACTAAACAGTCCTCGTGGGTGTGCTTGTGTGTCATTCACTGAGATAGCATTCAGAGAACTGACTGTGGAGGCTAACAACAATGTCATCATTATTTTCATTCAGAAAATAATGGAAGGAAATCATGCAAGTCTTTCTACAAGGGAAATCCTGCTTGGCAAGAAAGCTATCTTTTTAAAGATTAAAAAGTATAACTGTGTGTGTGTGTGTGTGTGTGTGTGTGTGTGTGTGTGTACTTGCAGGTGGCTGTGAACGCTAGAAGCATTAGTGTGTGTGTGTGTGTGTGTGTGTGTGTGTGTATGCACACACTTGCATGTGAGTGCGGGTGGCTGCAGAGGCATTGGAGCCCTCTACAGAAAAGTTACCTTCTTAGTAAAAGTAAACAAAGGCAAGAGTTTTGTGAAAACTGTTTTGCTTCATGCATGATAGATACGTACTCTAGCACTGTGCGCCACCCTCAGCCCAGAGACTGGTCATTTTTTTTCTGATAAACTCAAAACATGTGGGAGGAGCACACCTGTAATCTGAGCCTTCAGGAGGAAGGCTGTGAGTTGGAAGCCAGCCTAGGCAACATAGTAAGCTACAGACCAATATGGCTGCATATAAGACCCTGTCTAAGCCCCAATGCCCAAACAATAATAACCAGAAAAACACAATAAACAAGCAAATACAAACTGAATTCCTAAGTGTAGAAAGTTTTTGGAGACGCTTGGGATATTCTGGGCAAGTGAGCTCTCTTACAACCTTTTCCTGCTATACCAGTCTCCACCTGGCCTGCTTGCCCACAGGAAACCAAGGCCAGGTGGGGTGAAGTGACCCGCCCAAGAGACTCTTGCTGTTATCCTGCAGACCCAGAGTCCACCGTCAGTCCTAACTCCAGTCCTAACCGTCACTTACTGCTACTTTCCCAAGATGGCAGAGCTATAATACGGAAGAGTTTGAACACAGAGCTGATGAACCCTAAAGCGCACTTCATTTCCCAGCCCACAGCCCTCCAGTGGCAGAGCCAAGGTGTCCATTAAAAACTCCCCCCTCTCCTGGTCTGCTTTTGTATCATAGCAGCTGCCAGCTCAGAAAACTCAAAAGACCCAGAGAGTTTGAGATAAAGTTGTTGAGGAGCTTGCTATTTTTGGTGGATTCTAGAAGAAAGCAACATACAATTTGTGTATCAGCAGGAGAGAGCCCGGCTCTGGCAGGCAAATCACAGCCCGAGTGCTGCTGTTCTCGCCTAGGTAAGGGCCGTTCAATTCCTGTGCTGTTCATCTCAGTCCTTCCCACCTCACATTCTCACCTTCTCTTCTCTCTTTAATGTGTTGCTTTGCCATTTACGAGCTGCTCAGGCAGGCGAGGTAACAGCGGAGTCCTAACTAGAACCAGTGTGAGTTTGCTTGTCTTTGTGATTCCACTGGTGTCCTGGGAGATTAATCGGAAAGGTGGGGCTACCCCTTGCTATGGTTTTGGAGGTGGTGTGGGGTCTGGAACCTCCACTTTCTGGTGTTCCCAGTGTTTTCCCTGACTGATTTAAGGATGGTGCCTCAAGAACGACAAAGATGGTGACATATGGCAGGTGGGTACCTCCATTAGCACAGCAGTGGAGGTGTGAAAAAAAGGCTTTATGATCAAGGTTTGTACCTACGCAAGGTTGCACAGAGCCTGTTGGGAACCTGTCTTAGGTTCAGATTGTAACAGGGAAATGGGGATGGCTGAATCGAGAGGCTAGGAGAAGATACTGCTTGAATGCCCACAGGGCACTACATACACAGAGCTGTGAGGTCCTTGTGTCTAAAGTGATCTGCTTCATGGAGTGGAAAAAAACCGAAAGCATGGAATTTTAGGAGGCATAATTTTTTTTTGGAGTGGGGGTTTCAGTTTAGTCATCATAGGCAAGCAGGGGAACATCCATCCACACTGGGTGTGCTTCTGCACATCTGGAGGTATACGGTAGCCTATGGGATGCCCCATCCCAGAGAGGCCACCTGCACTCCACAGATGCACAATGTAGGCAAGAGTTTCCTGTGGAATTCAGGGTTGAAGCAGGAATCTGTTTTTCTGTTTTCACATTAATGACATAGGTCTGTGTGTGTGTGTGTGTGTGTGTGTGTGTGTGTGTGTGTGTGTGTGTGTGTGCGCGCGCTTCTGTGCACATGTGTTGGAATGTATGCACCAAATGGTCCCTGTCTTCTTTTTATTGGTTGATTTTTGAGACAGGGTATCTTGTAGCCCAGGCTGGCCTAGAACTGATTAGGTAGACAATGCTGGGCATGAATGGCTAATTCTCCTGCCTCTACTATCTGAGGCCCGAGATTATAGCAGTGTTCCACAACACCCATCAGAGATCTTAATTGTCTGACCGCTTGAATTGGAAATCCAGCTTAGGGAACCTTGGTCCAATTCTGTCACCTTCCTGTGTCTCAGTTTCTTGAAGTGTTTGATGAAGATGGAGACAAAGTTGCATCCACAGTCCTACTGTGTGAGTAAGCTGACATGCTCAGTATTTCTTACAGGTGCTTCAGTAGTTGTGCTTGACAAATGTTGACTTAATCATCAGGGCCACTGAGTGCTAAAGCGAGACCTTGCCACACTTTAGACTGGGCTTAGGGGCTGGATACTGCACTATCAACCTAAGATGCTTTCTCTGTGATCTCTGTGGTCTGCCTTGGAGGTACTAACCATCTCTATTCAAATGTGCTTGTGGTTGCATATGCGTGTATACACACACACACACACACACACACACACACACACACTTCATATACACTTCCTTTCTGACCTCCTCCTTTCCTTTATCCCTCCTCCCATCCTCTCTCCCTTTCTCTCTCTCTTCCTTTTTATCCTCCCCCGTTCTTTCCCTTCTTCCTCCCTCTCCAGCTCTTCGGAGGATGCAGACTAGACAGCCTCTCTGCCCAGAGCGCTTTGTCTCTGATCAGACCTAACCTGGGTCACTGAGTTCATGAGGTTACCATGACAACACGTATCCCTGGCTACCCATCAGGAGGCAAAGACCAATTGAAAGGGACTGCCATTTCCCTGGGACATACTGTATTTATACTCAGCAGCAGGGCTCTGCACCAGTACCAAACTAGAAGAAGAGTGGCTGATGCTTGAAGTGTGGGAGGGAGAAATAAATATTAGTGTTTTATTGTTTTTTTTCAGCATGTTCCCTGTGGGGGAGGACCACAGATTGTTCTTGGAGAGAGACATTTTATTTCAAATGCAGTCAGTATGTGCAGCAGAGAGGGAGGTGGGCTGGCCTCATGGTGGGTTTTACAGAGAAGGAACTAACAAATTATTTAAATGTCAAGTGACTTTCCCATAGGTCTAATGAGATGAGGGCGTAGAAAGCAGTAAGGAGTGTGGTCTGCAACAGGTTCTTTGCGATATTTTATCAATTTGTTGAAGACGTCATGAAATTATTACAGCTTTTATTATTCTGTGTGTGCACGAGGTGTGTGTGTGTGTGTGTGTGTGTGTGTGTGTGTGTATGCGTGCACGCACGCACGTGCTGAAGAAGGACAACTTTATGGAGTTGGGTCTCTCCTTCCACCTTTACAGAGGTTCTAGAAATTGAACTCAGATCTCCAAGATTGTGATGCAAGTTTCTTTAGCCACAGAGCCACCTCAATGGTCTAATTTCAGTTTTCTAGGTAAGAAAGCAGAGGTTAATAAAGTTATGATGACCTGGCAAGTTCAGACAGTTGGCAAAGTCACAGACCTGAATTAAGTTATGTGCCTCAAGGGCTGGTGACTACAGTGTCACTGTCTAGATTCCCTGACAGTCTTGCTACTGTACACCACCTCTTCCCCTGTTTGGTTTCTAGTGCTGTCTCATCTGTTTCCCTAAACATTTCTAGCCCTCATTTGCAGAGCAGAACCATTGGAGAGCCATGTGGACTCTGTGTTCCTTGACCTCACACTACAAACCTTCAGAACCAGATTATTGGAGGAAACCCAGGAAGTGAGAGTGTAGGATGAGGTGTTTTTCTCCTGGGAGTCTTAGTAGACACTGAAATCGGGGGCGGAGTCTTTAGAGAAGTAGATCAAATATCACACGGACCCCTTGCTTATTGGTTTCCCAATAGTTTCCAGGGTCAGTATGACTGACTGGGAGAAGAAATTTTCCCATAGCCTTCTGTAGAACTGAGATCAGGACCAAACATAGAAGTGGTGTTGGCGGAAGGACCACAGAGCTGCCCGTGGTCTCTCGTGTGTGCAGCTTGCATATCCTTGACATGTGGCCCTCACTTCCCTCCTTTCTTTAACCAGATGTCAAGATAGACAGTTCTTGGAAGTTGTGGGGAGGGAGAAAAACATACCCTATGGGAACTCTAGTGAGATGGAAATGTTGGTGAGCAATCCTGAGGTTCTCATGTTTGAAAAGAAAGAGCGAACAAATACTGTAGCCAATCAATTCAGGAAGATGCCTGAAGCCTTTGCCATCCTGGCTGGTGAGCTAGGAAGCTGATACCCCTTAAATCTGTGCTTTACATAATCTTCAAGGCATTTCAGAGCAAAACTGAGGTGATTATCTTTGGAAATCCAGCCCTTGGTGGCATCAGTTGATATCTGCTCAGTTCTTGGTCGACTTCTACTAAAGCCAGATTCTTCCAAAACTTTTAAGAAAAGACTAATGAGCATGGAGCCAGCCACCTCCCTCCTGTCCCTATTCCATGATAAACTGTGATCAAGTTTACTGCCTCCTTCCTCTCCTTCCTAGATGACAAGAACAGCTTTGCAAGTGACTTCTCTGCCTGTGACCCTCTTCCCCTGCCTACTCACAGTACAAACCACTTCCAGGTAATGCTTAGAATCAAGGCCTCTCCTTGTCTTTGGATTGGTTTTTGACCTCTACTGACATCCAACCCAAACTGCAGGGTAGCTGCCTTCCTTCTCCATAGACCATAACTCCTGGCTCCTACTTCCTGTCATATCTTCCAATTGGCAGGAAGATGTCCCTAGCCATTCCTGACGAGCTCCATGCTTGTATCCTCTGCATCTGCCCACTCTCATCCTCCACGCATCTTTCTTGTAGTTTTTCAAGGCTTCTGTCCAATGCCACTCGGCAAATCCTGTCTCTTAGACATGACCTTTACTCCCTTTGAGTGTCTTTGACTGTCATATGTTACTAACAAAACTGTAAGTTTAGTTCTTCTCATGATCTCTTCTGGATACTGTATCACCTAAGGACTGGGGTTGTTTCTCTCTCACCATGACCCCTACAGGACTATGCACAGTGTGGGGTGGGTATCAGAAGTGAATCTACAAAATGGAATAGACCGGGGAGTAGATTTCAGATCTTCCCGAATGCTTGCTGTTAGTGAGGTGTGGAGGCACGGGGTGTGTAAGCTGCATTGTGCTCCTGTGTCCCCTTGGCCCAAACGTCTGGCATGGACAAAACGTGACAGAACACAAAGATGTCACAATCACAGAGACCACAGAATCCCCCACATAACAGTAAAGACCAGACTTTGACCAATGTCCTGGTTAGGGTGTAACTCTTAGCAAATCCATTAAACTCCTGACAGATGATGGTTTGTGAAGGAGGGTAATTAGCTAAGAATTCAACAGAGGCTGTTCTGGTATAGATTCTTGCTTGGGTTTGTAAATACAGGCCATACACCTTGACCTAGGAGATTTGAACATATTGTCTCTAACTAAAGGAACAATGCACCTCAGTGAAGATACTGCATTTTAGTCAGGCACTGAAAGGCCCACAGATTACAATTAGTGGATTTTGCTAATTGCCTTTCCCATAGTGATTGGCATTGGCCCGCCCATCTTTATTCACAACCCAAGGGCTTTAGAAACATAACTCAGCCCCTCACCCAAGTCCAAACATGCAGAGATGGCCAGCAAACAGCATCTGTTTCAAAGGAATGCCACCTGTCCAAATGGAGAGCCAAGCATTGAGCTACCTCAGCAAAGGAGCTGTTTCTAGAGGAGGGAGACAAATGCTATTCTGTCACCAAGAGTCTTTGAACACACTGTGGGACCGTGACCTGGCTTCTGCTAAGCAGAACTGACAGGTGTCAGAGCAACATATGGGCCTCGGGTCCGTCCCTCCCTCCCTCCTCTCTCCCTCCCTCACATCCTTCTTCCCTCCTTCCCTCCTCCCTCCCTCCCTCCTTCCCTCCTCCCTCTTTCCCTCCTCCCTCCCTCCCTCCCTCCTTCTTTCTCTTCCTTCTTTCCTTCTCTCTTTCTCTTTCTCTGTGTTAGATGCACATGCCAGGGTGGGTGTTTTCACATGAGCATACACATGTAGAGGTCAGAGGTCAACATTGGGTGCCTTCCTGTATTGCTCTCCACCTTGTTTCTTGAGATAGTGTCTCTCACTGAACAGGGAGCGTGCCGATTTAGATAGACACACTGGCTGTCAATGAGCCCCAGGGATCCTCCTATCTTTGCTTCTGCAGCCTTGGGATTTTATGCACAAGTTATGTTGTGTTTACATGGGTTCTGAGAATTGAACTTTGGCCCCCAAGTTTGTGTGACCAGCATACCAACTGAGCTACATCCATATCCTCTTGACACCAGCTTTCTGAGTTTAGGAGGCAAAAATCCACAATCCATCTGGGAGCAATGTAGAGAAGGCTAGAAGGAATGTTCACTGGTGTGTGGAGGTGTGGTGTCATGCAGAGCCAATGGAGGATTTCCAGGAAGGTAGCACTTGGCCTGTAGAACGCCTACCTGGATGGGCTGTATTGCTCTGTTGGTGAAATGGTGAGAATCTTGTTACCATGTCCAGAACATACAGAATCGTATTTCTATAGCGTAAACTTTTAATCTTTCTAGCCTTGTGAGTGACTTGAAAGTTTTTGAAAATGTGCGATGCTTCTCAGAGGACAGCACCTGCTCTTTTACTCTCCCTAGTTTCCACTTGTCCTACAGCGTGGCTTCCTGGGATCAAGTCACTGGATGTAAAGTAGCTGGAGCAGGCACGTGCATCTCTAGGGTCTGGTTGAAAGTGACTCACTCATATTTGGAGCATCTTGGTGAAGCAGCCCCTCCCATCTCAGGTGTGTGAGGCAGAGATTTAGTGGAAACTGGCTGGAGTGTGCATGTGCATACTCTTAGCTGCTAAAAAGTGATTATTTCCTTTCTTGCATATGTGTGTGGTATGTATGCATGTGTCTATGTGAGTTTGGTGGGGTGGTAGAAACATGCTGGCGCCTGTGCATGCACATGCACAGGCCTGAAGTTGTTGTCAGGTGTTCTCCTCAGTAGCTCCCACTTCATTTATGGAGGCGAGGTCTCTGGCTGAACCTGGGTCTAGCTAATCTTAGCTAGTCTGGGTAGTCAGTTTGTCCAGGAGATCTCGAATGTTGGGATTATAGGTGGTTGCTGCACCGGCTTGGCTTTTAGGTGGGTTTGTGGGATCTGAACTCCATTCCTCAGGCTTGCACTCAGGCACTTAATTTGGTGAGCTAGCCCCCAACATCAATCTCTTCTAACATGGATGAGAAGCAGAATCCCTTCCGCATGGGGATTTCCCGGAGCAGAAATGCTGGGCCCTCTTCTGGCAACTTTACTCTTCTGTTGGTGGGTCAGGGGTCACATGATCCATGGCTACTATCAAGCACTGCAGAGGAAGAGGAGAGGCCTGGGGAGATAAGACCCTGCAGCTGGAATTCCTGATGTGAAGGTGGGTCACTGGGGCTCTGTCACTGAAAATGGATGAACGTATTGCTTTCTATTTTTATTTATGTGGATGAGTGTATGCCCATGTGAACACATGTGTGGTGTGTGGTGATCTGACACCTTCTGACCTCTGGGAATCCTGCAACCAGATCATTTGGGTTTCTCTTTTCCTTTCTCTTTCTCTCTTTCTCAAATCATAACTGCCTTGTAGTTTTATAGAAATATAACCCAAAAGGTAGGTTTGATTCACTGTAGACTCATGTTCCCGGTGTTGATCCCAGGAAGAGTCTTTGGGTATGGATAGTGCAAGAAGGCCATTCAAAGCAAAGGGACCTGACACCTTGAAGCCAGCAACTGTCATCGTCTTCCTCTGTCAGAGTGCCTAGTGGTTGCTCTAGACTCCAAACACCTGAGTTGATGGCTATCATTTTGCCCATGAATATATATATATTCAGCCTAGCACTTGCCTTTGACAGGGCTGTCAGACATTCACCTTGGAACTGCTTTTGAATAAGTCACAGCCCTGAGCACTGAGTCAGATGGTCTGTCCTCATGCCCACCTGCTGTCTGTTTTCTTGAATCTGGACCTTTGTAACATGGGGCAAATGACAGACAGCCCATAGGGATAACACGAGAGAACTTTCATACCACTGCAGTGGCAATTATAGTAGGAAAGCATTGCAATGCAGAATGCTCAAATTGTAGGTCCCTGTCACTGAAACTCCCAGTGCTTTTCGGGTTGTCTTCTTATTCCAAGTGCCGGTGTCAGAGGAGGAGTGGTGTCAGCATTCTGTTGATGGACAGACCATAGATCATCTTGTGCCTTGTTGTCAGTTGACCACAAAGCCTTCAGACAGCCACTGGTTTTCCTTGAACCTGTGACATCTGATTCTGTATGCTGCATATTTCTAGGCTGATGGTCTGTAAGTTCCCAAAGCAAGTCATTTCCTCAATAAGCACTAATATCTGGGTCTTGTTTAAGATCTGCCTAAACTTGTACAAAGAGTCTGGTGAGTGCTTTAGGATGGTAGTGTCTGATTGGTGAATACCAGGCCATGAGATTTCTCTCCACAAAGGTTGTAGTTAGTAGTGTTTAAATCCCTGCTGAACTCCTGGAGAATGACTTAAAATTCTTTAAAGAATTTTCATTGATATTTGAATCTTTCACAAACCCTCTCTAGCCTCATGTTTCAGGCTCAGCCCCATCTTCTCCCTCTTCTCTTCCCTTTGGTGGATTCCCTATGTTATGATTTCTTTCTTACTTCAGTGTCTTTGAACAGGTCATTTTCTGCCTGTGCTGCTCTGTCTCTCTGTCTCTCTCTGTCTCTCTCTGTCTCTCTGTCTCTGTCTCTGTCTCTGTCTCTGTCTCTGTCTCTCTCTCAACCTGTGCATTCTTGTGAGTACATAGGCCACTGAGATCCTCTGGATCTGCAGTTACTGTTGAGCCATCTGGTACTAGTGCTGGGAACTGAACCCTTGTCTTCTGCAGAAGCAGCAAGTGTTCCCAACTGCTGAGACGTCCTCATTGCTTCCTCTGAATGTGAGACCTCATTTTGAAAAAAGCCAACTGGGGACATCCAGGCTCTACCCATCCCCTAGACCCGGCTGGACCTTTCTACCTAGCTGTGTTGAAGGTCTTCTACTTGCCCTCAGTGTCCTGTCATTTTGATGGATTCAGCTGTTGATTTTTAAATCTGTCTTCACAGAGATTCAATGTTTGAATCTGAGTTGATGTTTACCATAAATTCTAGAAAAAGTCATTCAAAATCTAGGCTATACTTAACATCTGCATTTGGAAACCATTGCAGATAAGTATTTTTTCTCTCTCTGATGTTCCCTCTTTGCTCTGGTTCCCACTTTCCTGTACCACCCAGAAGAATTTTCTCTGATTGCCCCTCCCCATACCAGACGCTAATTCTCCCTTCAAGTTTAGCTGGCCTGTTATTTAACACATACTCAGATTTTATACAGACAGATATATCATTTCTGTAAACTGTAGTTCAAACTTTACCAAGTGCTCCTGATCTTTAATGAGTGTCTCTCTCTTTTAGAATGCCTCTGATTGATGTCTAGCTTGTATTGCTGACTCTGGAGTACGTGGGATGTTGTGTAATTTACAACTCCGTCCCACTTAGGGTAGTCCCAGAATCATTAGCTTCTGATTTTTCACTTTGGTTTTGATTTTCCCCCATTTTGGCCCTGGAGAGTTCCTAACTTGCATTTAAAAGGCTGGTTGTTACATCCTATCCAGCATACCCACACATCTAACAGTGACAATTTTGTTCTAGCTTGTTACTGGAAATATATGTCCTCAAGGGCCCCTTTTGTAGACTGTCCTAGTACCTTTCATGATTATTATTAAAACATTAAGCAATTAGAAGCTGTTGAATGTCTGCCTCCTCTTGCAATCATGCAGTTACATGGGAAGGGTGCCTTGTTCAGAACAGTGGTGCCAGCTGCTATGCCAGTGCCTGGGATAATGATGGAACTCAGTGTTATTTCCATAAATGAATGAATGAATGAAGCAAGGCAGAGTGTCTATGGCTGTCACATCAAGCAGTCTTTCTCCTTCCCTTTACAGCTTTTATTAACCCATATTGCTTTCCCTAAAAGCGTATCCTTTCCTCAAACACGTTTATACCTTCTGTAGTTAGTAATTTCTCACTGGTGACTGGAAGCTGTGTTTTCAATAACACTTTCCATAGTTTTTCCACTCCCTGTTTTTTTTTTAAGGTCTGTCTGTTTATCCCTGGTGGTTTGGAACTTGGTGTGTCAAACAGGTTGTCCTTGAACTCAAATCCTCCTGCCTCTGTCTTTTGAATGGTGGGATTAAAAGTGTGTACTGCCACGCTCAACTTTAGTTCATTTTGGCTCACAATCTTCTTGACCTCAGAAGGACTGGGCTGTGAAGGGTCTCTGCACAGGTCAGGAAACCTAGGGGTTGGGTGATAAAATGTTTTCCCTTCTTCAAGGTAGTAGCAAATTCTAGGATTAACTCTGCTTTCGCCCATCTGATTGCAGGCATGCAGGACTTGCCCCAAGCTATTTAGAATGAGTAGCAATGGTCCTTTATGTGAACGTAATATTGACTTTGCCCCTTTGCTGGTCACCAACCCACTCTTGCTGAAGACGGCTGTGTCAAGGCAGACACAGACTGTGTGAACTTAGGCCTAATTTGAACATTGCCCAAGGCTCAAGTGACTCGGCTTTTCATTTGGACAATGCATTTCTCCTTCTTTTAAGAGACACATTACAAACCATTTCCTGTCGGAGTCCAATGGCTGGAGAACCCTGCTCATGGCTGAGTGGGATACAGGGTGTCTTGTAAGGGATAGAGTGTCACAGATCACAGGACAAAAGCATGGGGGGGGGTCACCAACATCTAACACTTAAGGAGTGGGGTGGAAAGCAAGGCACAGGGAAGGACACATAGGCAGCAACATCAAAGCAAGCTGAGGCTCCCCCCAGGTCAGTTTCCAACCTCAGGGCTGAAGGTTGCAGGTGGCTGGAATCTTCCAGACCCACAGGCATTTCAGACGATCTCTTCTTGGAGGCTCCCATTATGCATGGGGGCCTGTGGTAGATGCAGCAGCTTCGTTCCTGAGATGGGGAGGGCAGAGGGAGCACAAAGGAAGCAGATCTGGGTACTTACCTCAGGGCGGACCCCTTGGGTGTTGCAATGCCGTAGCCCTTGGAATCCAAGTTACCTCCTACTTTCATGGTGTCACAAGGCTTGCGCTGCTCAATGTACTCATTCATGGTGGACTCCAGGAGGTAGGCATATTTGCCTTTTGATTTTCTCACTCTGATCATTCCCTCCTCTGTGGTCCGAACAAATACAGATGGTTCTGCAGACTTCATGTATGTCCACATCTTCTCAAATACAGCAATTTTTGACCTCTGGCAAAGGATAGGAACAAAGTCAGGGTTAAGCAATGGCGGTACTTGAGTTGGGGTTGGCACGCGTATCAGCGAAGGGCTGAGTGGAGCTTGATCACACATTCATGAGCCAGATCAGCTTAGGAAGAAACAAATTATGAGTGATTGCAAAATAAGAGCCTCTAATTAGTATCAGAAGGTTCCAAGGTACAAATATCTTGTAAATATAGATTGAACAGAGTATCTCAGAATCATTTAATTACTTCTGAGCAATTATATTCTTTCCAAATAGGGGAAAGATAAGCAACCAGGTCCCTCTCTATCTTGGAACGACATTGTGGAACCTGTCTATAGTTCAAAAGGGGTGCATATATACTGATCCAAAGCAGAGGGCTGAATGTCAGCAGGATTTGACTTCACAAATACTACAAAACTAAAAACAAGAAAACCAAAAAAACAACAAAAAACCAAAACAAATAAAAAGCAGTAACAACAACAAAAACCTTTGTTGCCCATGCCAAGTTCTAATAATTTCCTATGAGATCAACCCTGTAAACATCAATGGTCTGGTAAAGCATGTAGCATGTATGATGGTGGGAATGAGCGTTTCCTGGTAGGCTCTGGTATTTGAATGCTTGGCCACAGTTGTTGTTGGTGTTTGGGGAGGTATAGGAGGTGTGGCTTTGTTGGAGGAAGTGTGTCACTGGGAATGGGCATTAAGAATTTAAAGCTTCACAATACTCCCAGTTTACTCTCCACTTTGTGTGTGGGGTTGAGGATGTGGGCGCCCAGTTCCCTGCTCTGGCCACCACGTCAGCTTGCTGCCATGCCTCCCCTCCTAGATGGCCTCTTATCCCTCTAGAACTGTAAGCCCAGATAAACTCTTCCTTCTATGAGTTGCCTTAGTCATGGCGTTTCATCACAGTGACACAAAATAAATGAATGCAACATGAGACCCAATACTTTCATCTCCTTACATTTGAAAAGCCTCCAGACTAGGGCTCAGTAGGTGTTTGCTTTCCAAGTAGGAGTCTGAGTTTATGTCCCTCATATTTAAGAAAAAGTTGCCTTGTGTGGCAGGGCATGCCTGTAATTCAGTACTGGGAAGGCAAAGACTGGAGGTTTCCTGGGGCTTGCTGGCCAGTCTTGCTAGGTTAAATGAAGGTGCTCCAGGTTTGGTGGGAGACTCTGTCTCAAAAATTAAGATGGGGAAATTATTGAGGAAGACAACTGATGTTGAGCTCTGGCCTCTATGAGCACATGTACATATGTCTTCATGAACTTACAAGAGCACATTGACATGAGTCACACACACACACACACACTCACGCACACATGCTTCAAATTAGTTAAACTGCAGTAAGCCTAGAGCTTTTGCTCTGGTGGAATTCTCCCTAGGTTCTGATCTTGAACCTCAGCATTTGTCAGTGAGGCCTGGTGTCCCTGGAGTTTCAGGGTCACTCAATCTATGTCCTGCCTACTCTGTGGAGACTGCTAGTCATCATTTCTTGGGAACTGGGCTCTAGTCTGTAGAAGCTACTGAGGCAGGCAGGTATCCTCTCTGTGTCCTTTTCAGAGTCTAACTGAGGTTCTTGGCAGGGTGTATGGTTCAGGATCACAGAGCGTTTCTCTCACCCCACAACCTCACAAGGCTTTATTTATATTTCTGGGGGAGTATTTTTCCCAAGGACATTTTAGGGGTGTTGGAATACAGCTTGATTTTTATTTTCGCTTTATGTATGTGTTTGGGGGTGTGTGTTTATCTGTCCCTATCGTGTAGAGCCCAGAGGTAAACATCTGTGCTTGTCTCTGTTGTTCTCCTCCTTATCTTCTGTGATGGTTTCTCATTTAACCTGGAACTCACCAGTTGGTTAGACTGGCTGCCTAGAAGGCTCCAGGATCTTCCCACCTTGGTCTCCCAGGCACTGAGGTCACAAACCCATGTTGCCACAGGTTTTTATCTGATGCTGGGATATGATGTCAGATCCCCAAGCTTGTGCAACAAGCACCTAACCCACTTATCTAGTCCCAGGACTTTGGAAATGGACAAGTGCTAGCTACTTACAAAGGCCCTAAAATAAAGAAAATGACAGTGACTGAAAAAATTATATAACTTCTACATCAATTACTAAATAGATCATATTTGATTAATATAGGATCATTATGATACATGCAAAATTGTTTTTGTCTGTATGAAGTATTAGGTTTACTTTCTTGATGTCAAAAACATCAGATGTGAAGGGCATTTTAATACACATTTGTCACTTTGGCTAACTGACCTATAAGGTATTTAGGACCCAGAAAAACCCTTCTTGAGTTTAAAATATTGGAAATTGTTACTTAGAATTTCAAGGAGGCATTTGACAGGGATTTAATTTGTGATGGTCCCTCATTAGACAAAACATTTCGCCTGTTTCACAGAGCAATTGGAGAGAATTCTGGACTGCTCAAGAGAAGCCTGGATCCTGCTCTCCGTTCCCCTAAGTCTTGGTTTGTTCTCTGGAACACTCTTCTTTGGGCTTCCATAGTCTCCTTTTATTTCATGGTAATTTTAAAGCATCTTGCTGGCTTGAAATGTCTGATTCTGACGTGGAAGCTACATTGTCAATGTGTGAGAGAGGAGAGCAAGGGGGAGGGGCAGTACCCACACCCAATCACCACAAGTCCAGGGGACTCAATACTCTTACAGGAAACAGTGAAATGCATACTCATAGGTTCAGTCAGGATCAGATGGTCTTCCAGTCACAAAACCAACAACACGCACAGCAGGGTGACTGTAAGATGCAATTTGAACTGACAGGATGGGCACAGCAGGGAATAAGCTGTGGACAGGAAGAACTGAGAAACCCTGGGGCAGCAATATGCAGAAAATGAGCACATCCTCTCAGCCAACCCCCAAAGCCCAGGCTGTGCTCACAGGTGCTCAGTGACCACCAGGACAATCTAATCTCCGGGAACTCAAGTGGGGTATGAACGGCAGAGAAACCTGGGGACATGCCAGGCTATCTGTTCTTGAATCTGTCCCCTGTAGCTCCCATTGCCTTTCTCACATCTTAATTAAACTGTCCATGGAGAATTGAGAGGCTCTCGATGGGGTTGCCATGGGGACAGGAAGCTGGGTTCTTTTGAGATGGGGTGAGGAATTTACTGCTTCCCTTTGCCCTCTTTCTGTGTAGGGGGAGTGGAAGGTAACATCTCCCTGTCCACCAAAGTCTTGGTCAGTCAGGCATGTTGGGGCTCATGGGACATCTAGCAGTGCTCTTTGTTGGTATAGAAACTAGGGCCTGTGTCATAGCATTGAGAACTCTGCCTGAGTGTCACATATGGAGGAAATCTCTGCACTTCTGGCGGTGCGTTTGTGCCTTTCCTCTTTATCAACCACCTTCCTCCCTCATTATATCTTGCCAGCCACAGGAGCTTGGGTAAGTGACATAACCTTTCTGAGCCTCATTGTTCCTCTTTGAACAGCAGTGATAGCAGTTCCCATGGACAGTGTTGCCATGGAGACAACACACAAGCATAGGTAAATAGCCTCGTGCCTGGCATAAACAAAGTGCTTAGGTGGTAAGATTACCATGAGTATTTGTGTCTCTTTTGTCAGGGTTGCTTTAGTGTTGGGATGCTCAGTGCATGGCTTGCTTCGCACCTTGTTGACAACAGTCAGAGAACACTTTGACAAAGGTCCTTCAAGGGCCTGAGACCCCGGCTTGTCCACCTGTTCTATCTACCCTCCACACGAAGGCCTCTTCATGTCTACCCATCTTCATGTGTTCTCCCAGTCCTGGTACTCAACAGCTCTCTTCTCATACCGCTACTTTCCTCCAGTAGATCAGCATGGTCTACAAAGTGAGTTCTAGGACAGCCAGGACTGTTTCACAGGGAAACTCTCAAAAAAAAGAGCATTAACAAAATTCTTTGAATGAATCTCTCACTCAAAAAGATAGTCCACCTCCGTGGTCTTCTTGAACCCCAAAGCCAAGAGTTTTCAGAGTTTCTGGGAATTGCTAGGAAGGTAGTCAGTTACTTTGATACTTGTAGTTCCTTCCTTCCTTCCTTCCTTCCTTCCTTCCTTCCTTCCTTCCTTCCTTCCTCCCTCCCTCCCTCCCTCCCTCCCTCCCTCTCTCTCTCTCTCTCTCTCTCTCTCTCTCTCTCTCTCTCTCTCTCTCTCTGTCTCTCTCTCTCTCTGTCTCTCTCTCTCTCTCTCTTTCTTTCCATCCATCTATCCTCTATTTATTTTGTATTGCTTGGGAAGTAAGGTAGGACCTCCAATGTACTTCCACCACAGAGCTGCCTCCACCCAGCCCCTACACCTATTAATGAGAAGGGAAGTGTAGTGGAGTGAGTCCCTTCTGAGAAGCTGTCTCGGGATAAGGGATGCCCTCACCCTGAAGAACTCCTTAGTGGAGCCTGCTTCCAATGTCCCATAAGCAATTTCTGTCTGCTTTGCCAGGTCCTCTGCACTCTCGATAGGAGACACCATCCTCTCCACAGTCAGGAAGGCAGCCAGGTTGGCTGTGTATGAGGAGATGATGATCAAAGTGAAGAACCACCAGACACCGCCGACGATGCGTCCAGACAGGGACCTGCAGGCCAAAGGGAAGAGGGGTCAGAGGCAGGGACATTAATTACAGAAGGCTCTGGAGAGGAGCGGGAAAGCCAGCAGAGTTCTGTCAGCAGAGCTGTCAAACCTCTGCCTGTAAGGGAGGAGTGAGAATTTAAATGGTAGAGAGATGCCATGCTTTCTTTCTTGTAAGGAGTTGTGGGGTTTCTGCCCCTTGGGTGATAATGTACACAGGCATATCTTCACACCTGCTTTACAAGGACAGACGCATCAAGACATGTCAGCAATGAGGAAGATGTGTCAGCACCTGCCCATGAGCATCTTAGACATGTATAAACACCCTTCAAATGGGGCCACATCGACACAGAATACTGGGACAAATGCAGCCAAATAAAAGCACCTTCTCATGGACACACACTTGATGGGTCTGAAAATGAATGACAGTCATCCCATTTCTCATTATTATCCCAGGATGGTGTCACAGAAGGAGGGGAAGGAAGACTGTACTGGATATATACAGAGAATGAGAGTAACATGGTTCAGTTATGGTGGGGAAAGACTGAAGGCAGGGTTTAAATGAGTCCACCAGACCCAAGAAAAATTATAAATAGGTATTTATTAGGAAAACACACAGATAAGAGTAAATAACCACTGCGGTCTTCCTGCTCCAGAAGATGTAGTCTCTGCCCTTCTGATGATCTTCACAACCCAAGAGATCGAGAGCCAGCCCCTCCTCTACCTTATAATGGGTCACATCTGTACCTGAAACCATGCCTGAAGGGTGTGACCACCACTACAAGTTCACTGGCAAGGTAAGATACCACTACAAAAGACATTACAGGAGATAGGCAGTCCCTCCATCCACCAACACAGAGATGGATTTAAAAAGTGGTTAAGCTCACTGTGATAGTATACACTGGCAATCCCAGAACACTGGAAGGTAGTGGTAGGAGGATCAGGACTTCAAGGTCATCTTGACCACTTAGTGAGCTCAAAGCCAGTCTGGGGTATAGGAGATCCTATCTCAAAAACAAACACAAACAAACAAACAAAAAAGGAAAGAAAGGGGCTAATACAGGAGATGAAGTTTCCCTTGACATCCCCATGGTCCCTTTCTTGTGCCCCCATTATGAAGAGAAAGATGACTAGCAAGAGAGCCACAGTGACCTCTCTGAGTATCTTGGGGGCCTCCTAGTCTAGGGATTCCCAATGACCCCCATAGGGTGATGTGGCTGCTCTTCAGGGTGACTGGAATCTCCCAGGAAGAATGAAGATGCTGTCAAGTAGATGCTTGTGCCCTATCAGATGACTGGAAAAACAGGATTCATAAAATGGGGATGTCCCCAGCAAGCTCATACTGGGAAAGGGAAAGTCTGGGACCCTAGTGCCAGCCAGAGGAGGAGGAGCTTGTTTTCCAGGAAGAGATTTCCCACGGTTCCCACAATGTGAGGGAGCTGAGGCTATGATGGATGGAGCCACATTTTAATCAGGCCTGCTTGGCTAGCAGACCTCTTACCCTCTATTTAAACTTAAATACCGTGTTAAGAGTCTCAGGAGGGACTTTAGGGGAATTGCCACTTCTTGTTCCTACTCACAATGTGATCACTCTGAACGCACCTCCTCTCTCTGCTTGTCACTTTTGCTTGTTCGTTTAATTGGCATGTTGAGTGTGAGTGGTCAAACCTGGCTTGTTTGGGCTACCAGAGGCCAGATTCAGACTCCAACCACTTTGTGTGATTATTAGGGAGTGTGATGGTTAATATTGATTGTCAGCCTGGTAGGATTCAAAGAGATAGGCATCTGGAAATGTCTATGAGGGAGTTTCTGGACTAGATTAATGGAAGTGGGAAGAGCCATTCTGAATGTGGGTGGTGTCATTCCATGGGCTGGGGTCCTAGACATACTGAATTGGAAAAAGCAAGCTGAGCACTAGCCATCATCTCTGTTTCCTGGCCGTGAGTGAGACATGAACACTCCTACCCCCGTGTGAGCCCAAGCAAATTTTCCTTGAACCGCCTTGGCCGTAACAAGAGGAGTAAGTAATGAAGGGATGACATAGAAGACAGTGGTCAGGAGAGTGGATTCTGGGCAAAGCATATGGAACCCTGTTTTCTCTCACTGTGTGTACAACTTTGGACATGCCCATCGATCTCTGTCTGGATCTTCATTACATGCCGTAAGGATGCGGCTTATCTGTAGGTGAAAAGACTAGTAGAAGCACGGCAGGTGGTCTAGTGCCTGGCACACAGTGAGCACTTCCGGGTGGAGGTACAAGCACTTCCAGGTAGAGCACTACCCAGGACAGAGGTCGGGGTGTGGAGCCTATGTCAGGCTTCCATAAAGCCTGCTCTGAGGCTAAGTAGGGATTGGAAAGTTATAAGCTCCCATCAGCTTTTGATCCAGCAGCTTCACCCCCACATCATATCTGACGAGGAGATGGATGTAGACCGCTCCCTTTCTTTAAAAGCATGTCCTGTCATCCCTGTGAGGAAGGGGACAGCAGGAACACTTTCTGGGCCCTTCGTTCAGCCAGTCTTAAGAGGTCATGGGGTGTGACCTATTTCCTTTTGTCTTTGATTTCAAACAGCTATTTTTGCAAAGGTCTGGGAAAGAGAGCTTTGAGATTCCTGTTAGTAACAATGTCCGCCTTGCCTCGTTTCTGATCTAAGATCTGTCTACAAAGAGATGAGCAGACTGAGGTGATGAGCTCTGGCCAAACTCAACAGTTTCACTGATGAAGTAGCTGTATCCAAGATGTGTGTCTCCTTGGGCCAGTCACAGCACACAAGTCACTCCTCTGGCAGAGCTGGTGTGCCTGATTTTAACCATCCCAGCTGCTGGCCACTGCTGTTGCTCTCTAGCTGAGAATGGCAGCAGGGTAAGAGCTGGGCTTGGATAATGGCTCCAGGGACAGCCCGTGTCTCTCTAAGCCAGTACATGGGTCTACTACCCCAGAGCTCTGATTCCTAGAACAATGTGTCTTTCCATTTGTATAGGATCATACAAGGGTAGCAAAGCCATAGCGTGTAAAGCAATGGATGAGTATTAATAGATCCACTCACTCATTCATTTATCTTGTAGTTTATTCTTTGTATTAACTTGCCCTTCTGTTGTTGTGATAAACACCATGACTATAAGCAACTAGGGGAGGAAGTGTGTGCCCACACTCAGTTTCTTCTGAGGCCCAGAAGTCAAGTTTAGGCAATTATGCTTGTGTGTTGAATACTTTACCAACTGAGGTATCTCTCTAGCCTCATGTGGATCCTAGCCCAACATGGATCTTTCAAAACTATAAACAGGTTCACAATACTCCCTGCCCCTATTTAAAACCAGTCATGGTTAGAAAATAAAATCTAAGACATTTTACCAAGACTTGAGAGACATCTCCTGATTGTCCCAGCTCTAATAGCTTCCAGTGGTCACATTCCTTCACCATGTTGTGTCCCAGCCTCTCTGGCCTTTGTAGTTTCAAGACCACAACACAATCTTTACCACTGCGGTGGTTTGGATGAAAATGGATCCCACAGGCTCATGTGTTTTAATGATTGGTTCCCAGCTACTGTAAGAGTTTGTGGAGGATGAGGAAGTATGGCCTTGATGGACTAGGTGTGTCACTTGGGGTGAGCTTTGAAGTTTCAAAAGCCCACACCATTCCCACTTAGTGCTCCCCCCTCTCCTCTCTTAATCTCTCTGCTTCATGCCTGTGGATCAAGGCACAAGGTCTCAGCTACTGTTCCAGCACCAGGACTGCCTGCTTCCATGCTCCCCGCCATGATGGTCATGAACTCTAACCATCTAGAAACCCACCCCCAAACAAAATGCGTTCTTTTATAAGTTGCCTTGTGTATGATGTCTATTCACAGCAAAGAACAGTAACTAAAACACCCACTTAAGGACATTTGCAGGGCCCCTCTGCCAGGGACTTCCTTCCTTGAAATTGCCCCAAACCTGCCCCTGTAGACCCTTCCCTTGAGGTTTCTATTCTGTCACTCGCTTTCACACACCCCTCTGAACTGTTTCAGGCTCCCTCCCCCCTCTTTGGCATTGCTTTTTTGATGTAATGCTCCTTAAAGGCGAAGGGACACAGGCTTGCTGACTCTGGCCATCTGTCTCCTTGTAGTTGTGTGCATAGGTCTTGTCAGTGTCACTTCTTGCTCTGTCCCCGGCATGCAGCTTAGTGCCTGGCAGAGAGTGTGTAATGGATAGGTGAATGATTTTCTCAGGACTGACCATGCAGCACAGCACGATGGGAAATATGTAAGAGGGTTCATCTCCAGAGAAGAGAACTGATTTTATTGGAGAGACAGGACAGACAGGACAGGACAGACAGACAGACAGACACACACAGAGAGAGAGAGAGAGAGAGAGAGAGAGAGAGAGAGAGAGAGAGAGAGAGAGAGAGAGAGAGAGAGAGAGAGTTATGCTAAGGTGAAGGGTACAGGTATCACTCATCAAGGGCTATGAAACTTGGGGTGGGGAAGATCATGGCCGACTAAGAAAAATCTGGAAAGGCATCAGGGAGGAGGTGTCACCTGAATGGGTCAGGGAGGAAGGCTGTCTGTCTTAGGTTTCTATTGCTGTGATAAAATATCACGAGTAAAAGTAATGTGGAGAGGAAAGGGTTTGTTTTATTTTACACATCCTGATCATAGTCCAGCATCCAGGGAAGTCAGGGCAGGAACTTTGAAGCAGGAACTGATGCTGAGGCAGTGGAGTGGTGCTGCTTACTGTCTTGCTCCTCATGGATTGCATCGCCTGCCTGCCTTCTCAAATAAGCCAGAACCACCAGCTCAGAGGTGGCCTCACCCCACAGTGAACTGGGCCCGCCCACATAACCATCAATCAAGAAAATGCACTCCAGCCTTGCCCACAGGCCAGTCCGGTGCTTCCTCAATTGAGGTTCCCTCTTCCAAACGGATTCTAGCTTGTATCACGTTGACATTTAAAACTAGCCAGCACACTGGCTGTGAGCATTCCGAAATGGGGAAGCATTTCCTGGAGTGGAAACAACCAGTGAAGGCAGGGAAGGGATTGAACAAGTGGCTATTCCAGTTTCTACAAGCCACAGGAAGCTCCAGCACTGTGTTCTATGGGGTCCCCATCTGAACTGCACAGGACATTTGTTCCCATTTTCATCCTTCACCCTGGTGGGCCAGCAGGAATATGGCATTGGCTGTACCAGGAAACCAAGATTGAGAGAGATGAAATACTTTAGGTTACAAAGATAGTGATAGTGGTTACAAGGGAACCCAAGATCTGACTTCAGGGGTGTGACGTCATCTGTGTTAAAGTTGGACTCTGCTGAAGGCCACCCCCGTCCTCTCAGGGCTGTCTGCTAGCTCTGACTGTTCCTCACCCCACAGTTCCTAGAAGGGAGTATCTGGCATTACACTGCTGTTAAAATGAGACTTCTTCCGTGTATAATTTTGGCTTTACATACATAGAAGGATATCTTTTATAGCTGCTGCTGGACAGCCCATAATAACAAAGCATATGGTTTTTCTGCAAGTTGAGTGACCCACCCCAAGTTCCACTACTGATGGTTCACCAGCTGGTTATCAGAGCCCAGGTGGGCTTTGAGGGCCTGGGACCCTCCTTCAGCAGGCCAGGTGTGCGCCTGTTCCTCATCTATGGCCCAACTATTTGGCATTTGAAGTCTTTAGGGTTGGGGACATATTTAAATATAGTGTGCTGTGTACTTTTTTAAAAATAGCCTCTAACTCATGAGCAAACAGGAGGTAAATGAACAAGGCACGCTTCTGCTTTAATTAACATGTGGTTATCTTCGGCACAGGACGCATATTAGCAGTAGCTATTTCACTTAAAATAATCGATCGAAAACATCCCATTCGTCAGATACCATTTTACCACAGCCCGTTCCCTGCACACTCAGCCCTTCCCTCTCACTTCTCCCCTGCTGAGCAGTAGAATAACCACCTTGTGCAGGGGCAATCTCCTTTCTCAGCTCTCCTGAAACCCTCTTCATGTCTTCAAAGGGACACTCAGCCTGTCTGAGCATCTAAGATAGTTAAGTGGGAGTTTGGAAGCTGTGTGGACCACCTGCTGTCTTGCCCTGTAGGAAATGGTTAAGTCATCTCACATTTCTGAACCTTGATTAAATGCCAGTGAAATGGGGAGACATATTGGAAGCCCCTAAAGGGGTTGCAAGGATGAGCTGCAGGCACAAGGTAGAGTACCTGGGCCTGAGTAGACACCTAGAAGTGGTGTCTTTGCTAGCACCCTAAATCCCTAAATGAAGGATGGCACGGAAGTAAGTTTAACAAAGGATGTTAAGTGAACAGTGCAAGTTATTTAGTGACTTTTGCCTTTCTTTCTTTCTTTCTTTCTTTCTTTCTTTCTTTCTTCCTTCCTTTCTTTCCTTCCTCCCTCCCTCTCTTCTCTTTCCTTCCTCCCTTCCTCCCTCCTTCCCTTCTTTCTTTCTTTCTTTCTTTCTTTCTTTCTTTCTTTCTTTCTTTCTTTCTTTCTTTCTTTCTTTCTTTCTTTCGACAGGATCTCAAGCAGCCCAGATTGGCCTTTTACTCACTTTGTAGACCAGACTAGCCTTGAACCCCGTAACTACTTTCTGGGATCCCTCCCATATTCTGGGATCTCCTACTACCACAGAACACAAAGCAGATTATAAAGGAGAGTATAGTATTATACAGTCTCATTTATAAAATGTACTTTTATGCTTAAGTTCACAAGTTCTATAGTGATTCATGTCTGCACTGAGTTTAACGTCAACACTGACCTCCTGGAAGGTAGAGACTACCAGGCTGCCTAAGGAGGAGGGGTGAAGTTGGCCCAGGTCTGAAATAGAGTAGTTTGTAACTCCCATGCTGATCAGTAGTAGGATGGAGTCTGTGGATAGCCACTGTATTCCAGCCTGGGCAAAAGAGTGATACTGGTCTTTTTAAAAAACAAAAGTGAAGAGTCTAAGCCAGGGAAATGTCTGAATATGCACACAAAGGCTAGGAGTTTCATTTAAAAATCATTAATTTTTCAAAAATGATGTGTCTGTGTATATGTCATGTACATGCAGGTGCCTGAGGAGGCTGGGACAAGGAATCAGATCCCTGGGAGCTGGAGTTTCAAGTGGGCATGAGTTACCCAGTGTGGATGCTAGGAATCAAACTTAGGTCCTCTGCAAGAGCAACAAGCGCTTTTGATGGCTGAGTCATTTCTCCAGGCCCCAAAAGCTTTTTTTATTCCATTACCCACCTTTTCTTCTTTTCCTAAGTGAACACTGGCAATTTGGTGACATGTAAAAAGTTAACACAGTGTTCAAAAGTCTGGAGTGTAGGATCATAAGGTCTGGGTTCAAATCCTAGCTTCTTCCTTTCTAGCTGTGTCAGCCTGAGTAGCTAACCTCATGTCTTAGAGCCTCCAGCCTCTCATGTCGATTCGATTTGGATTCACCTTAGAAGGGCATCTCAATGAGGGGTTGTTTAGATTGGGTTGGCCTCTAGCCACTCAAGTGAAGAATTTTCTTAACCGAGTGGATTGATATAGCAAGACCTGCCCACAGAGGGTGGCATCATTGCCTAGGCAGGGGCACCCTGAACTATATAAGACAGAGAAAGTGAGCTAAGCAGCAGCATGCATTTCTTGCTCTCTGCTTCTTGACAATGGATACAATACAACCCAGGTGTCTCAAGCACTTGCTACTGTGGCTTCTCTGCACTAACACGCTGTAACTTGTGACTGTGATCAAGAACAAATACTTCCTTCTGCAAGCTGTTTTGTCAGCATATTTTATCTCAGCAGCTGGAAGAGAAACAAAGGCCAAGCCATAGGCTGGGGAATAGTCTAGCGGTGTGACTAGTTTGGGAGCATCTGTTTTAGATAGAGAACACAGCCAGGAGGAGCATGGGTCCTGAGGCAGGAAAAGCCTTCATATGATGGAATGATGGGCACCACAGAACATGTTTGGAAAGGGAGCAGGGTCTAGATCAGTCAGAGCCCTGAGCACAGGTGTGGGCCCCTCTGAGAGGCTCCGCCTCTTGAAGCCTGCCTGCCTGGTGCCTCCATGCTATCTTCGAATTTCTTGGAACCTCTTGCACTGCTTGCTAGCTCTTTCCTCTCTTCTCAGCTTCACTTTGTGGCTAAATCCAATTACAAAGCCATCAAGGGATTTTAGTTTCCCTCATCATCCTCTATAACCAATACAGCCCCAATACCTGTTGAAGGAACAGGAAACTTCACATGAAATTTGTCCTGCTTTCCTGAGCTATCTATAGAAGAAAAGAAGCAAGTGCCTGGTCTATGACTCAATAAACTTCATTGCAAAGCTTTAGAAGACTATTTTGGAAGAAGTGATAATTCAGACACATCTACAATTCTCACATGGTTATAAAATCATGTTCCTTCAGATATCTTTGCAAAGTGATTGTCGGAGACCAAATTATGTACGACACAAAGTTCAGATAATAAAGTTTGTTTCTTTAAGTGCATTGTAAAAAGCTGAAGTTCCCACCAACTTTGACAGGTTCCCACCATTGGTGAATATCTGTCAGAGATTTCTCTGGGTAATCACAGGCAGAAATCATCTGCTTTGATCTTCCCATTTCTTCCTCAAGAGCTCTCACAAAGCATAGTCTCCATGTAACAGCACCAAGGCTAGAGACCAGTTTGACTCTGGTCTTGCTCTAGTCTGTACAACTGGAAGAAGAGACTCCAAGGAACTTTTCTTCTAGTGTCCAAGAGACTGAGGAGGCAGGGTCTTCCTTCTCACCTTTAGGAAATAGAGATCTTCCTCCCCATCTTTAGACACAGAAACATAGCCCTTCATGAAGAAGATGTGGGCAGGAGACACTGTTTTCATCAGGACCAGATCCACTCATTCTCATCTCTGTGCTCTGTGCCCAGTCCCATGTGCATGGAAGATGCGCTAGATAGCACTGTAAGGTGACCTCTGCTCAGGTATAATCTAGGCTGTGCTCACTTACAGAGGGAGTTTATCTGTGTGTATGTACTGATCTCTGCTCTTCTGCAGAACCTAAGGTAGGGGTCTTATCTAGAGGGATCTTACCTAGTTCTAATCATGGAACTCTTAAGAAGAGTGTTCTCCAGCGGGAGACAGAAGTCAGAGAGACTGAAAGTGTTTGTGTGAGGGCTGGTGCCAGGGATAGTTTCCATCATCAGGATGGGAGGGGGTCGGGGCCGCAGCCTAGAGCAGTCCCCAAAAGCTGAGTGGTTCCCACTCAGTCAGCAAGTTAAGGGCTCCTGTTGTTACTAGGAAGTGGGTTCTGATGGCAAAGGGGATGTGTGGAAGAGGATCCTGAACTCCCCGTAGGAACTTAGTGGCCAACAACTCCATTGCATCCTCGTTTGTCTCCAGCTGAGAACAAAGTCATAGCATTCTGGCTCTGACTCCAGAATTGGGAGAAAATACATTGAGTGGGATTTAAGCTGTGTTTAGGGTTATGTATTACAAAATAACATAAAGTGGATGTGGGCTGACTGCACACCATTACAAACTTGGTTTAAATGTCTCCTGTATTTTCCATTTGAGGATGTCTGCAATAAATACTTAACTCGTTCCCCCCTCCTCCTTCTCTTTGTCCCTCCCTCCCTCCCTCCCTCCCTCCCTCCCTCCCTTTCCCCTTCCCTCCCCCTCTCTCTCTCCATCTTTTCCTCCATTTTCCCCTCCCTCCTTTCTTTGCTGCAGTGTTATGTGTGGAATCCAGAGCTTTGCACACCAGAGGCAGATGATTCACCACTGAGCCTCAACTTCTGGGAAGCATGGTAATTAAGTGGTAAGAAGAAAGGTGCTGTTGCCAGGCTGCTCGGACTCAAAGCGAAGCTATAAAGTCGAGAACATGACTTTGGACAAGTTACCCAATCCTACCAAGTGGGACATCAGAAGGAAGAAAATTTCTCCCCAGAGACACTCAAGTCCTAATTCCTAGAACCTGTGGCTATGTTGCATTAAATAACCAAAGGGGACTTTTGGAGAAATAAAGTTAGGGACATAAAAACTAGGAGTTCATCTGGCGGCCACGAGATCATTAGTGTGGCTGCTGAAAGTTAATGAGGAAGGCAGAAGGGTTGGTCAGTGAGATGAGACAGAGTGACAGGAGTGTTCTGACACACAGAGGGTGTGATCCTGTTCCACCAGCAGAGGGAGTGGAGAGGATCAGTGCTGAGGGTGCTGTCTGGATGTCAGAAACAGTCCCTAGCTGACAGACACCAAGAGGAACAAACAGGATGTTCTCACAACCACAGTGACCAAAATTTGTCAACAGCCCAAATGGGCCAGGAAATAGACCCCCCTCATAAGCCTCAGGAAGGAATACCACCTGGCCAGATGGCAGTTATCTTAGCCTTTGGACACCAGTACTAGATTTTCAACTAAGAATCGTAAGCTAATCGACACATTTGAGTTGCTTCAGCATGCTCTGTCCTGTCATGGAAATCACAGAAAAACAAACACCATGGCAGGGCAAACGAAACCCTGTCAAGCACACAGCAGAGGCTGGCCTCAGAGGTGCCGGTCCACGCCTCCTTCTCACCTCTCTAACCATGCCCACCCTCCTTCTTCCCAGCAGCCAACAGCAGGCACTCTCAACCTCCCATCTTGTTTCTCAGCAGATGTTCTCAAGAGATTCTCCCAGATTCAAGTTCTGCCTCGGGAGGTGTCTTCTCCAAGAAGCTTCTGCCAGCGTCTCTACCAGTTCAATCCCTACAGACGCCAAGACTATATTGGTGCATTTGGTAGATGTTACATTTACTTAAACCCCAGGCTGTGGGGAGAATTTCTTCTCTTTTATTACAGTCTATATGTCATGATATGTTAGGGTATAGTAAAAGGCAATCCCCAAATCCTTAAATCTTGGCTTAAAAACCCAGTACATATTTTAATAATGTAATTACCTCATTTTACCATTCCCCTTCCTGTCTCCAACTCTTCCCACATATTCCATTCTCTGCTCTCTCTCAAATTCATGGCTGATATTTCTTTATTGTAACTTTTCAGGATTTGTTTTGTTTTTGTTATATCTTTGTGTGCAGGTATGAGCTACTGCGTGCAGAGCCCAAAGAGCCAGAAGAGAGTGTCAGACTCCATGGGACTTGAGTTACAGTCAATTTTGAGCCACTCCATGTGGGTGCTGGGAGTCAAACTTTTGTCTTCTGAAAGAGGAGTATGTATTCCTAACTGCTGTGCCATCCCCCCAGGCTCCTCTTTTTAAATGTTTATTTTCGTAAGAAAATTTCATATGAGATGTACTTGTGGAACACGATTTTGAGTTGGGAATATGTTGACATTACCCATTTATATGAGGTTGTATAGAAAAGCTAGCAGCTTATCCATCTGGCTTGACTGAACTCCATACTCAATGGTTAGTAACTACAGGTTTCTGGGATGGAGAGATATCTTAGCAGTTAAGAGCATTTGCTGTTCTTCCTAAGGACACGACTTTATTTTCCAGCAACCATATGATAGTTCACAACCATCAGTAGGCATGCCTATTGTGTGAATACATTCACACAAACAAAACACTCATACATAGAAAGTAAAACTAAGAGTAAATATAAATACAGCCACATTTTTGCTCTCCACCCCGTGTGAATGCTGGTGATGGTTAGTCACAATGGTCAACCTGATGAGCTCTAGAATCACATGGAAGATGAGCTGGGCTTGTGGGCATGCCTGTGGGAGATTATCTGATTAGGTTAATTGAGACAGGAAGATCTGCCCACCCTGAGTGCCACCCTTCCCGGTGCTAGCATTCTGGATGACATCAAAAGGGGAAGCTGCATTAAACACTAGTGTTTGATGCTTTCTGCTTCCTGACTGTGGATGAAAAATGACCAGCTTCTGTGTCTTCCCCACCATGACTGACTTGAACCTTAGTGAACACTAATCAACCCTTTCTCCTGTGAAATCTGCTAGGGTATTTTATCACAGTCACAGAAAAATCTGCCAGGAGACTGCCATTTCAGTTCTTGCATCTATGACTTTGACTATTCCAGAGAAAGTACTTGGTATTTGTGCTATGCCTGCTTTGTTATACTTAGCAGTGTCTCCAGGTTTCACCCATGATGTCACAAAGTCAGTCTCCTTGACCTCTTAAAGGCGACTGTGAGTGCACATACCACATGTTCTTATCCACTCATTGATCAATGTATATTTTGGTCATTCCCACATCTTAGCTATTCCAGACAGAGCAGTAACAGGAGTGCTGGCATCTCTCCAGGTCCTGACCATACTCGGTGGTGGTTAGTATCCAGTATTGGGTTGCTTCCACACTGCTCTCCAAGTCTGTGTGCCATTATTCCCTCCCACCAAGTCTACAAGGATTCCATCTTTTCCCAGTCTACACAGAACATGTCTCATTTTCATATCCCATGTCCATGATGACTACTGGGTGGATTGAGGAACTGAAACATTCCCTGCTTCCTATCCACTCTGTCTTCCTATTCTTCCTCTATTGCATGCTGCTGCTTGCCTGACTCTGCTGAGACCATAGCATGTAGCAAGCTCTGCCCAGCCCTACACTGGTGCTTCCAGTCTGCAGTATGCCTAGGTCTGCCTCCGGTCCTTCATTCCACCTCCTTTCCCCATCTGTGGCCATTCCTCTCTTCACTGTATAGGTAGATTCCAAGTAACTGGAAAAAGAATGAAGTCTTTAAGTTTGATTCCTCTGAAATTCCTGGTTAGACACTGAGCAAATATATTTTTAGTTTGAACACAAAACTGAAAACTGCATGTGACAAACACTCTCTGCTTATATGCTCCTGTGCATCCCCAAATGTCATTAGGGATTGACATGTTTTGCTAATTTATTATAGGGAGCACTAACTCTTTATCAGTATATTTACACACACACACACACACACACACACACACACACACACACACACTACGTGTAGAGGCCAATTGCACCCCACCCTGTGTTTTAAGACACAGTATCACTGAACCTGGAGCTGACCAACTGGCTAGGTCGGGATCCCCCTGTCTCTGCCATTATACCCAGCTTTTCAAGTGGGTGCTGGGCTTGAACTCAGGTCATGATGGCATAGCAAACATTTTACCCACTGAACTATCTCCTCAGACTCACATCAGAAAGATTAAAAATATCATGAACAGTGACAAAAGACAGCAATAATAACAAACATTTTCTTTTATTGAGGCTAAAATATTCAATTTGATTGTTGACTTGAACATACGAAATTAAAATGAATAATAGTACAACACACTTAAAATATCATCAACAATATGCCTCATAGATGTGGTGGTATATAATTTATGATCTACACATAGATCACTTTGAAAATAGGTGAAGCAATTTCATTATCTGGTTTTCTTTTTTTCTTCTAGAAGATTTCGCTTCTCACTTGTTGAGTATAGATGAGGAAGTAAAGCCTTTGGGAAGGAGATGAAGTTGGGAAAGGAAGTTATGTTTCAAGGTCCTTCCTGGCCTCAGATTTCAAGCAGATCATTTGCCACTGGCTGTGTGTATAAACTGATCAAGTCAACTCTCAGTGACTAGCTGCCTAATTCCACATCTCATAACTTCTGGTCTTGTGTACAAACCCAAAGCTGACTTTGGCTGGAGTGTGATCCCAACCAGTCCTCAGCCACAGAGATTCAGGGATCAACAGCTGGATGGGTTTGTTGCTGTCACTGAGATTATTCAACAGTTGGTTATCAAGGGCCTTTAGCACACTAGGTCTTGTGTGGACATTTCTTAGGTCTAGGGGAAAGGCATTCAGAGCTGAGACCAAGAAGATGAACTCATCCCAGAAAGGCTTCAGGTAGGGGGAAGGTTCCTCTAGACAGAAATGGTAAACAGAGATCTTGTGAATGAGATTGAAAGAGGTCAACGGTCTTCATGGACGGAAATCCAAGGGGCACAGCAGGAGTGCTGTGGGGAAGGGTGGAGTAGTGGGGAGTGACACCAAGTGGGAGGAGGCTGAGCATACGGGCCCTTTGGGGAACACACTGGGGCAAGGCAAGACAGGAACAGGGACATGAAGATGAGAAGCTGACACTGCTGGGCCTCAGCTCAGAGGTGAATGTGCTGATTACAACTGCAGCAAGGCTGGAGGACAGTGAGAAGACTCCAGCAGACGACTTGGGACGTCGTCATTCCTCTCTCTCTCTTCCAAGGCTTTATATTTGAGGTTCTACTTCCTGCCAGGAGTTGGAAAAGACTCACTTATCCCTCACTGGACACATGGGAAAATGTAGCATGAATTCTAACAGGTCTTAACAACAAAAGCCTGGAGTCGGGGATAGGGGAAAATGCTGAAATATCAGAGAGACAAAGGGGCCAGCCACAGTCACACCTTACCTCAATAATTCCCAGCAGAAAAGACACTGAGCTCGTATCTCCTCCCGCCTTATCATTTCCTCTCTCTACCCTGCAATATCACTTCCTGTCTATTTGTACAGACCTCCAGACCTTTATGGTTAACTAGTGGCTGGCTCTGCCTTCTGATCTTCAGGCAAGCTTTAATTAAGAGTACAAACAAGACGGGCATTGGTGGCACACGCCTTTAATCCCAGCACTGGGGAGGCAGAGGCAGGCAAATCTCTTCGAGTTCGAGACCAACCTGGTCTTCAAGAGCTAGTTCCAGGACAGCTTTTGAGGCCACAGAGAAACCCTGTCTCAAAAAACGGAAAAAAAGAGTACAAACAAGATATCACTATAGGATTTAGTGTTGTTTTGTAACACATGCCCTTCAACAGCACAAGGCTAGTCTGTGTCCAGAGCCACCAAGTTACCCTCTTTCCCTATCTTTGTCTCTCATGCTTTTGGCTGGGGCATCTCAGAAGAGGCAGTGACAGTTTTTGAGATGAGGAACACTGAGAAGAAAATATAATCCAGAAGGAACTTTCCCAGAGTTGCTGCCTATGATGGTAATCTTGTTGCCTGGCTTCCCATCATCTAGAAGACACACCCTGAGGTATGTCTGCCAGGTCATTTCTAGAGAGGTTTGACTGAGGAGAGAAGACCAACCTTAACTGTGGAAGGAACCATTCTGTGGGGCCTTCGACTGGATTAAAGGAGAAAGAGAGCCAAACACTAGCACCCGTCCATCTCTCTGCTCCTCTCCTGCAGGTGCAAGGTGACAAGTTACCCAACTTCCTGCTTTCCCAACCATGATGGACTGTACCCTCAAATAGACCAAACAAGCCTTTCCTCCCTTCATTTCCTTTTTGGGGGGGGGATGAGAGGTCAGATAATTTGTCACAGCCACGAGAAAAGGGACCAAGACACTGGAGGAGAATCAGCTGCCAGACCCCTCTGTACTAATGAACACACACTTGTGCTCCCCAACTCTGTCTCAACACCTGGGGAGCTGGGTCTGCCCTGCTCCTGTCCCTCAGACCTTGTTTGGTAGCCCAGTGACTATGGGAGACCCCTGTGTGCTCTCCCATAGCTTCTTAGGAGTTAACATTTAAACTGGCAGTTGAAAGCCTCCTGAGGATGAGAAGCAGAGTGGGCCCCAGGAGAGAGAGAAGACTGCCTGAGACAAGTGGGGGAGGGGCTTGGCATATCAGAGCAGGTGACTGGGAGCTGCCTCATGAAAGCCTAGGAAAGTCCCTACTTCATTTCAAGTCTGTTTTCCCAGAGAGAGGGTCATGCTCATCTACCTCAGGGCTGTTACAAGATCAGACACAACAGCCGGTTGTGACTGAAAAATCAAAACGCTCATTGCAAAGGAGCTGAAAGTTCTGATATTGCTAAGCCAGAAGCAGTGTCACAAAGGCTGCTGGCTGCCTCAGGGGTCAGCACTGCTGTCCTGATTATCTTATAGGTGGGAAAAACCATGCTGGGGCTCAGAGATTAGATGATTTCCCTCCCCCCAAGTGACTCAATATTAACGCTGAATGCTGAGGCCAGCATTAGACAGGAGATGTTAACTCAGGCCAGCGCCTCACTGTCTTGCCTTGGCACAGTGGCTGACAAATGGGTGAATTCTGACCTTCAGATTTCTCACTTAGTTTTGTGGTCTTGACCTATTTTCTGATCTCTTTGCCTTTTATAACTGGAACAGTCATATTGTGAACACAATGGATTGAAATTGGCTGAGGTAACATGGGCACCAGGCAAACCATGTGGTAGGTACCTACCATTGTGGTGAGACCACACCTGGCTTCCTTGTTCTGTGTTGCCACATTGCCCAGCCATCTTGGAGAACTGATCTGACCTTTAGAGGTCTGTGACCCATACTTACACATTCCTTAATTTGGTCTCCTCCACATTCTATTGATAAAACCAGGGGTGGGGCCAAAAAGAACAGCATTCCCTGGGTATTTCCAACACTGGCTTTAGCCTACCCTACAAGTCCAGAAGGGAGTGAAGCTCAGTGTCTAACTAATCAAGAGTCTTTCCAAGACGAATTGTGTATCTTATGTAAATCAGTGAAGAAGGATGGAGGTAGAGATGGCGTTCCATTGACGTAAGACGAGAAGGTCCACTATGTTTTCCTAGGGAAATTCCTATGCAGAGCCACGAAAGGCCTAGGAAAAGAGGAGAACTCCGGGGACTGAATAGATCTCATGCCAAGGGACAGCATTTACTCCATCTTAGGTCACAGGCAGGATCAGTCTGTCTTGAAGTGAGAGCACACGAAGAGTGACAGTAGCTTTTAATCCAGGGAGAGGCCCTGTCTGTGGGCTGGGTGCCTCTATCCCTGAACCCCCCACTGGACACAAGGCTAGGGCCGAGCTTGACAGCGACCATGGGCTACTTGCAGTGTGTTTAGCCACTTCATATCTATATGGAAACTACACCGTTCCCTTCTTGAGTTTTAGAAAACAGTGTGTGTGTGTGTGTGTGTGTGTGTGTGTGTGTGTGTGTGTGTGTGTGTGTGTGTGTATTGGGGTTATGTACATGTGAACTGTCTATGGAGGCAGGACACATCAGGTCCCCCGGAGCTGGAACTACAAGTGTTTGTGAGCTGCCCAGCATGGGTGCTGGGAACTGAATTTGGACCTTCTGCAAGAGCAGCAGATGCTCTTAACCATTGAGCCATCTTTCCAGGCCCCCTTCTTATTTGTTTATTTCTTTTTTGTCTTCCTTTTTTGAGACAGGATTTTATGTAGTTTAGGCTGGCCTCTAATGTACTATGTAGCCCAGCATGTCCTTGAACTCCTGATGCACCTGCCTCCATCTCCCTAGTCTTGGGATTTCATACTTTTGCCTCTATGCTTGGTTCATGATCACTCTTTGAAAGCCTGCAATAGCCTGTTCTTCACACAATAGCTTGTGAGATTTCAACACCTTAGAGCTACTGGAACTTGGGGCCAGATAATACTGGTGAGAGAAACAAATACTGCAATGTTTTCTCTCACACATGGAACCTAGATTTAATTCATTCATATATGACATGACAGTAGAAGGGTGTCTGTATGAGGGAGGAAGAGGTCTAAAGGGAGAGCCCGGGTGCAAGAGAGGACACTGGAAGAGGGCACTCTTTGGGACTGAGAGGGACTAGAGGAGGACAGGGAGAGGTGAACAGTACTTATCCCATGTCATGTAGATATAGATATATGCATATATACGCCTTAATATGTAATAGTGAATTTTATTTCTTTGTTCTACATATTCAAGGTTCTGGGTTCAACCCCCAGCATGGGGGCAAATAGTAACAGCACTTCCCACCCCAGCCCGTAACTTTACTGTTGCTGAATTGACTAAATTATTCTTTACCTTTTGTATAACACATTTTTTCCTGGTTTTCAACCCCCTTGTAATTTATTGGCACTTTCTTGCCTATTTTCTTTTCTTCTTTTCATCATTCCTTCTTTGTTCCCCCAGATCAAAGCTATTCTTATTCTTTCAATTATTGACACACTGCCAAACTTTTCTCATGTCACCTTTATAAAAATGAATGTGCAGATGTAAATCACAGGCAGTGTTTATGTAGAAGCTTATTCGTTTCCTGAATTACCAGTGTACACACCCAGCAAGGCTCCACGACAGGCTCTGGGGGATGGTAACACTTTCCTTCTCACAGCTCAGAGTTTGCCTTGAGTTTTACTGTTGCAAAGGTCAGAGTCCTTTGACCAGCAATACTGACATCACCTGGAAGATGGCTCAGCAGGTAAAGGTACTTGCTGTCAAGTCTGATGACCTGAGACTGATCTCTGAAACACACATGGTGGAAGGAGAGAACCAAATTCCCAAAGTGGTACTTGGTTCCCCACATGCACACTATGACATGCGTACATGCACACTTGCAATGAAGTAAGCAAAAATGAAAAACGTAGATAACTCTGGCTTTATTCCAGTCCTACTAATAGAAGTTGCATTTCAGGAAAATTCTTGAGTATGATAAAGTTTCAGAATTGATGGGATAGGATATGTTGTGAAATTAGACATTGGGAATGAGTTAATAGATCATGTTGTTGAATATTTATTTAATGGCCCCTCTCCCACGAAATTAAAAAAATGAACTTATGAGTTCAGGGAGAAAACATCTTGTTCCTTCCCCATTTTTTGGTGTGTGGTGTGTATGTGTGTATGCACAGATACATACAAGTTTGTGTACATGTGCATAGAGGCCAGGAGTCCCCATCAAGTGTCTTCCTCCATCACTTTCCACCTTAATATTGAGACAGGGTCTCACTGTCGCTTTAGTTCACTGATTCAGCAAGACTTGCTGTCATCAAGCTCCAAGGATCCTCCTGCCCCGGCCCCCCCCCCAGTTATGGGATTACATTCCCATACCTCTATGCCCGGCCATGTATGTAGATGCTGGGATCCAAACTCAGGTCCTCATGCTTGTGATCCAGGGACTTTAACCATTGAACCACCTCCCTGGCTCCCCCGATACTATTTCTCTTAAGGGTTCTCCTACTAAATAGCTGGGTCTCCGAGACCCTGTCCTTTCCTGACACATTTTTGTGCTGATACTGATCGATTGAATTGTTTGCAAATGTGCTCAAATAAATTTGTGGGTTTTAGGCGTTTCAGTAAATGATGGACTTGTTCGATTTTTGCCAGAGCAGCTTTGATTTATCGAGCGTGGGGCTTTGTTTGGCTGCCGCAGTAGGGGAACCTTGTTTATCCTCTTCAGAGCCACATGGCTTCATCATGGTTGACATAAACAGAAATGGAAAATTCACAGGATGAACTGGAAGAGAATTTTGCACAGAATGTTTTTTTTCTCTGTGGTTCAAGGTTATGGATGGATTTGCCTTTTGTGGCATTTTTATGTCTATTACATGTGGAGAGCTGGGTGATTCTTGGCTCAGCTGACACCCCTAATTTACCTGCCCCCCATGTTCATTTCTTAGTCAAACCCCCAGGCTCTGCTGCTAGAAATGAACTAACAAACCCCCTAGCTTTTCAATTTTCTTCTCTTAGGCTACCCATGCAAGTCTAGCTTACTTCCTGTATTTAGGCCTAAAGTCAATAAAGTATATATGTTCTGAATGCAAAATAAATTCCTTTATGCTCCCCACCTGCCCTCGCCTCTGAAATACAACATCTTTTAGATTAATTTAGATGAAAACCAGCTCATCCTCTCCTGACTACTCTCCAGAAGTCTCCAGAGTTTTTTGGGCTTGCTAAGAATGCCTTTTCTATGCACAGGTGTCCCAGATGACATCCATCATGTTCAGTGTTGTGAAACACCATCCACAGAAATGGGTGACACAGAATCTCAATTATCGGCTTGCTCCGGACCTTTGGTAAATGCCACTGCCACTGCTACTTTGTGAGATTGCAGCATCTCACAACTGGAAAGTGCTGTTAATATTTCACATGAGCTTCTGTGTGGAAATGACAGGGAACAGGAGCAGCAGCTATGGGCACTTTCATAGTCCATCTGGTACTCTACACTGTCAAAAGGAACCAGCATACACATGTTATTACTAGCTTAGTGGTTTGTCTGTTCAGAGGTAACCCTCACCCCAGCTCAGATGTCCTTGGGTGGATAAGGTTGACAACAGCAGAAAATAACTTTTAGAAGAGCCTGGGTCCAGACATTAGCAGGAGGAGGGAAGAATGTAGAGGATGACCATGAGGGAAGCATGGGCAACACATGACTCAGCAAGATAGCTGCCCATCTGTCTGAGCTCTGAATATATAGCTGATATAGCTCCCGCCCCCTTCTCCCTATGTAATCTGGAGGCAAAATAGAAGGCAGACTTTGAGAATGTTAGTCTACTGTTTTCTCAGATTGCTGGCCCTCTGAGCAAAGCAATTTATAAGATTTGGTTCATGTCTCTTCTCGACAGCATCTGTGACAGATAGAGGTTCCAGTATATTCCATTGTGGAAGGAGCACCTGTACACACCTCCTCTGCAGAATCATCCTGCCTCTGCCCCAGCACCAGGGCTCAAGACTTGTTCTCAAGCTTTGTTAATTGAGGTGTGTGGGGTGAACATACACAGAAGCATTAATGGAACTGAACTGAGGGTCCAGGTACATGCCTGCATGTGTGTGACAGCTGCTCCCTGAGAAAAGGGAACCCAGCAGGGAAAAGGATGGTCTTGAAGTAGAGCACACAGGTTCAGTAGGCTATTCATGGGTTACAAGAAAAACCTTGTCCCCTTTGTTCCGTGTGTGTGTGTGTGTGTGTGTGTGTGTGTGTGTGTGTGTATGTTCAGTATCAATTATTTTCCTTTGTAGAATCCTGACTAACACTTCTTAAGACACAATACTAGCTACAATGGAAAATCTTGCTCTACTAAAATGCTTTAAAACCACTTAAGATAAACTCTTCAAAGACAATACAAATATAAGTCATAGATCAGTGGTTCTCAACCTTCCTAATGCTGTGACTCTCTAATACAGTTCCTCATGCTGTGGTGACCACCAACAATAAAATTATTCCATTGTCACTTAATGACTGTAATTTTACTATTGTTATGAATCATAATGTAAATATCTGATATGTAACCCCCAAGGGGTCATGACCTATAGGTTGAAAACCACTGCCATAGGATAAGACACTGATCTGAAATCTCACTGAAAAGAGATTAGCATCAAAAACAGTTGAGGAACAGTGAGAAGACAGCCCACCTAGCAGGAAAATGGCTAAGAGATTCTGTTGGTTAGTTTTAACTGTAAACTTGACACAACCTAGAATCACTTAGGAAGAGGGTCTTAGTGGAGAGCTATCTACACTAGGTTGGCCTATGGACATGTCTGTGGGTAACCGTCTTGTTAACTGGTGTGGAGATCCACCCCACTGTGGGTGGCATCATTCCCTAGTTAAGTGTCCTAAATTGTATCTAGCAAATCCTGAATAGAAATCTAGCTGAGTATGATAAGCACAAGCAATCAGGCAGCATTTATGAGTTTATGAGCTCTTGACTGTAGATTTGCAATGACAAGTTGTTGGCCTTCCTGCCTTGACTTCCCCTTAGAGATGGGCTGTAGGAACTGTCACATGAAATAGGCCCTTTCCTTCCTTAAGTTGCTGCTTGTCAGGATGTTTTGTCAAGGCAATGGAAGTGAAACTTTAACAGAGACTTAGAAAGTTGCTTATACCAGATGCTAGGTACCCAACTACTATTGGGTATGGAAGGAGTACTGTCACCAGGAAAATGCAGAGTCAAGCCATAATGTGGTATGATAACAGACTTGGACAAAATAAAAAAGGAAAATGTGAAGTAACTGGAACTCACATGCTTTGCTGACAAGAGTCTAAATTTGTACAGTCCTTATGAAACAGCTTGGTAGAATCTTCAATAGGAAAATATACATAACTTGACTCAGGAATTCTACTCTTAAGTTATACACCCAACGGAAAGCCACATATGTTCCTCAAAAGATTTGCAGGGATATTCATAGCAGCCCTACGTAGAATAGCCTCATGATGGAACAACTCAAAAATTCACCTTCAAAGACTGTATCCATTGAGATGTTTGCTGTTGTCAACTTGACAGAATCTAGAACCACCTGGGAGACTGACTTCTGGACATGCCTATGAGGGATTACTGTGATTGCATTAACTGAGTTGGGAAGACTTGTCCACTGTGGGTGGCACCATTCCCTATCTGGGAGCCTATAAGTGGAGATAGGGGGTTGAGCAGTAGCATTCATCTCTCTGCATCCTGACTCCGGATGGGATGTGACCAGCCAACTCAAGGTGCTGCCCTTGTGACTTCCCTGCCCTGATGGACTGTATCCTTGAACTGTGAGGCAAAGTAAACTCTTCTTAAGTTGCTTTCATCAGGAAAAGAAACTGATGTTCACAAAATGGAGCACGTGCAGTGACCTTCTCTGCCACTCCTCCCACTGTAGTCTTCTGTGCAGTGAGTGCACATGAGCCATTTAGCTCAACCTGGCCAGCTGTCTTTGCTTTCCTGCTGTTGTCACCAAGCAAACACTAAACACAGGGACTCTTGGCATTAGGAGGAGGAGTGCTATGGGTGGCCTTTACAGGAAAAGAGCAGGGCAGTGACTGGAGTATGTGTGTAGGTGTAGTGCAGTTGTTAGAATCCTTGCCTAGCATACAGGGAGCCCTGGATTCTTGCATAAACTGGGTATGGCAGTGGATGCCTGCAATCATAGCACTCTGGAGGTAGTAGCAGGAGGATCAGGGGGTCAAGGTCAACATGGGCTTGAGGTTACCCTAGATGCTGTCTCAAAAACAAAACAAAATAAAGCAAAACACAAAAGCTGTGACCTAGCCTTTTTCAACATTCAGGCTTGGTACAGAGTTTGGCTGAGCATTCACCGCCCCTCTTTTCCTCTCCCCTCCCCCCTCTCTTCTCCCCCATCTTCTCTGCTCCTCCCCCCTTCTCTCCTTTCCTTCTTTGCTCTCCTCCATCCCTACAGAACTTGAAAGCTGTTCACATGTAAGCATTAGATTAGTCCTTTACATAATGCCTGTTAGGGGGAACTTGCCTCATTGAGGAGGGCCCGATTATAAAATGCTCAGCTAGCTTAAGAGGCAGTGAGAGCCCTCTGGACCTTGGTTTTCCCCAAATCTAAAATGAGTTGATTACAGGAGATACTGCATGGCTTTCAGAATGTGGTCTATAGATTCATTAGGGAAGTAAGTAATGGATTCATTAACTTAGTAAGTAATTACTGACGTCTATTGTGGACACAGAGTGATAAACACTGACAGTGTAGAATCTTAATAAGCATTGACTATAAATTTCATTAATATCTCTACCTGGAAAGAGAGAGGACACACACCTTCTGTGAAAGACTATTACACAGCAGGCACAGGCTAAGTCCTGAAAATGCCCTGTCCCATTTCACCTTTGTAGACGTCTCAAACATACTGTGTTTTATATATAGCAGATTCAAATTGGCAAAAATGGCCATGGTAATCCCTCCATTCCCCACATTTTGCTTATAGTGACCCAAACAAAAGCTGTCTGAAGAATACCACTGTAAGGGTTATAATGTGCTGCATGCTTCAATCCCTGCAAAAACCTGTGTCTGTCAGTCTTGGGTGAAGAGAAAACAGCAGGTACACAGATCATGAAGAGGTCAAAGCAGGGGCCCAAGAGAGCAGGCAGGAATGGAGGACAGCTTGATCTGGCAGCAGAGAGTCACTGTGGGGTGGGATGGTGGTGGATGAGTCATGTCAGGTTGGCAAGACAGGTGCACTGAGCCAGATCCTGCCCAAGCGAGAGACACATCTGGGAGTGGGTGAGTGAGACTGCCGATCTCATCTAGGTTCAGTGTTGCACCTTGGCCCTCCTCCTCCTCCTCCTCCTCCCAAGAACAGCCTCTGGACTTCCCTCTGGCCAGAGGGGCCAAGAGCTTGGCCAGATAAAGAGAAATGTGCCAGGTCAGCCCAGAGGACTCTTAGCAGGGAATGGTCAGTGGTGGGAGGCTGGGACAACAGACAGGAAAATGAAGAACATAAAAAGAGTCCAGACCTGAAGCCATGGTCTAATCAAGGAATGCGAACTTCAGCTTCTGTTTGTTTCCATGTAAGAGAGGTCCTGTGATGTCAGTATAAATGGACATTCATTTTTAAATCTGAGGAAACTGAGGCTGGGCAGTTAAGTTACTCAAGTTTTAGGCTTACTAAATGGTAGATTTATGATCAAACACAATTGTGTCTGGATGCAGGCTACCTGATCGGAACATAGCCATCTTTCCATCTATTCTGGCCTGATCCACTTGCTCATCTAAGCCTCTGTGTTGCCCTGGGGGCAAGCAGATCATCAACTCCACTCTCAGGAATTACTCAGATGCACATTCCACCTTATTGTTTACTTTTTTTATATGCCTTGGATCTCCTGCCTTGCAAACTCAGAGGTTGGTACACATGCTTCCTGCTTCTTCAGATCTACCACGATGCATATAGCATTGCTCTCAGACCAGGATTTATAAAATGCTACATGCCTTGCACCTTATAGCACCATGCACAAGAGCCAAGGAACTGACACTGCTGAAGTACGTAACAATGGACCACGGTACAAAGAAAATGTAGTATATATGCACAATGAAATACTATTTCTGTCATTTTCCAAAGCCTGGAAGGAACTGGAGATCACTGCATTAAATGAAATAAACCAAGAATGGGAAGATATTTGAAGTTTTAAAAATTGACTTTACAGAAGGTGAAAACAGAGTCCTAGTTACTGGAGACTGGGGAGAATAGAAGGGAGGGAGAGCTGGGGAAATAGTGATCAGTGGATATTACGTTATAGCTAGACAGAAGCAAGATGCCCTGGTGTGCTGTTGACCACAATGGAGCTCAGGATGACATTACATAGTGTGCATTTCACAAGGCTAGAAAAAAGCGTTGAGAAATTTTTACCTAAAGAAAAAGAGAAATGTTTGAAGAGAGAGATAGGTTTAACTTGATGTAAACATTATACAGTGTATATGTGCATTAAAATATTATGTGGGCTGAGTTTGTAGAGCATTTGCCTAGCAGATGTGAGGTCGTGGGGTCAAGCTCCAGACCACAGGAAAAATTATGTGACACATCATCAATATGTAATTTTTATTTATTTCAGGTATCTATTCATATGAACACTGCCTTAATGGATCTTATATCTGTGGTATATATATTATATGAATAAATAATAAATTATGGCATTATTATTGTACATATTTATATAATAAATACATAACACAGACACACACACACACCTCCCTCTCTGAATGATCACAGAACAAAATAAAGCCCCTTTCTGTTTTTTCTTCCTATTCCCAGAATGGGACATGAAGAAACAAAAGTTAACTGTTGGTGCCCCCACAGAAGGGATGGTGTCTTCCTGACTGATGTCCCTCCTTCTGGCTGCTGAGTAGTTGCGATAAGCAGCTTCAGGAGTGTCTGACGGGACTCAGAATCTCAAATGTCGGGATTGCTGATGATGCTACATCCGGGATGGGCTGAGACTTATATAAGTGAGAGCTGCTTCCTGATCTCTAGCTGATGATAGCTGAATAAATGGGAGTTTCTACAATGCAGCTCAATGGCCTCGTGGTATGTCACGGGTACCCAGATGTCACGATATGGAGTGCATCATCTGATTGATCAGCTCTGAGACCAGGAGTGGATGAGGATGGGTTGGCAGGTTATTTTGCTCAGCACATGCCTCCTCTGTGCCTTTGCTCACAGACACCTGCCTAGAAGGTCTGCCTCCTCCTTCTTCCTCTTTGCTTTTGTAGAAGCCTCTCCTCACCCCAGTGAATGCTTTCCTTCTTTGAAAACCTCTTGATCCAACTTGGTGACCTTCAAGAGCTCAGCTCTCTTGTTGCTGAGTTCCAGAGAGACAGCACAAGGCAGTGTGAAGAGACTATAATTTGTAACCAGTGCGTTCTGCTTTTCAGCCCAGAACCCACCAAAGTCCTTACACAGCACTGTTGCTGTCTTAATAGCTATGTGCTTTTCCATAGACTAGAGACTGTCACTTTTTTGCTAGGCCTTTACTAATGGATGTGGGCTATTTCTAGTTTTGTCAGACAACAGTGAGAGGAGCATCCTCTATGAGCATCTGACTATGCTCACACAACTCTTCCCATAAGAATGTGTCTATATTCCAGATCATTCTCAACTCCTTAAATTTGAAGTCATTTCTAATGGTTCCACATCCACCCCACATCTAAGAACCACAGCTCAAAGTGTGTCCTCAGTCGCCCTTGACTGGGACAGCAGGGCCCTCCCATGCTGACAGTCACTTAAGAGCTACATTAGAGAATAGAAGTTGGTATCTCTAAAATAGCTTCATCTCTGCCACCATCTCCCTCACTCTAGGTGGTCGGTCATGCTGCTCTCACACTTGGTGGGGATGGAACATACTCCCCAGCACTCCCGTCCCCTCCCTCAGAAGAGAGGTTTTTAGATAAGGGTATTGTAAATGCACATATTAATGGAATATCAAGACTAAAACAAAGTGACTCCCCTTTTTGGAGGGAGGGGGAGAAATCAAAGGTCAAGAATGTTGTAGGGATTACTATTGTCAGGAAGAGTGCTAGGCTTAGAAGATGGCCGTATGTCATATATGTCCCAGATGTGTCTCACAGATGCAGGTTATAATCTTGGGCATCTACAGCCAGGGAGAGAATCTTTCTGAGTCCTGGGTTTCTCATCTACATTGGTGGGCCAGGTGGAGGAGTCTATGATGACAAGTGCATTAGTTATTGTTTCTGTTGCTGGGACAGAATACCTGACAAACCAACTTAAGAAAGGAAGGGTTTGTGGTGCCCATAGTTGAGGTTACAGCCCATCATGGTGGGGAAGGCATGAGCACGGGAACTTCAGACAGTCAGTCACATTGCTTCCACCTCAGGAAGCAGAGAGGTGAATGCTGGAGCTCAGCTCACTTTTCCTTTTTATGGAGTCCAGGACCCCAACCCTCAAAGGTTTCAATGACATTCATGTATGCCTTCCAGTCTCAGTGAATATAATCTCGCCAATCCCTGTAAGGCATCTCTGTAGCTTCTCTTTGGTGACTAGATCCTATCAAGTTGAGAATCAACAAGAAGTAGAACCTGGTATTCCCCAGTGTATCCAACACGTCATAGATGCAAATGATGAAAACAGCGAAGAGGTTAGTTGGACATTCCCTAAACAGTGAGGTAGTTGGATGCATTAGAATGACAAGGGAAGTCTGCTCTCTGGGTCCTTCCAACTCCATTTACCCACTTTGTGTCTCATCCCAGGCAATTCCTGAGAGTGTCCTTGTGTTGTCCTGAGTTGTCCAGGTGGCTGGTAAGATCTAGGAAGTCTCTTCCTTAGATTTTTTTGTGTATTAAATGAAAACTGTGACTCAGTCCTGAGAAAGCTACTGTAAAATGCTGGTGCTCAACCAAGTTCGTTGGGTGTTTAGAGCACACAGCACCTCCGGATTGTGTTTTGTTTTCTTTGAGATAGGGTCTCACTCTGTCACCCACACTAATGTTGAACTCTTGTTCTTCCTATCTGTGCTTGCCCAAGTCCTGGGATTACAGGCACATATCACCATGCCTTCCTCATGAGTGGTTTTCTGTGAGCCTTGGAGAAGAGTTCCCAGTCTCTGTCTCCTCAGGACACAGTACTGGATGACCAGAGTACAGAGCTGAAGATTGTAGGTTCAAGTGACAATGACAGATGCAGCAACATGCAGTATTTCCTGTGTGTGAATCCTGGCAGAGGAAGAACTTGACCTCACCAGGCACTGTGTCATTTAGTCCTGTGACACTTGTGCCTCTGTTCAGCTTGTTGAAACAAGCTACAGTCATTTGGAAGAGGGGCTATCAATTAAGGGATTGCCCTCAACAGATGAGCCTGCGGGAAAGTCTGCGCAGCATTTTCTTGATTAATAAACGATGCCAGGGTTGGAGGAGACTGCTGTGGGCAAGCCACCCTTGGGCAGATGGTTTCAGGTGTAAGAAAGCAAACTGAGAAAGCCATGGGGAAAGAGCCAGGGAGCAATACTTCTCCACGGTCTCTGCTTCAGTTCTTGCCTCCCCGACTTCCCTCAGTGATGGGCTACAATGTGGAATGTAAGCTAGGATAAACCCTTTCATTCCCAGGTTGCTTTTGGTCAGTGCTTTTATCACAGCAATGGAGAGGTGAACTAGGACAACATCCCAGTTAAGTCTGGTTTTATTACCTCTATATTCCAGAAGGGGAAACCGAGGCACAGAGGCTTATATTATAAGTGTACACAGCTATTAAATTGTAGAGATGATATCGATGTCAAATGACACAGGAGCCAGTTTTGTTGGCAAGACTGATGTATGCAACACAGAGCAGGATGGTGGGTAAGATTGTGCCCTCCAGATTGCTCAGCCAATGAGGAAGATAAAGGCTGGCTTCAGACTTTAAAACCTGCTCTCAGTCAGTGCTGACTGTCATTCTAGGCTTGCAAAATTCTAAAAGGAATGGCCTTGATTTCTCTACTCTAAGTCTCCAGTACTCTTACTATGAACTGAGAAACTTTAAGTACGAAGCTAGGATCTTTGTTTCTCACACCTTAGACCTCCAGAGCTACCTGAAGAGAGGGCTTTGCTTTGCTCTTACTGAAGGCTGGAACTCCAACGATAGCAGGGAAATTGGGGTTACAGCAGAGCCTTCTATTACCGGGGCCCGGCATTCATTTGAACATCTCCAGGCCATTGTGAGAGCCTGAGAGGCACTGACTCCCTCCTCCTCTGAGTCAGGAGGCTGGTGCAGTTTCTCAGCAGGATACTCTGGTTCTGGCTTTATTTTTTTACCCATCATCAGATTCAGATGGAAAAGTGAGACAGCACTGTGTTGGGGTCCTCTCCTCAACTCCCACAATGGCGGGGTGAGGGACACCTCAAACAGTCCATGTATATATCACACCAGTCAAGAAGTTACAATCACATCACCTGTGCCAATCTTACATGCTGGTATTCCTGGTGGATGGTGAGAGGGAGGCAGTTGAAGGGGGATTTGCTCTTGGGAATCAATTCATTTCATGTTCTTTTCCTCATTTCCAGGAAAAGGCCAGGGCCTCTGCCTTTACTGGCAGGGCTGATATTTCTGTGCCTACAGCCACATTTATCTAGCAGAGATAGACCCTGGGGTTCAAGTTTATGGCTGCTATCTGGCACCCTTTCTAGCTACCTCAAAGACTTTGTTTTCTGAATTCATAAGCTCGTCTTCACTGAGCGAAATCTGGGTTCCATGGTTTTCTATTTGGGAGATAGAAACAGGCGTGTGAAGCATGAAGAATATCCTGTCTGACTGCAGAGCTTCTGGGTTCAGACGTCTGAGGACCTGTGTTTGGAGGAGGCGACCCCCTAAACACCAGTCTGGTGACCTACAGTGCGGACCACACATTTCGTCATTTCTGTCCATGGAGCCTTGTGATGTCCTTTGCAGTAATTAATCTGTGGGGCTTGCAGGTTCAACATGAGACAGGTCTTGATGTCTCAGGCTGTTTCTATCAACTCCCTACTTTCCTGTCTGCTTCTCAGCACTCCAGTGACCCCAGGATGAACAAGAGAAGTGGGCTTGTAAGGTTCTGTCTGTCAGGGAAGAAGGAAGAGGAGGAGACTGAAAGAGGAGGTTTTTCCCATCTCTCCTTGCTGGTGGCCAACTCGTTGCTATGGAGTTGGCATGGGAACACAATGGTCAGGCTGTCATTGGTTGTCTTCTTGGCTTTCCTCCTTGGCTACTCTGTTCCCATGGTGAGTCATTTGCAGGGACACCAAGAAACAAATGAGCTGGAGGGAGGGAATGTATGATATGGGGTTCTGGGACATCCCTAAAGTACCATTACTCCACCGCCTGCGACTTCTCACTGACTGTAATTATCTTCATCAGGTGGAGATAATTAGTGTCCATGCTGAGATGGTGTATGATCAGAATAAAGGGGAGCGTTCTGAGGGTTGAATGATAACTTCTCATTTTCCTCCATCCCCCAGGACCCTCCTGCCCACTCTCTTTTCCTTAGCTAAGCTCACTTGAACCCATAGGGTCCACTGGGGTGGGGAGGCTGAGAATAGAGCTGCAGGCAGTGGGACCTTGGGTTCAGACTGTGTGTGTGTGTGTGTGTGTGTGTGTGTGTGTGTGTGTGTGTGTGTGTGAATGCTGGGAGCATCACAGGCCATGGACACTTCCTGTGTTTGTGGCATACCTGTTGGACAACATACCATGTCAAAAGCAACTTCCTGGAGCGGGGGTTTAGTTTGAATCACAGCTGTAAGGTATGGTCCATCGTGATGGGAAATGTACAGCGAAGGGGGGGGGCTGAGGCAGTTCACACTGAATTCAATCAGAAAGCAGAGTGTGACAGATGCTGGTGCTCAGTTCACTTTCTCCTTTTTATTCAGTCCAGGATTCCAGCTCAGGGAATAGCGCCATCCACTATGGGTGGGCTTCCCATCTCTATTACCCTAGTCAAGATGCCCCACAGGCATGGCCAGGGGCCATCTCCTAAATCATTCTAGAGTTCCATCAAGTTGACAATTGAGAGAAACCCTTACAATGACTTAGAGAAAAAACAAATATACAAACCAACCCTCAAAAACGCCCCCCTTCTCTGACATCGGAGTCCTTCCCTATGAGAGTGGGGAAGACAGAACCTGTCCAGGGCTAGCTGCCTCTGAGGCTGGCCTTCCACTGTTTCTGAACATCCTTTCCTTCCTTGTGCTCATCTCTGCATACTCCATCTTCTCATCTTCATGGACCCACTCCATCACCAACTCCTGTCAGTCCTGGGCAGTCTGTATCCATGACCACGACACTTATGAATTTATCACCATCATTTCCCCTAGACAGCTGGGAAAGCCTCTGGTTTGGTCCTTCTGCGTCTGCCCCAGCCTCTTCTCTGCCCCAGTTCATTTCCTTCATAGCTCCCCAGATGGTATTTTAGTATGCAAATCAACCTTTCTCTGGCTTAATGCCTCCTAACAGGCTGGCTATCCATTGATCTAGAGTAAAACCCCACATGGATACCATGGCCACAGGGTCCTTTGCCATCTGGCCTTGGCCCACCTTTCAATGCTGCCTCACACCCCTGTTCTCTTCATTTATCATAAGCCAGAGGCACAAACTGCTCCCTCAGACCTTGGGAGCCCTAAGGCAGGAAGCCTGTCTCCAAATGTTTGCACCTGGCTATCATATCTCTCAGCTCCGTGCAGGCCGGCACCTGCTGACTGAGCAGGTCCTCAGAGGAACTGTCTCCAGACACTTTAACTCCATGTCCTTTATACCTTAACTTTAACAAGCTTATTGATGTTGTTGTGTGTGCTGTATATCTTTGTGTGTGTACATGCATGTGTGGTGTGTACCTGTTTGTGTCTGTGTGAGGTATACACCTGTGCTTACAAGCCTGTGTCTCTGTGAGCATGCATATGTATACACATATATGTGTGTGGATTCATTTGTGTGTTTGTGTGTGTGTATGTGTGTGTGTCTGCGGTGTATGCCTGTGTGTGTACATGCATGTGTGTTGTGCGTGGGTGTGTGTATATATGTTTCCATGTGTTTATGCCTGTGCATACATGCCTGTGTGTGTGGTGTGCTGGGGTGTGTGTACATGAATGTATATTTGTGTGGTCAATACCTGTGTGTGAACATGCACATGTGTATGTTTTGGGGGCATGTGCCTTGTGTGTGTGGTGTATGCCTCTGTGTATGTGTTCACATCAATGCGAGTCTGCTTGTATGTGTGGGTGTGGATGCAGAAGCTGACATCAAGTGCCTTCTTCAATGACTTTTCTACCTTACTTTTTGAGACAAGGTCTCTCAATGAGCCTGGAGCTCACTGTTTCAGCTAGACTGACTGACCAGAAAACTCCAAGGATCTCTGCCCCCAGTGTCAGGGTTTCAGGCTTGGGCTGTTTTGCCTGGATTTTTCAATGTTGGTAATAAGAATCTGGACTCAGGTTCTCATTCTTGGGCAACAAACATATCACCAATGAGGCATCTCCCCATTATCTGTTTTATGGTTTTGAGACAAGGTCTAACTCTGTAGCCCTGGCTGCCCAGAAAACAAAAGCCAGGCTGGCTTTGAACTCAAGGAAATCACCCAACCTCAGTGTCCCAACTACCGGGGATACAGGTGTGTGTCACTATGTCCAGGTAACAGAAGACTTGTCTTGTTTATGAGACACAAGGGTTTACATGGTGCGTGCGGTCGTGCGTGCGTGTGTGTGTGTGTGTGTGTGTGTGTGTGTGTGTGGTGTATCCACCATCATTGTTTAATGTTTGTCTTATATTTCTGGGCTAGGAGTTGCTTGAACCTAGGGCTCCTAACCACAGGCTCCATCATTACTATGGCTTCATGTCTCAAGTCTGTCACAGAAATGAATGCTGCTGTCTGCAAATAGGGGTGAAAGATACACAAAGGAGAGTGGGAAGAACTAAAAATAAATTTTGTCTGTGATGATTTGTTTTTCTCTTCAATATATTCTTTCTCAAAATTATTCTATGTGGAAAAAAGAAATCTAAAATATCTATTAAAAAAGATCTTAGGTGCAGGCTACACTAGTCAGAAGAACTTGTGAATGTCCTGCTTGTCTGCTGAACTGCCCCACTCCTCAGATTCCGTTCCCAAAGACCCATTCCACGGCCAACTCCCATCCAGCCCCACTGCCATTCCCTCCCACTGCTGTGCCCAGGTCCCAACTTGGACAGACTTCTGCTGCCTATGAGCAGACCATGCTCGTGAGAAGAACTGGTTCAGACCAAACAAGAAAAAGTTAGGCAAACTCAGGCAGAGACTCCTCGCTGGACCAGAGACTGCAACTGTTGCCAAAACCACAGATAGGTAGCTTACCATTCACTAAGTGCTTCCAACTCCTAATTCCCTTTCTCATCACCTTATCCTATCTCCTAACTTGGGCAAAGACCCTCTGCTGCACCAAAGGCCAAGATAGCCACCAGGCCAGGATAGCCACAGAAGTCCAGCCCCTAACTTGGACAGAGACTTCCTACTGGATCAAAGGTCACACCAGCTGCCAGAAATCCAGGCCATAAAGACCAGAAGACCAAAGAGGAAACAGAAATGAAGGAACAAAACACACGCATTCAACAAAGACAAACTCAGAAATCAGCACCTAGACCTGTAATCATCCTAAACCCAGATGCCTAAACGCCAGTATAAGAACAAAATCAATAACATAAAAGGCAATATGGTACCACCAGAGCTCACTAATCTATGACACCATGACCTAAATAATCCAACACAGCTGTAGCACAAAAATGATCCTAAAACCAACTTTATGAAGATGGTAGAGGTCCCCCAAAAAAAAAAAAAAAAAAAAAAAACGAAACAAAAAAATCCCTTAAAGAAGTCAAGGAAAAGTCAAACAAAATATTTGAGGAAATCAATAACTCTCTTAAAGAATGCCAAAAAAATGCAAGAAAAAGCAAATAGTTTGTAAAGGAAACTGATCAAGACCTGAAAATGGAAAGAGAAGCAATGACGAAAACACCAGCTGAGGGAATTCTGGGAAAAAAATCTAGGTAAGTGAAGGAGAACTAGAGACACAAGGATCACAGCAGAAAACAAGACACAGAGAGAGGATCTTAGGCCCTGAAGATACAATAGAAGAAATGAAGTCATTGGTCAAAGAAAATGTTAAATCTAAAAAAATTCCTAACACAAACATTCAGGAAATCTGGGACACCATGAAAAGACAAAACATAAGAATAATAGGATTAGAAAAAGGAGAGAAGAATCTCAGCTCAAAAACACAGAAAATAATATTTAACAGGATCATAGAAGAAAAATTTCATAATCTAAAAAAGGACAATCGAAAGGTACACAAAGTTTACAGAACACCAAATAGATTGAATCAGAAAAGAAAGTCCCCTCACCACATAATAATAAAACCACTAAACATACAGAACAAAGAAAGAATATTAAAACCTGTAAGGGAAGAAGAGTAAGTAACAGATAAAGGCAGACGTATTAGAATTTCTCCTGACTTCTAAAGGAGACTCAAAAAGCCAGAAGATCTGGACAGGTGTTTTGCAGCCATCCCAGACTACTATAACCAGCAAAACTTTTCACCATAGATGGATAAAACAAGATATTTCATGACAAAGTCAAATTTAAACAATATTTAACCCATAAATCCAGCTCTACATAAGGTAATAGTAGGAAAACTCCAATCCAAAGAGGTTAACCACACCTAGTAAAACAAAGGTAATAAATGTTCTCATACCAGCAAAGCCAAAAGAAGGGAATATACACACACAAACCACCACCAACAAAATAATAGGAATTAACAGTCATTGGTCATTAATATCTCTCTTTAACAATGGACTTAATTTGCCAATAAAAAGACACAGGTTAACAGAGTGTATATTAAAACAGGATCTATACTTCTGCTGCATATAAGCAATATACATCAACATCAAAGACAGACATTACTTCAGAGTAAAGGATTAGAAAAAGATTTTCCAAGCCAATGGACACAAAAAACAGCTGGTGTAGCTATTTTAACATATAATAAAATAGACTTTAAGCCAAAATTAATAAAAATAGATGAAGGACATTTCATACTCACCAAAATCACATCTAAATTCCTAACATATGCCCAAAATGCAAGGGCACCCACATTTATAAAAGAAACACTACTAAAGCCTAAATAGCACATTGAACCTCACACATTAATAGTGGGAAAATTCAATACTCCACTCTCACCAATAGACAAGTCATCCAGACAAATTTAACCAGAGAAATAGCAGAGCTAATGATGTTATGAATCAAATGAACCTAACAGATATCTACTTAACATTTCACCCAAACACAAAAGAATATACCTTTTTCTCAGCACCTCATGGAACATTCTCCAAAACTGGTCACATATTCAGTCACAAAACAAGTCTGAACAGATACAAGAAAATTGAAATAACCTCCTGTATCCCATCAGACCACCCTGGAAGCTGGATTTCAACGACAACAGAAACAATAGAAAACCTATAGACTCATGCAAACCAAACAACTCCCCACTGAGCATCTACTGGGTCAAGGCCGAAATGAAGAAAGAAGTTAAAGACTTCCTGGAATTTAATGAAAATGAATGCACAACATACCCAAACTTATGGAACACAATGAAAGGAGTATTAAGAGGAAAGTTCACAGCCCTAAGTGCTTTCATAAAGAAATTGGAGCGATCTCATACTATCAACTTAACAGCACACATGAAAGCTCTAGAACAAAAAGTAACAAATACATCCAAGAGGAGTAGACAGCAGGAATAATAAAACTGAGGGCTGGAATCAATAAAATAGAAACAAAGAGGACATTACAATGAATCGATGAAAGAAAGAGTTGGTTCTTGCAGAAAATCAACAAGCTAGACAAACCCTTATAGAAAACTAACTAAAATACACACAGAGATAATATCCAAATTAACAAAATCAGAAATGAAAAGGGGGATATAACAACTACACCAAGGAAATCCAAAGAATCATTAGGTCATACTTCAAAAAAACTATACTTACAGAATTGGAATATCTAAAAGAAATAGACAATTTTGTGATAGATATCACTTACCAAGGTTAAATCAAGACAATACAAGTAATTTAAATAGACCTATAACCCTTAAGGAAATAGAAGCAGTCAATAAAGTCTCCAAACCAAAAGATCCAGGAGGTTTTAGTGCAGATTTCTACCAGACTTGCAAAGAAGAAATAATACCAGTAAATCTCAAATTATTCCATAAAATGGAAACAAAAGGAACATTGTCAAATTCATTTTATGAGGTCACAGTCACCCTGATACTGAAACCACACAAAGATTCTACAAAGAAAGAGGATTACAGACCAATTCTTTATGAACATTTGTACAAAAATACTCAATAAAATGCTCAAAAACAGAATCCAAGAACACATTAAAAAATAATTCACCATGATCAAGTAGGCTTCATTCCAGAGATGCAGGGATGGTTCAACATATTAAAATCTGTCAGTATAATCCACCATATAAATAAACTGAAAGAAAAACACGATCATCTTATTAGATGCTGAAAAAGCCTTTGATAATACCCAACACCCCTTTATGATGAAACTCTCAGAGAGATCAGGGATACAAGGGACATACCTAAACATAATAAAGGCAATATTATGTTTTGCCTTTAGATGTTGCCCATAGACAACATCAAATTAAATGGAGAGAAACTCAAAAAGCAATGCCACTAAAATGAAGAACAAGTCTAGGGTGCTCACTCTTTCCATCTCTATTCAGTATAGTACTTGAAGTTTTAGCTAGAGCAATAAGACCACTAAAGGAGATAAAGGTGATACAAATTGGAAAAGAAGAAGTCCAAGTATCACTATTTATAGATGATATGATAGTATATATAAATGGCCCCTAAAAATTCTACCATAGAACTCCTAGAGCTGATAAACACCTTCAATGATGTGGTAGAATACAAGATTAAATAAAAAATAGTATCCCTTCTATATAACAATGACAAATGGCTAAGAAAGAAATCAGGGAAACAGCACCCTTCACAATAGGCACAAATAATATAAAATATTTTTTGGGTAACTCTAACCTAAGCAAGTTAAAGATCTGTATGTTAAAACTTTCAAGTCTTTGAATTGGGAAATTGAAGAAGGTAGCAAAAGATGGAAAGATGTTCCATGCTCATGAATCAGTAGGATTAACAGTAAAAATGGCCATCCTCCCAAAAGCAAGCTACAGATTCAATGCACTCTCAAAATTCCAACACAATTCTTTGAAGACCTTGAAAGAGAAATAGTTAACTTTATATGTAAAAAAACAGGATAGCTAAAACAATCCTATACAATGTAAGAACTTCTGGAGGTATCATGATCCCTGATTTCAAACTGTACTACAGAGGTGTAGTAATAAAAATGGCATGGTATTGGCATAATTACAGACATATTGATCAATGGAAATGAATCGAAGACCAAGACATAAATCCACACACCTATGGACACCGAATTTTTGATAAAGAAGGCAGAAATATACAATGGAAAAAAGAAAGCATCTTCAATAAATGATGCTGTCTAATTGGAGGTTGGTATGTGAAAAGAATGCAAATAGATTTATATTTATCATCCTGCACAAAACTCAAGATCAGATGGACCAAAGACCTCAACATAAAACCAAATACACTAAACCTGACAGAAGAGAGAGTGGGGAATGACTTTGAATACACTGGCACAGGAGACAATTTCTTGAACAGAACAGCAATAGTATAGGCACTAAAATAAAAAATTAACAAATGGGACCATACGAAGCTGATAAGCTTCTGCAAAGCAAAAGATTTTGTTAATAGAACAAATTGCAACCCACAGAATTGGAAAATATTTTCACCAACTCAACATTAGACAGAGAGATAATATCCAAAGAGACTAGGTATCAATAAACTGAATAATCCAGTTAAAAATGGGATAGAGATATCAACAGAGAATTCTCAACAGAGGAATTTTAAATGGCCAAAAAACACTCAAAGAAATGTTTAACATCCTTAACCATCAGGGAAATGCGAATCAAAGACTCCATCTTACATCTGTCAGAATGGTTAAGATAAAAAACACAAATGACAGATGACTCTGGAGAGGATGTGGAACAAGTGAGACACTCCTCCACTGCTGGTAGACATGTAACTTGCACAGCCACTTTGGAAATAAATATGGTGACTTTTCAGAAAATTGGGAATTGATTTACCTCAAGACACAACTATACCACTCCTGGGTGTATACCCAAAGAATGCTCTATCATATTACAAGGACACTTGCTTAACTATGCTCATAGCAACTTTACTCATAATATCCAGATATTGGGAACAACTTAGATGTCCCTCAACAAAGAAAATGTGGTACATTTACACAGTGCAGTATTACTCAGCTGTTAAAAACAACAATGTCATGAAATTTGCAGGTGAATGGATGGAACTAGGAAAAAAAATCAACCTGAGTGAGGTAGCCCAGACCCAGAAAGACAAACATGGTATGCATTCACTTATAAGTGGGTATTAGCTCTAACATAAAAGATAATCAATCATGCTGCAGTCCACAGACCCAGAGAGATTAAGTAATAAGGAAGGCTTAAGAGGCATACAAAGATCTCCCTGGGAAAGGGAAATAGAATAGATTTTTGGGGAAGACTGGATTTAGGTGGGGTAGGGATAAGGTGTGGGGGCAAGAGGGAGAAAATACTGAGAGAAGCGATGAATTTGGGGGCATCTCTGGGGTGAGGTGGAAACCTAGTGTAACAGGACCCATAAATGGGAGTCCATTCCATCTTGCCATGAGGTCAGAGAGCTCAAATCATTCCCATTGTCCTTAAGACATTAGCTTAATGGCTGCAGGATGCCCTGACCTTGGTGGTGAATGGCTCCTATCTAAATAACAACAGACTTGGGCCCAGGTGAGTTTACTCTCACCCTGAAGGTGAGTGTCTAAAGGCCAAGCAGTAAATTAAGCTATGGAATGTCTTTAGGATTAAGGGAAGTAATTGCTATTTGCTCTTGAAACATGATGACAGAAGTCTTCTGCATTGTTCCAACCTTTGGTTGATTACTTAAGATGATGTATAAATAAACTGAGACACATTCAATATAGACTGAAACTGCCCTCCTGACTGCAACTCTGTGTCTCTGACTCTTAACTTTCTTAGATAACCTTTCCCTCATCCAAACACCCGGACTCAGGAGCAGACCCAGGGTTGATCGGCTGGTCCTTACTGCAGCCCCACAAACACCAGTCTGTGACACTAGTGCAATGGAAATTACATAGAATCTACGAGAGTAACGCAGCAAAAATTCCTAGTAATGGGGGACATGGAGCCTAAACTGGCCATCTTCTGTTGCCAGGCAAAGCCTCAAGTGGAGGGATTGGGATACCAACCTAGCTACAAAACCTTTTGACCTATAGTTTATGCTGCCTGCAGAATGTTCTGGGACCAGAGACTAGCAGAATCCTCATTGAAGAGGATGGAGAGACTTCATCCAGCAACCAATAGGAGAAGATGCAGAGTTCCACAACCACACATTAGGTAGAGCTCAGGAGGTCTTGTGGAGGAGGGGGAGGACAGGAGGAACTAGAAGTGTCAGTGACACCATGAACACATGGCCCACAGAATCAACTGACTGGGACTCACGGGGTCTCAAAGAGATCAGAGAGCCCATAGGAGTCTGACCTAGGTCCCCTGTATATATGTTATGTCTGTGTAGCTCAATGTTCTTGTGAGATTCCTAAAACTGGGAGTAGGGGCTGTCTCAGACTCTTTTTCCTGCTTGAGGAACCATTTTCCTCCATCAGTGCCTTGTCCATCCTTGGTGTGGTGGTATGCCGTGTTTGTTTGGTCTCTCTGGGAGGCCTGTGTGAGGAAACAACAACAACAGACCTTTGGGTGTGAGAAATAGGCTCACTAAGTTTATCCAAAGCTCCTAATATCACCACCAAACAGAGCATTTAGTCCTATTTGTGGGCAGACAAGATTTAAAGTGCTCCTGCTAGGTATTACCATGTGACTGTGGTGCTACTAGGGAAGGAAACAACTGTAGGTGTCCTCTACAGTCCTGCAAGCTGGTTCTCCAGCACCAGTGACTCCTGCTTCTATTCCAGAAGCCATGGAGTCTCAATTCTTGTCTTCCTGGCCTCTTTTGACTTCACATGGACCCACAGGGCCACTGTAGGGTGGGTGATGATTTTGCTAAGCTTTTGCCTTCCTGATCTGAAGATTATGGTTGAGAACATGGTTGCCATCTTGATGGATGCAGTGCCTGGGAATTGCCAGCTTGTGAACAATATGCACAGGCCGAGAGAAAGACAGAAAGGCGAGTCCTAGTTGATTCTCAGGTTTCTTAGGGTGGAGAAAAGAAACCAGGGGTATGTTCACATTACTGTAAGGGGTATTTCTGTGAGTTACAGAAACCTCTTTGGGACCATCGTTACTTGGGTTTTGGTTATTAGACATTAATTACTTTGAAGATATTATAAAGACATAATTTTGAGGGGGGCATCAGGATCTCATGTTTTTTTTGTTTTATTTTTCAAGACAGGGTTTCTCTGTATTGTTTTGGAGGCTGTCCTGGAACTTGCTCTGTAGACCAGGCTGGCCTCGAACTCACAGAGATCTGACAAATTTTCATGCAGTCTAGGCTGGCTTTGAATTCTAAATGTTGTAGAGATGCCTCGGAACTTTCAATCCTACTGCTTCCATCTCCAAAGTGCTGGGCTTATAGGCATGCATCACTGGGGTGGATCCAAGAACTCCAGGAACATCAGGAAAGTGTTCTACTGAATGAGTTCCTTCCCCAGGACAAAATAACCATCTACATATAACTTGAGTACACACGTTTTGATGGGTTGTAGTTCTCCGTATCCTGAGTTAGTGAGCTGGGACACATTCTCTAAATAAGAACAATGGATGGAGTGGAGCTCATTTGGAAGGATGTCTGGCAATAGGAACAACAATGAACCTTGAGTGTTCCATCCAGTACTGTGTTTGTCAGAGTCACACCAGGGCACAGGGAAACAATTTGTCATTGTCTGCTTGGCCTCTATCCAAGTCACTGTCTTAGTATCCTTGCCTTTATGTCTGGGTCAGATGAAATGCACACATTTCCTGTTTAATTTGCATTTCCAAGAAACATTATGGCACATACCCATAGAGAGGTTATTAATCTCTGTGATTAGCTGAAGCATTCTTGGAGAAGGTAAAGCTTACTGTGATGGTTACAGCTCCTTAGGGTGGTAGTTCATTCCTGTGTGGATCAGATGGTGTCATCCAGCCACACATCCTTCCTCTCACCTCCAGTGGGGAGGAGTCTCAGAGTGCAGATGTTGCATCTCTGGGGTGAATTACTGGCTATTTCTGCTTTGTGTCTGGAGTTCTCCAAAAGAGGGCACCAGGCTGGCAAAGCAACACGAGCAGTGGCAAGTAATTAGACAAAACCCAATGTGTAAAATCCATGAAAATCACATCTGCTTTATGGTTTTCTTATGTGGCAGCTAGGTCCTGTGTTACAGGATGTAGGCCCAGCAACCACTTATAAGTCTTACAGTGATACTCAACGGAGAAGCTGTGCTTTCCCTGTCACACATGAGAAGTACAAACACTGATCGAGTGATGTTGCTTGATTAAGAGGAGGAGGAGGAGGATGACTTGGAGGCTGCTCCTCACCATGGTGTTGGTTTCTAGGACACTCCAGTGGGTCCCTCAGAAGCCATGAGAATGCAGTCTGTACATCCCGTGGTCCACAGATCACAGACACTCTCAAAGAATGCCAAAGTCATAGGAGAAGGGGGTCAGGAGGGGCTGTGGGGAGCCGGCAAATGCACAGGTCACTGCCATTCTCCCTGGGACAACCATTGCCAAACCTGCACAGATTAGACAAAGCTGTACCTGACAGAGGATTCAGTTTGTGAACTACGCACATGAGAACCTGGAAAGATGTGAAAACACTGGGAGCCAGACCGCAAGGCTGCTGGTGAGAGGCAAGTGTCTGCCCCTAACGGAAATGACAGCAGAACAAGCTCACACTGTGTGCATGTTGCCATGTTTGTACACTACACCAACGCATCCAGAGCTAACTCTTCCCACTGTTTACCCAGTGGCTGGATTTATCTTTAAGCAAGCCCTTCCCCTGCTTGGTTTCTTCTATCTTTGCCTTGTGTTTGCCAGTATTGGCTGAGTATCCAGTCTCACACCTTCTCTCCCACGTCACCCCACCCCCTCCGACTGTCTTCTTATTTAAAGAAAAACAAGATTAAAACGGTGAACCATGAAGCTTTCCAGATTATAAGGCAGATAAAGTAAGTCCTGGGGGAGGCTGGCTAGGAAGCCATTACTCCTCTGCCATTAGGAACATCAGTTCTCATTCACACACAAATGCAAATTGTAGATGCCTCTTGACACTTCTATGAGGGCTGAAATTTATGCACTTATACTTCAGTAGACCCATGGAGGTCAAAGTCCAAGCCATGCTTCTTTGCCTGATTTTGAGATATAGTCATCTACAAGGGAGTGATAGTTGGAGAGACAGAGAGAGAGTTCACAGACATTAGCCCAGGGAATAGAACACACAGCAGTGCTGCCTTCTTCTATAGGTCAGCTGAGGTGGGTGTGGCACACCCACCTTCTAGAATGTAGCCAAAGAAATGCTACACATCAAAACAAGACGTCAGTGAACCTGGGTGTTGGCTGCAGTTGGTAGTTTTCTCCTCTTTTCTTTATATACTTCCTCATGGCTTTACTTTCTCTAAAATACATTGTACGAGCAAGTATAATACACAAAACAGTCAGAAGTAGGGCCACTGGGCTTCTGTATACATGAACCACAAAAAATAATTTAGTAGTGTGACTAGAATTAGAGTTCTCCTCTTTTCGAAATTCAGAACCAGAAAATGAAGAGCACTCCCCCATTGATGAGGGAACATGAGTCTTCCTGGTAAAGTTGCCAAGGCCAAGCAGAGGGGCCATATGCTGGATTCAGTGCTCCATTATGCAGGGACGGTGCTCAGTTTTGCCATCAGAGCAGTGTGGCCTTGGCAACTTTGTTAGAAGAGGGTCATGGGAGTCCCAATCTAGTGTGAGTGTTCAGTTACATTGTCCCTGCTAGGACAATGGTAGGTGCTCAGGAAATGTTGGTTGTATCAAGACATACTTAATTCTTCCTCTGTATTTTTCATTTACATAACATCAGTCATAATGCTTGTCACGGCAGCTTTCCAACCAGGAAGCAGAGAGCTGACCCAACCACAGAAACATTCAGAATAACCCACAACATGCAATGGACACTTGACCAAAGCAATAGCAGAAACACAGATGCAATGACATCTGGGAAGAATTCTCAGTGTGTGTGTGTGTGCATGTCATGTGCACATGTATATGGAGGGAAGAGGTCAATTCGGTGCCACTCTTCCTCAGGAACCACAAACCTTGTTTTCTGAGTCAGGGTCTCTCAGGGTGACAGGAGACTCACTAATCTAGACAGACCAGTCAGTAAGCTCAGAGATTCTCCAACTCTGCCTCCTCAGTCCTGGGATTACAAGTGGATACCATCAATTCAGCTTTCTTTTTACATGAGTTCTAGGTATCAAACTCAGATCCTCATATTTTCACAGCAAGTATGTTACCAACTGACTATTTCCCCAGTCCTAATTCCCACCTCTCGCGTTTCTAATAGCTCTTCATCTCAAGAGCATTACAGATCAAGGAAAGGAGCTGAGAAGAGCCAACTGACCTGGGAGAAATGTCACATCCTTGTTGCATGAAGGCCCCCAGAGAGAACCACAGGCTGTTGAATATGCCAAACTCATTTGACTGGTCACTGGTTGTCTGATCTCGTCCCTCTTCAAACTCTTCACTGTGCCATTCGTAGGGACTGAAACGGCTGACCAGGAAGAGGACGACACTCACTCCGATGTAGGCAAACACAATACACATCCAGATCTCATAGGCCAAAGGGTCAAGAAAAGAGAAGACACCAGGCTTGGACTTCTGTGGCTTCTTAATCATGATGGAGATTCCCAAACTCATGAATGGCTTGGAGAAGTCAATGACCTCCTCCCGGACCAAGGTGATGGTCAAGGGGGCAACTGCCACATCTGCTCTCTGAAAGGATCAAATCAAAATCAAATCAGGTTCAGTTGAGCTCAGCAGTTCCTTCTCTTTTCTCTGTCTTCTCCCCCCACACCACCCGTGCATAGGGAGGCCAGAGGTTGATATCAGTTGTCTTCATTGTATGACTACTTTCCACCTTGTTTTAGAAGACAGGGCTTCTCACTAAACCTGGACCTCACTGGCTGGTTAGATTGGCTGGCCTGTTGAGCTCCGGCTGCCCTCTGTTTTTGCATGCCCTCCTCAGTGCTGGGATTACAGGCATGTACTACAGCACTTAGATGCTAGGAATCCAAACTCAGGTCTTTATGCTTGCCTAGCATGTGCTTTACAGACTGAGGCCTCTTCCCAGATCTTGTTTCTGTCTTTATTGTGATTTTTTTTATCTTAAAGGATGTGGAAATGGTATAGGACCTTGTTAAGTTCGAATACTCAGGCACTGTAAAGTGTTTCTGAGAAATGGACCTCAGCTTGCTACTTGACAGAGGCGTTCATTCCGTTATCTGACAGCCCTACTTGGTGGAGATGCCATCTCCATCTTACAAGAAAGAGGCTGCAGCTTGTGTTTATTCAGGCGCCAGGCTTCCGGCTTGTGTTCTGAGATGAACTCCCCCCCCGCCTGCCACACCAGCCAGGCCTGCTGCCCTGCCTGGTTACCTTGGGAAGCAGATAGAATACTTATGCAGCACATGCTACTCCCAGTCCTGAGTTACTCAGGGATGCCCCAGACCCATGGGCTCAGTGAGAATTAGCCCTGAGAGCTGGAGCCAGACCTGAGTGGCACTAAGGGTGACCCCCAGAGGCTGCCATTTGGGTCTCTCGATTCAGGGCTTACACTGGGCTCCCTGGAAATGTGTCAGTACATCCCTCTATCTCCAAGAATAGATGACACTTGTTTTGTTTGCTTAAGTCAGTTTGCATTGGATTTCTTTTACCCACAACCAAGATTATCCCGGCTAATGAGACAGTGACAGCAAATTGAACCTGATAAACATTTAAGGAACAGTTAACTTAAGCTCTAGGATGGAAGCTGGAGGTAAACTATGCGCGCCCCCCGCCACATTCAAGGTTATAAGCTTTTAGAAGAGATTATCATACCTCACATGCACAGGCACACATATACGCAGGGCCCACTTATCAAGTCTCCAAGGCATGCAGGACTCTGCAGGAGAAGGGGGAGGGGTCCATCAAGCTTGGAGGGGATTGCAGCATGCAAGAGGTGGTGACATGTTAATGTGACATAAAGAAAGGGAGGACTTTGCATGTTGCTCTGATAGGGAATGTTATTCCAGGAGGAAGGAATCATGTGAGGGAGCGCCCTGGTAGTGACAAAAATCAAGGCAGCTGTTAATTTTTCTTCTTTCCAAGGAAGATTGCTAAAAGCTACATAAGTATTCAGTGTTTGAATGTCAAATCTAGTCTATTGGTAAGCAAAGAAGAATGCCAGGCATGCTCATCTGTCCTTGGGCAGTGCTGGGACACACTACACAGCTTGGGTATAGCAAAAGGGGTAAGAATCACAGGAAATTGTTGGGTGAGGCATTTGAGAGCAGGACTCTGTGGGGCAAGCACTCCCACCACAGGCCTGCAGCAAATACACCCCATCCATTTTAGGGAGCTGACCTTGGAAGAGTTAAGTGGCTTATAGGAGCCATGCAGTTCAGAGAATGGCAGAGGTGGAACCCAACCCAAGGAGTCTACAGGTATTACCCTTTCTGCTATACCCATGAGAAGACAAGAAGATGCCCATGAGTAAGGTCCAATGGCACATCCAGGAGACGCATCTGCAGTAGCACCCCTGCCCCTTCTTTCACTGAGAATGCTCTGGCTCATTTCTCAGTGCCTCTTAGCTTCAAAGCATAGGGTTTGAATGGAATGATGCCTACATAAGTGGGTGTCCCAGTGATAGACAAAAGACAGCACTTTGGGTTATGACTGCTGTTACTGACTGTGTGTATTTCAACAAATCGGCTCCTCCCTCAGAACCTCGGTATCCTCCTCTACAAAGTGTAGAATTATCTACCTTACAGGGCTGGGATGAATACATGACAGAGGATGAGTGCAGTGGTAAGCATGACACGGGCACCTGGAAGGGTATGAACTAGTTACCACGCTGGGCAAGAACCAGGGACAGAAGAGACACGCTCAGACTCCAAGCAGTCACTGCTTTCATAGAGCAGGAAGCTGTGAGGTCTATGAGTTGGCTTTTTCTTTCTTTTCTCTTTCTCTCTTCCTTCCTTTCTCTCTCTCTCTCTCTCTCTCTCTCTCTCTTCCTTCCTTCCTTCCTTCCTTCCTCATTGGTGGTATGTGGTTGATAGATATTTCCCCCAAATCCTTCATTCTTCTCAGGGGAATAAAATGAGAAAGATGAACTCAAGATAAATCATTTTATGCTCAATATGGCTTCCCTGGGAATCAATTTTCACTGGTAGAGGGACAGGTCTAATGAATAGGACATAAGGCCTTAAGTTTAACAGGAAGCATATAGAGGTGATTCGAGGTCTCTGGAGTATGGATGAACCTGATATGACACTAGCTACTGGCACTGGGGTTGTACCCTTGGGTTGGCCACATATTGTTCTGCGGAGGCCACGGGCTTTTTGACAAAGAGAACTGCATTACAGGAGGTGAAGGCAAAGCTGAACGTTGGCAAAGGTGAGAAGTTCATAGCAATTGCCATGGCAGTGACCTTAAGAGCTCAGAGGAAGTTCCCATGGAAACCAGCCTCCAGATGCAGCAGGTCTCTGTTTCATTGATGGAGTTTCCAAAGTGAGTGGTATCAAGGGAAGAAGAAAGGGAGATGCAGACAGTAGTTCCCAACCAAGTCTCTACTTCCACAAGTCACCTTGAAAGCCACTTTTCTTCAGAGTATCTTCTTTGTGTCATTTCTCCTTTGGTCAGGTATATACTTCGGGGCCATCATGACTCCCATTCTGATATGAGCCTTCGAGACTCACAGTCTTCTAAAATGATCAGCTCCTCCTGACTATCACCTGAGTACCAACTTGAGGCTCAGCATGAGTTTCAATTCAAAGATGCAGTTGGCATTTTTCAGAACATATGAGGGAAACCTCTGTGGTTCCTTTCTTGCACATTATGGGAATTACCTTTTGTCATTTTGTTGTTTTTTTTCTAAGACAACGTCTCTATGCCAGGCTGGCCTCATCAATGAAGAGGCTGGACTTCAGACCTTTATGCACCCACCTCTGGAATTCTGGGATTACAGATGTGTGTCATCATGCCCAGGATTGTGCACTGAACTCAGGGCCTCATGCATGTTAGACAAGGATTCTGTTAACTGAGCCACAGTCTCTTCCCTTCTATTGTCCTTTGTTGTTTTACTCAAGAGCCACCATCATCTTCTGGTGTTGACTGAATCAACCCACACTCTTGCCTTGTAATTTGTGGCTCAAACTTTTCACCCAGTATTTTCAACCCAGTATTTTATTGACCTCATCTTATTTACTTTTCTACCATCCTGTCATTTATACTTGGAAGCTCCCAGGATGCCCATCTCTCTGTCTCCATTCAATGACTGTTTTCCAAGTTCCACACTCTCAGAAGGGCTAGAAATCTCTAGAAAGCTCTCCTGTGGACCATGTAATGTAGGCTTTTGGATCCTATGCTCTTGAACCACTCTTAACCATTGTCTCTTTAACCCTAGGAAATGTGCAAGTGAATCTTAGCTTCTCACAACTCCCTAGACACTAAAAACCCCCACTGTTCCTTCAGCGCCTGCTCAAGACTGCTTCAATTATTGGCGCTTTTGCTGTAGTTGCCCAGGGAGTTGCTTAAAGTATGGTGTACCACGCAGATGGCTTGGGCCTGCCCTGAACACACTAATGAATAGAATCTGAGGCAGAGTGAGCCACAAAGGAGCAGAGATGCAGTTCTATAATGGGAATCAAGGGTGGTTTGAGGAGGACAAAAAGAGGACTTGGTTAGAGATGGAGGATGGCAGGGGAGGCTCCAGGGAACCAAGCATGAGGGTCAGCTGAATGATCAGAAGTTGTGGAAGAGGGAAAGAGTGACTCAACTGTCAGCTTGCATGCAGGTGGATCTAGTCATAGTGGAGCCAAAAATGACTGGTAGTAGATTAGTATGAATTTTGTTATCTGCCCCGAGAGAACTGATCCTGGAGCTATGTATGCTGTCACCTGTGCTGGCCAATGGTCATCTTGAATGACAGACCCTGAGTCAGGCTGAGTTAATTAGGATTAAGAATTTGTATCCCCATGTCTTAAGACAACAGATGACTTTCTGTTCAGCAGCAGCACTAGTTAATTTGGGAGTCAGTTTATGCACAGAGCCATCCAGCCAGCAAATGCTTTCCTGCTTGATTCCTTCCTCTGTCCTTCATGACAGCTCCTCCCCCCCCTCCCCCAGGCACTTACTCCATAGACCAGCTCTCCCACCATGCCATTCCAGGCCTTCGTGTCAGGATCCCGGGCTCCGTATTTGCCATCGCTGACGATCTCGAGTCGGTAGGAGTAGCCTACGTGCTTGGCGATCTCTGCAGCTAGCTCCACGCAGTAGCCCTCATAGCGGTCGTTGCCCTCGAACTGGTTGGCATTCTTTTTAAGCATCACATAAGGATCTTCCTGGTGGAGAAACAGGACAGAGGGTGTGGCCTGTGGGTGCACCTGTGAGTGGGGAGGACTTTGACCCTGCAGAGGAGAATGTTTCGGATGGTGGCAGACACTGGGATGTCTTTTAAAAGCCTTAAGAAGTTTCCTGAATTTCTGTTCCCTACTCCATTATAAACTTCTTGGAAAAATAAAATAGATACTGTTAAAATAAGATGATTTTTATCACAGAAATGGCTTTCCAAATTATGTACTTGATTTAATTTAAAAAAATTGTTTTATGTATATGGATGTTTTGCCTGCATGTATGTCTGTATACTGCATGTGTGCCTTGTGCTGGAAGAGGTCAGAAGCGGATATTAGATCCCCTGGGGAACTGAACCCAGGTCCTCTGCAATGTATTTTTAAAGATACCTCTGAGTAGATTTCAGATTTTTCACAAATTATTGGACCATGGCAGCCTTCTCTTCTGAGTCCTCTTTGTGTTCATCTGCAGGAGAAAGTGGTTTCTACTGAAGGAGGCACATATGGAAACTAGAACAGCTTAGGGACGCCTTTGTGTTTCATATATGGGGAAAGTAGCTCAGAAGATGGGATGTAGCTTATCTGAGGATGCTGGGTGAGAGTGGATCTCAGAAATGCCGAGTGAAAACTCAGAACTGCTTATCTACAAGGCATGTTTTTTCCCAGTCTCTGTGGATTCATTATTATTATTATTTTTATTTCTGTTGTTGTTTTATGAGACTGTCTCACTCTATAGCAGAGGCTCGCCTGGAACTCTACCAGCTTCCTGAGTGCTGGGCTGACAAGCACGCATGCATGCATGGCTGTGACTAGTTTCACCATCTCTATCTATGGCATAGTATTGTCAGCTTTCACTCTAAAGTGGGATGTGCTTGGATGGGTCTAGTTTGAACTTCTGGTAGACTTGATGAAGGAGAATACTCACGAGGATTGTAGTGACAATGTAGGTTCTGTTCTGGACGCTGGAGTTGTCCCCTCCAGCCTGAGCATCAGTGGCTGCAGGGACAAACTTATCGTCTTCATTCCAGTAACCAATCTGTTAATGAGAAGAAGGCAAAAACATGATCTGAGGGGGGATCTTGGAGCTGGGTATGGTGGCACAGTGATCATTGTACCAGAGTCTGGGGTGCTGTAGGCAGAAACATCAAGAGGTAAGATGTACCCCAGGTCCCCTCTCCATCCCCAATGGACCTCCTCACAGTGTTGACTAAGCCCAGAGATTGTCCCTCTGGGAGGACAAAAGTTCAAGTCTTTATTTATCTAAACTGTATTGGACAGTGAAAGTGAGGGCTGTGGAATTTAATTCCCTGCAGCTGTTTTCACAGCCAATCCATACCTCCCCTAAATATTAACCCTTTATTTCTACAAACCTATTCTACACTGTAGTTTGAGCCACTTGATTAAATGTCACTCTCATTTTTAGAGTAGTTACATTTTCCCATCCGGATTTAGCTTCCTGGAAAAGATCCCCATCCTCCATTTACTGCTGGTTTTCCCGACTTTTACAATACTGAGTCATGCTCAAGGGTAAACAAAATGAATTTCTAAAAATCAGCAGATTATTAATACTTTGTCCAAGGTCATTCAGAAAAGTTATTGAATCCCAATCATGTGCAAGGCTTTGAACTGAGGCACATAGTGATATGCAATAAAGGTTGAGAGAGATCCAGAGACATCGAAGAGGGAGTGCTTTCCCTGAGAACATCACTTGAGAAGACACGGATCACACATCCACATAGTTCAGAAATGCTGAGTGAGTGAGTGACAGAGGACTTCAGAAAAGTACAAGGCTGGAGTGTGAGGAAAGGGCTGTGGGAGATGATACATGGGCTCAGCCCAAGCCTCCCAGGTCAAGGAGGATGATCACCCTGCTGTAGAGGCAGAAGTCTGCCAACATAGGCAAGTTCAGTGGGCAGCAGCTAGGGTTCACCTGGGAGAGCAGAGGATGCATGGGTCTAAGAAGCAGATGGTTTGGAAGGCCAGGCCAAGCAGTGGAGACTGTTCTGAAGGCAACAGGGAATCACGGAAGGTTTGGAACAAGAGAATGACATAGCTAACACATGCACACACATATGTGTACAGAACACACACAGATATCCACAAGCATGCACACGTGTGCACACACCACACAGCACACACAGTGTGTTCAGCAGACATACAGACAAGTGCACACACATACATCTAGACTGCCTATATCTTTCTCTCTGCTTCTCTTTTCTTCTGTCCCTTCAATTCCTCTTTCCCCCTCCCCTCTTCCTCTTCTTTGTCCCCCTCTCTCTTTTCCCTCTCCTCCTTTATCCTCCCTCTCCTCCTCTCTGCCTGTTCCTTTCTCCCTTTCCCTATCTTCTTCTCCTCCTCCCTCTCTGGTCTTTCTTTCTCTTCTCCCTTTTCCTTTCCTCCCTCTCTTTCTTCTCTTCCCTCCTCACCTACTACCCACCCCTGGCAGCTATGTCTGTCATTCTGCAGGCTGCAGATATAAAGGGAAAATGATGGAGAGCTGGCAGTTCTCAGGCAGGGTGTGGAAGGTGAGCAGCCTTCTCAGCATCCAGAACTCAGCATAGAAACCCAGCCACAGCCCACATGGTTGGCTTGTGTGGTCCTTCACCTTTATGTATTTCCCAGACATCGATGATTTCTTTGTGATCTTCAGCCATTCACAATGGTAGCTATACCCATGTTCTTGCTTTGGCTCAGTGAGTTTTCTACCTCCTCATCTGCTCATTTCCTGAGGTAATGCAGCTGGGCAGTGCCTGCTCTTAGCCTGGGACACTGCCCATTCATATATTGCCTGCAGCAGCTATTATCACTGAGGGTTGGAATCAGTTTGCTGGTAGTGAATGCTTCTTGTTCTTCTAAATGCTTTTTATATTTTAACTTCTTTCTTCCCCATTAAAAGCCCATGACATTTGTCAGTTTTCACTTCTATATTAAGTGTGAGGACACTGCGATGTGGAGAGGTAACTTCCCCGGGGTCGCAGGCTAGCCATGGTGGAGCAAGAGCTAGAAAGATTTTCCCATTGCATGAATGCTAGGTACATGCTGCTGAACCTGGCTCATTTCCCCATGGGCTGTGGGGATCAAACTCATGCTTTCACAGCAAACACTTTATTGATTGATGCATCTCCCAGTCTTGAAAAAGCCTAACTTTTCCTAGCTATCTCATGGGAATAGAAGACATGATCTTGTCAGTGTTGGGAGAGACATCTGGATGCAAAGGCTCACGGTCACACCTCCTATGAGCCAGCAGACTCATATGGTATGGGGCTCCACAGCTGGATGCATAGAAATGACAGAAGTGTCTGGAGAGGCGTTGGAGGTGAGAGCTTTGTCCCTTTCTTTGGGCTGTTGACTGGATTACCATATGGGACTTTGATTCTCTACTGAAGAGGTGTAGGGGCTTTGATTCTATCTGAAAGCAAATCAGAGTAAGTATTTTGGTAAAGATTGGGGCCCACTGTTCAGGAGAGGATTTAAAAATTTCTGACAGGGAGAAGTCTTCTCCTGGGGCCACTTATTATTTTTGATCTCCTATTTTTCCATCCGCCTCTAAAGATTCTTTGAAGGTCGGAAATGAGTCCAGATGATAGAACGGGTATTCTTAAGTGGATGAAGTTTAAAGAGCAGGTGATCACAGAACATCAGATTCACTTGATCTTCCCTGCAGTCATCAGGCTGAATTTGCACATGGGTACCCCAGGACTGCCTTTGAAGCTACGGCTCCCAACTTCCCCAAATGCGGATTGTCATAACCAGTTGCCTATTGTGACAGAGATGGCTAGTTGACCACCAAGCAGTCTCGTTTGCCTTTCATAGTGTAGAGATAGTGGGAAGTGGCGATCAGACCGGAAGTACGACTCACAACCTGTTTTGCATCCCATTGGAAGGAACACTTGTGTTCTGGTGAGTGATGTGCCTCTTTTCCAGACCAATCTTTCCCAAGTTTCCAACAGCTTTCCCATTTTCTTCCCCATCAGTTTGCTAAATGCTGACAGCCAAAAAGACCCTAGTGGACAGTGATGCCTTGTTTCACCCAGCTCACAGCCGAGCCCTAGGGCCAAACCTCATTGAGCATAATTCACTAACCACAACTTTTAAAACTTCTACCAAACTATTTTATCACATCTTGCTGTAATTTGCTTGTAATGAAGCAGAACACTTAAGCAAACAATGCCAAGAACTAGACATTGATTTCACTTAACTAAACAAGAGATTTAACTTTCCCTGCACTAAAGAACTAGGTTTCAGAGTTTAGTCCCCACAGCAGCCAGGGTTAGGCAAAGTTAGCACATCTAAAAGGTTGAAGTTAATAAGTTTATTGTACTTTATCTCAGAAGATGGTGTAGGGATGCCTGGTAGAAAGATAGCAGAAGGAATGCCCATGGAACAGAGCAATGCCTCCACAAACGCAAAGCAATGAGCCAGAGAAAAAGAGCAAGCATTGATGCCTGGGGCTCTGTATGGCGAGGTCAGGAGATGTGCTGCGCTTTCCTGGAGGTAAAACGCCAGGGAAAAGTTCTAAGCAGTGTGATTCGTTGCATACTTGAAACACACTCCCCAGTGGAAATATGGTCTTTGTAGTGAGGTAGGGCTGTAAATACCTAATAGAACCCATGATAGTGAGGAAGCTGATGACTGGGGCAAGGGAGCTTGACATGGGCTCTGGGTTGGCCAGTGAAGATGGAGGAATGGCTGTATTGAGGTTGTATATTAGGCTAAAATTAGTTTACATGTGGAAAATTGGATGCCAAGGACTTACAACTTCCAGGAAGCAGGTGAAATTGAAAGTTATGAATTCTTCTGGAATGAGAAGATAATGGAGACACTGGTGGAAATTCCAGGCACTGTGATTTTTTTCCTGTCCAGTTATGTGCAAGGCCAGAATGGAGCATAAACCCAGACCACAAAAGCAAGGACTCAAATCAAGTTGAGAGGGGGAAGATAATAGACGCCATCAATAAGCACTGAGACAGCTAGACACACAATCAATAGGCAAAGGTGGTTGAATCTCCACTGCTTGTCCCCTGATGGAGGATTCTGTAGCAGAATGCCCTGCAACTCTCCTGTGGGTATCCAGTATGAGAATGTGTGGTTTCATCCCAATGTGACAAGATGTTTCATTCAGAGAAGGATCCCCAAGCCCACCCAGAAGTCATACATATAGTGGGACTTCATAGAACTAGGCATCACTAGAGCCATGGCCAAGTCTGCTCTCTGAAACTTTAAGACTGTTGGAAGGAAGCTTAACACTCTAGCATCTCAGTGAAATGTCAAACTGCATCAGGACACCTAGGGAGCAGGCTGGCCTTAAGTCAGGGGGATAGAGGTGGGGTTGGAGTTTCCCAGAAGCCCTGAGCCAGGAAGAGAAAGCTTTTGTTACACAGGGCAGGTAAGGCCTTGCTATGTCCCTGAGACTAGCACAAGGTCATTCTTGAAAATCGTAGTTGTTAATTTGCTTGGAGTCTGATTGAGTGAAAGTCCTGAGGGCAGGGATTCAGAGGAATTGATTTTCTGAAAGGCAGATCCCCGTAGACAAAGAATGTGTAAGACCACATTCTATGGAAGGATTTAGTCACTAGAAAGTGAGTTTGAGAACAACCTGGTGATTAGAAAGGCAGGCACAGCCATTTGCTTGAGGGTTTGAAGGCTGCAGAGTTAGTTGTGTATGCTCCTCTGCAGGGCATACAGGACTGGTGTAAAGTCTCTGTGGCAGATAGAGGGAAATATAAATTACGAGTCAATGGCTGTGTGCTGGGTGCTCCTGCATGCTAGAGGCTGCTTTCCTCAAACTTGTACAGTGCAAGAGTAGGCACAGTCTCAATCAATCCTATGAGATAACCTCCTCCTTTCCTTCTTCCATCCCTCCCCACTTCTTCCCTACCTCCCCCTCCCCTCCCTCTCTTCTTTTTACGTCAGGGTCTCATCAGTACCCAGGCTACCCTTGAAACGACAATGATCTTCTTGGCTCAGGCTTCCAGGTCCCATGATTACCAGCACACCCTGCATCAGAGATGTTGTGACTGAGATTCAGGAAGGCTGAGTGACTTGGTCAAGGTCATATGACCCGTGCAGATTACAACTATTTAACTACTGGTCTACCTGTCTTTAGAATCCCAGCTTTTCTCCCTGGAAGCCCAGTAGGCTGGGGAGGAAGCTTTGAACTCATCTCTAGCAGTAGCCTGAGATGCAGCAGGAATCTGCATTTTTCTAAACTAGCTCTCTGCATTCTCTAAACTAGCAGTATTTACCACAGCCCTCCAGGGAGCTGCTTGCTCCAGGAAGTTCCTAATGAACCCAAGGTCTAGAGAAGATGGACTCTTCTCAGGGCTGAGTCGGGGAAGGTTTAGAGTCACAGCAAAGTCTGGTCTGGTGATGGACAGTGGGACTGGAGAGCAACGCTGGTAAAAACACGACCGTGTGGAGTTTTTCAAAGGTCATCTGAAATGCCAGAACTGAGAGAACTAGAGGTTATTCAGCCGAATCCCTCTCACTTAAATATCCAGACCTCCCTAGGCTTAGCACTGTTAGATGGTGACACACAGGTGGATGGTGTCTGATTCTCATGTGTACTCCTTATACTTCCCCCTGTCCTCAATGCACTGTAATGGTAGACAGGAGCCTGGCTTCATTTAAACAGCCTCCACTACCCGGGGAAGAGCATGATTTCCATCAGTAGCCTCCCTAGTCTATTCTTGTTTGTATCCCGGGCTAATCTTAAACTTCTTCTGATCCCCTTGCTTCATATTTCCTAGTGTTGGGATCACAGGTCTGTGCCACCAGACCAGGCTCAATCTCCATATTTTAATAGGTTTTATGCATTGTACTGTCATCAAACTTGTGCCACTGGCCAAGTGGTAACACTAGTCACTCTGACTATTCTGAGGTCAGCCCAGGTTCATGGCTGCCTGTTTTCTAAGAGTAACCATCTTGACTGTTCTAGCCATTTACAAACCACCTACAGCATCTGTGTTCCACTGTAAGGCAAGAGCCAGAGCTCTTCTGAGAGTCTGAAAGAACTATGGTTAGGGGAGGAGGTCATGTGTCTGTTGTCCCTTCCAGGAGTAGCAGGGTTCTACCTTTGAACCCCAGCACTGTGCTGATAGTGCCCATTCTTTAAGCCTTGATAAACTTAAGCAGCTGCAGATAAACAGGGCCTGGGGAGTCAGGGGCCCTGAATAAGGTATTTCTTTGGCTATGGCTCACTGGGACCTTGTGAGGCCTAGTGGGCTTCTCTGTCTCAGTTTACCTGTGGAGAAAAGGCTATGTCTCATTTACACAAATACTAGACAGACTAGGTATACACACATGCCCTGAAAGAGGTAAGGAAGCCATCTCAGACTGTCCAGATGCCAGCATGTGCATCTGATGTTGCCCGTGTGTGCATCTGACCTGTTCCATAGCTGCTGAACATACCACTGAGATGATGTAGGAACAATGTGAGCCCATTTCAGAAGTGTAGAAGTTGAGGGTTAGGATAATTAAGTATTTCAGGAGAAGAAAGTACCTTCTCTAGAAGCATGAATTAGGAGCACCAAGCTGACAAAACGAGACTCTTGGGGTGGCCAGGCTAATACCGCCTCCCCTTAAAAATGTCCTTGTCGAGCACACTGAGCTTGACCATGCTCTAGTGAAAGGGACACACAGCCGAGATGGTGCGAGGAGCCCAGATCATCTGGGTGGGGCCCACTTACCTAACAAGCCCTTTAAAGTGGAGCCTTCCCCAGCTGTGCAGTGGAACAAAGTCAGAGAGATGTGATGTTTCTGAACCTGTGGGTAGAGATGGTGCTACAGGTACTTGAAAGTGGGAAATCTCTAGAAAAAAGTTGGCAAATGAAAAGAAGCCTCCAGAAAGGAGCATGGTCCTGCCAGCATTTTGACTATTTAACCCACTCTTGTATGCAGTCATAAGGGGAAATATGTGTGTGGCTTGAAGTCAAGGTTGTAACGATTTATTATGACAACTATGAGCCAGGCTAGAGAGTAGAGGTGGAGTAGAGAGTCCTTGAAGGGAGCTATCTAGAATCTTCTGCAATGGCAGCAATGCTTTGTGTCTGCACTGTCAGATGTGACACCTGGGAGCCACATATGGCTGTGTAGCATCTGATAATTCTTAGCTTTTGATTCACTAGAAATTAAATTTCAATGACATATGTGACCAGGGTGAGGATATGTAACACAACCTTAGAGATGCAGAGGTTGCTGGGTCTGGTACAATTAGCTAGTTTTCCAGGTACCAGGGCTAGCATCTAGAACTTCCAAACACCAGAGAGCCCCGAGACATACCAAAGAGCCCACGAAGTCAGCATTATCATGGTGAGATCTGTCTACCTAGGCTCAGAGATTTGCCCAGATCCCAGATGAGTAAGTGGAGAAGTTGAGCTTCGATTCCCGGGTCCCCAAGACCCACAGCCCTCCCAGCTTCAAAACCCCAGCCACCTTGCTCAATTATCACAAGGAAGCACACATGATGAAGGCTGGGGGCAGGGGAGACAGAGGCTCCCAAGAGACAGAAAGAAAGCAGCCAGGAAGGTTGTCTTCAAGGAATACCCCTTAAGTTTTGTAGGCTAGGGAGGTATCAACCAAGGAAAGACAGTGCCAGGGTGGAGAAACCATTCTTCCTAGGAATGGGAAGATTCCAGGGTAGAAAGCAGCATGTGGATTCAAAGAACTGAAAAAAAAACAGGATTAGCTGGAGTGGTATGAAGGAAGTATCAAAGGACAAAGGTGGAGAAATTGACAGTGACCAAATCACACTGGGTCTTAGAGTTTAAATAAGACCAAAGATCTGTATTTCATCTTAAAAGTCTAATGTGAATATTGATGTTATATAAAAACACACTTAAATGTGTTTTTCACTTTGACTTCTGTGGAGAAGAGAGCATGGTTGTGAATAGGTGTGGACAATCACAAGATGGTTAACCTCATCAATAAACATTCTAGAATTCTCCAGAATCCACAGGAATATCACTGGTACTGTATAAACATCTATTACTTTATAACTTCAGGTTCTTAAATATGAGGCCAAATCTGATTCTGTATCTTTGGCTAGTCTCAAACCTGCAATAATCCTCCAGCCTCAGGCACTCAAATGTTTGGGTCACTGGTAAAGCTGAATATCTCAGACTCTTCCTTCATATTTTCAGAGCGTTTTTCTGTCCCCTGGCTCTTACGCACTGTCAGAAAAAAATCTGGGAGTTTTTCCATTTTACAGAGAAGGAATCAATTCTCAGAGAAGGGACCAGACTCTCCCTAAATCCCAATGACAAGTGGCAGAACTGAGACTAGAGGAGTCTGGAATTCACATTGCCTGAGTTTCTTCAAAGGTGTAGGCAAGGCAGGTATCCAGGACCCCTCACCAGAGTCAGCCAAGATGTCCCTTACCTTTCGAATTCCATCATGCTTCATTTCAATCACATGGAGGGTATAGTTGGTCCGGCGCCCTTTCTCATTAAACTGCACGTTTCCGGTCAAACCTTCGAATCGTACCTGAAAACAGAGCCACATGCTGAGAGGTAAAGCTGCCAACTCAACCATTTTGTTTCATGTTTGTCCTTGTGGTTTTGTGTGTGAGTGTGTGTGTGTGTGTGTGTGTGTGTGTGTGTGTGTGTGTGTTGGTTTTCTGAGATGGTGTCATTCTGGCTTTGTACTCACTAAGAACCTGACAAAGATAACCATGAACTCCTAATCCACCTCTGCCTCTACTTCCTAAGTGATGGGATAACAGGCATGTGCCACTGAGGCAGGCAAGCATACAGAGTTGCTTACTAGCCTGGAAGTTTGCTTGACTGGGCTAGGCACACATCCTCTCTGAATAAAGCACCTAACAACATGGTGGCAATTTAGGACCCCTGTCTGCATCATGCTCACACTCATCTGGTTTAAGCCATGGAAACAAGTTAATCCCCTTAGCAATTTCTTCAAAATGCCCCGTTTCTATTCATATATGCCTTGGAACACATACAGAACCAAGGAAGATAGGCAGTCTTGTCTAGACTGGTTTGGGCATACATGTGCCGTAAAGCAAACCATGTTTCTTTGAGTGAACTTTTAGGGGCAATCTCCTATTTGCTATCTTATGCCTAAGCAATAGTGTGTGTGTGTGTGTGTGTGTGTGTGTGTGTGTGTGTGCGCGCGCGCGTGTGTGCGCACGCGCATGCGCCTTATGGGGAGGGACACGCACAGAGAGCAAAGACCTACTAATCTAAGTTTGTCTGCTAAAATAGAGAACCACCAAAATTACACCCCTAGTAATCTAGCTCTGCCTTTCTTTGAACCCACAAAAGGAAAACTGAAAGATAAAGAGGGCTCTCAAGTCCCCCCACTGAATGGCACACTGACAATTCTGACAGTGTACCTCTTTCTGAGCTTTGCTACCTCTCTGCTGTGAGTAAAGTGTTCTTGCTACTTTACAGTCTGTGAGCCTGGAAACCTACAGCAGATACTGGTCACCATGCCCAGCATTGTTTGTTTTTCTGCTGCAGCAAAGCATCAGAACCCAAGCACATTATACATGTTGAAGTTCAGAGAAACCCTCAGGTTGAATCTCCTACCCTTTTTGGTGGCTGGCATCAGTGTGGAAAGGACTTCCTCACTTAACTGGGCTCAGTCTCTCTTTTTGCTTCAGGCAAGCATTAACAGTAATCAGAGGTGCATGCTTAGCCAAACACTCCTTCCACTCTCTGCCTGCTCAGATGACCAACTGAAGATGGAGAAACTGAGGGACTGAGGTGCCAGCACCGAGGAGTCAGGAACAGACTCTACACTGGAAGCCAGGCTTAGAACTGATGCCTTGGATATGATTGGAAAAGATGCCTTAATTCCTTTGGGAGTCTGGGTGATAAAATACCTGCAAATATGGGGACCTGGATTTGACATTAGCTTCCCCACGGATTGCCAGGTGACCTTGGGTGACTTACCCTTTTCAGCCTCCAGTTTACAAATTCCTATCCTGTCTATCTGAAGAGACAACCAATGCACAAGCGCAGTGGAAACCAGAATATACCTATGGATACCTCACATTCAGCCAGAGTGTGCAGGGCTTTATAGACATCTTAGATGGCTCAAACATCAGATCCAAAAATCCATGGCATGGAAATTGCCAGCCTGAATTTGCAGGAATTTGTACCTTCAAGGTCAGATTTCAGATTTCAGATACAGTTGACAATAATGGGTACCCAAGCCCACTTCTTTATAGAGACTAAGTAACCCTGAAGCTGAAGTTGAGTCCAGGAAATAAAGTCACAGTTCCCGATCGTGACCCTGTGTCCTCAGATACCCCCTGCCTATGAGCATCAAAGTGAATCTCTGTTACAAACAGAGGTTCTGCCTTATGACCCAGCACTGAATATTTTCTCCCCGTTCAACAAACTGGAAAAGAGACATGCAGGGTTTTCTTTTTCAGACAGTGGTCAAGGAGGATAGCTGGTGTGTGTGTGTGTGTGTGTGTGTGTGTGTGTGTGTGTGTGTTCTGAAGTTGACCTTTTCATCTCTTTCTGGTTTGAAGTCTCAGTAGGGAGGCTATGACAGGCCCAAAACACTGAGCAAATTATACAAACTCTTTGCTCTCTCTTATCTGCAAGCTGGAGATATCTCCACTCCTGGAAACGTCTGGACCATCCTGGCTTGGCAGAAAGAAAACAAAACTTGGATCCTGCCACAAAGAATGCTAGAAAGGAATCAGTGACTTCACCTTCCTCTCACCTTGGTCATTGTGGTGATTTAAATGGAAAATGTTCCCCATAGGCTTATGTATTTGAATAAGTGGTTTCCAATTGCTGACACTTTTTTTTTTTGGTTTTTACGAGACAGGGTTTCTCTGTATTGTTTTGGAGGCTGTCGGTCCAGCCCGGCCTCGAACTCACAGAGATCTGCCTGCCTCTGCCTCCCAAGTGCTGGGATTAAAGGCATCCACCACCACTTTTTATGGAGGTTTAGGTGGTACAGCCTTGCTAAAGAAAGTATGTCACTGGGAGCACATGTTGCCATGCTTCTCTGCCATGATGGACTCATTCTTCTGGAAATAAATTATTTCTTATACAAGTACCTTGTATTATCATAGCAAGGAAAAGGGAACTAATACAGCCACCTGACCCATGCTCATCTATCCCAGTGGTTCAGGTTCAAGGTGTGTAGGTTGGTTGCAGGGTCTCAGTTTAAGTAATTTATTTAGACAGAAGCAGGACAAATATATGGATGACTGTGTATTAGACTATCTTTGCCAAACAGGAAAAATCATCACTAACAATACAGCTGGGCCCCTGCTCTTTGGAACTAGTGTCAAATATCAATGAATACTGTGTGATATTTTGTTTGCATTCTAACACTCCTGAGACTGACAATAATGTTTGTTTTGGATCAGAGGGTGGAGCCAGCTACTAGCTGACCAAAAGTGATCATAGAGGTTTTGGAGGACTGAGATGGATGCAGGAAGGAGTAGGGCTGGGCTTAGAGAGGGTCTCAGCCCTTTTGGATGGAGGAACAAAAGAGATAGGAAGTTACTGGTCATTTCTCTGATCATTGAGGTTCTTACCCCAATATCTGACTTCTGATAAAAATAATTAGACAGATGCTTTAAATGTATTTGGTAATAAGATATTACAAGATCTCATGTCACTCAGTTTCCTTATATGCTTGGTAGATCGGTTTGAATTAATTATGCTAAGTTTAATTTAAGGGTAAATAAGATACTTCATGACAAAATTTTGTCCTTGCAAATGCTCAACAAGTTTGCTGGTTTTTATTATTACTAAGGATGACCCCAATCCTACCATCATTTCCCAAGCATCATGCTCTTAGAAAGCTCCATCTGCTTCCACAGGAACCATATGAGGTATGGTGCTTAGATTTTTGATTTTCCTTCACAGAGAAAAGCCATAACTCTGGGAGTAGGTGTGATGAATAAGCACCAGACACAGACCTGAAATCCAGAATTCCTGATGTCTTCTGATGTGTGTACCTTGGATATCAAGTGGCCTCTTATAGAGAGGCCATGAATGCCACACAACTCTAGTAGACCACACAGGCACACACAGGGTGGTTTGTGATGCCTGCCTGCTGCATTCACAACCTCCCGCTGGGCATTTTCAGACAGTCTCTGTTGGTTCCAAAGGGTATCTGTAGGCTCCTCATTGAAACTGTTTCTGGGTTTCCTTCAAATAACAGACATATCTAGAATGTTGTGTTAGACATTAGTGTTCATATATGGACACTATGCAAGAAGAAGATGATGAAGATACTAGAACTATACCGTGTAGAATGGGCCAAAAGGAATGGAGACTAGACTAAAAGCAGAAGGTCTGTCAAATTGTCTTACCATGGGGCATATCAGGTAACTCTTGACAAAAGTGGGGATGGTGCTACTGTCCTTTCCGAGTGCCTCAGTTTCCAGCAAGGTCAATGACCCCACTCCCAAAGTTCTTGGGACTAGAGGCCTCCAGGTGTTGCTCCAGGAACTTCATCAGAAGCCTCAAGACAGACAATCAGAGGCCATTTTATCCATTTTCCAGATAAGATGGAGGAGACAGCTGATGACTCTTGCCTCCAGATTCATGGGAATCAGTAGATTCCTAGAGTAACTGAAGCCCTTCATGTCTTCTCGGGGAAACCTATACGCTTGGAGGTAAATCATAGAGCTAGAGGATGGGAGAGGACACATCACAGAGCCGACATGATGATATAACAAGAGAAGGCTGAAAGCCTGTGCCTCAAATCCTTTATAACAAAGAGTAGAAGAAACTTCTAGAAACTGGGTTTTGGAACTGTTGTCCTCATTCACCCAGGGTGAGTGAGGTCAGGTTGATGGAGTTGGTCATCTCTCCTTGCTTCCTGTCTTGGAACTTTTAGAGCTGTCCTTGTCTCTGCCAATTGCCTGCATGAAAGGTGGACAGTTTGGTTTGGCTTTCTGGTAAAGGGAACTGGTGCCAGCTCTGAGTTGGTCTCCAACAGGATGCTGAGGTAACTGCCTTCCTCCCTGCCTGAGAGCTATGGTTAATGCCTACTACTTTAGACATATTAAAAAATAATTATTTAAGATTCCTATTAAAGCTCAATTAGGAGTGCTGGTCTACCCAGGATAATTGTACTAGGGTAATTGTGCCAGGTTCAGGGTTCCTTGCAATCAGATTTTTTCAGTTACAAACTAATGGAAAAGGGGGATAGGCAAGGTAAAATTTAAAGTCAAGGAGCAGGGAAGGAGCCAGGGATGGAACTTTGTTGTGAGGGAAACCTAAAGAGTAAGGGCAATTCTTAAAGTAATGGGTAAATTAAGCCAACAGGATCCTGCTGAAGAGGAAGTACTCTATTACACATTGACTGGTGATGGCTAAGCAGCTGGCCATGGAGCCAGTTTCCTACTGACTTCACTTAGAACATTCTCTTCTTGAGTTGTGTTTCACTGGGAAGCACACAGAAGGGCTAGGTAGAGGGTGAGGTAACTCACCACACCTTGACAACTGAAGACTATTTGCCAATTGGATGCAGAAAGTAGCTCAGAGGAGAGAGAGCTGAATGACTGTGAACTCTGGGTTTACAGAACCCACAATGCTGAACCTTCTAAGAAACCAGAAGGACCATTTAAGAGTTCTGAGTCCCTTGAGCAGATGAACCAGTCTTAGGAAAAAAAATGAGTGATTGTTCCATGGTGTCCAGACAATGCTGGCTGGGGCTAGGAGGTGAACCAGGCTCCTTCTTTCCATACTCCATCAGTGGTTGAGTGTGTCATCCACACATATGCCTGTATCCCCACTCTAGTCTTCTGTAGGCATCATGAGTGTTTTTGGAATTGAACCCAAGGCCTCATGCACTCCAGGCTGTGCAAATGCTCTCTCATAGAGCTCCATTCTCTCTCTCTCTCTCTCTCTCTCTCTCTCTCTCTCTCTCTCTCTCTCTCTCTCTCTCTCTCGTCCCAGGCTGAACAGTGAGCTGCATGAACCCAGTTGTATTCCTACAGAAAGCTTTGTAGATGTCCACACTCAAGCTATGCATTCTGACCCTGCCCTTGACAAGATCAAGAGCTCACTGAGTGGCTTAGCCCGTCTTCCTATTACTGCTCATGAGCTTTCCATGCCTTTGAGCCTTGACATTGAGTACCGGAAAAGCAGAGACTGCTCTTGCCAAGCCCACCCCAGGTGCCATCCATCCTTCATTTGCATATACTTGATTATGACCCAAACAAGAACTAAGAGGGGCTATCAGTCCCAGCTTTCTGAACTTGAAGGCTTGGATTAGGCTTCTAAGAATTTATATCTTCTTAACTCCTGGCCATAGAGAACTATAAATAGTAACAACTGTATCTTTTTATGGGAAAAATGCCCAGAGATTTTTGTCTTTACTCATCCTTCAAGGTCTATGACTTTCCATACGTTAAAAACATGACTTGAGCCTTGGGTCTTTGGAGCCAATTGGAAGCTGGCACAGAGTATTCCCTTCTTGGAGCACTGTGGGCATCCAGCTAATAGGCTGGAAGGCTACACCAGTATCCTAAACATCTCTCCTCATGGCAGACAGGGGCAGCTTCCATTTTCTCTGGGAGAAATTTCAGTGTTGAGGGATGCGCATGCACTGGGCTGGGCCACTGTTCTGGGTCATCTCTGCTGGACTGCAGAGCATCCTCTGTGTGTATCATTAAAGGCCAGCTGTATCATGAAAGGACATTTATTAATCTCCTTGAAGCTCAGCCGTTTCATTTCATAATTAATAACTCTGAGTCCTACTGTGCTCTGTGGAGCATTCAGTGAGGCAATACAGTAAATGCTCATGCTACATCACAGCTGTCATTACAATCACTTTTAAGATCCAAATTCCTAGCATGTTAGTCTGCCAAGCAGGTTGTACTGGACTCCAGATGGCACCATCTTAGCCACAGTGGGCTTGGTCCTTTGTACTGTGTGATCCAAAGGCTACAGACACAGAAGCTCCAGAGCAGATCCCTGGGTTCCAAAAACAGGATGCCATTAGAATTTACCCAGTCTCTGGTGGCAATTGTCCTCTGATGGTGTAACTATTTAAAGAGGTGGGTCTAGAAGTCAAAATGTCTGGATAGTGACTGTGGCTACGTGAAGGCTCCAGAGGTTAATACTGTAGAGTGAATCTACTGGGTCATAGGATAGAGTGATGAATGCAAGGACGGGCCCTGGGCAGTTGTCTGGTTCCAGCTCTGTGGTTAAGCGTCTGTGTTACTGTGGAGGCATCATAGGGCACTATGGGTCTGCCATCTCATAAAGTAAAGGGAAAACCGGGTCACTGACTTCCAAGGTCTCTTCTAGCAATAAATTCCTGATTCTGGGTGATTCACACAGACTTGAAAAGGAGTCCATTTTGGGCAGATGGTCTTAGGGAAGGAACATTTTGATTTGTTTGTTTGTTCATCAAAGAGATTGAAGGAGTCTCTTGTGGTTTAGACTTGATTTTTTTTCCAGTGTCTCCAGTGTTTAGTCCCCCTCACTCCTGGGAGTGCATAGCAGCTTTGGGGAACTACCTATGGAAGGCAGGCACACAGTTGCCTCAGCTCCAAAACAGAGTAGACTCTCAGCCTTCACCATGGCAACTAACTCTCTCCAATCCTGCTAGGGCAGAAGCAGACGATGACAGTATAATACAGTGAAAAGATGTGAGTTAGACCATAGGGGAAATGAATGCACTCTTAGAGTATTTTTTTCTCACCAGCACTTCTTATGCAGCACATTTTAGGAATAAACTAAAAATCCTCCTGCCCCTGCCTTCTGAATGCTGGGATCTTGGGTGCTGTTTGCTTGGCCTTCTCCTCTTTATGGAAAACAGGTCCATCAGAGAGCTTGATGGATAGTCTGAGGTTTCTCAGAGAGACCTGGGGGCTGTCTTTCTTGCTTCCTGATTCAGACCACTGCATGTCACTCCACATTGCCTCCTGGACTTCGTCCCTGTCATGATGGTGTCAGAATATGCTTTCAGGGATGTCATTAAGGTGGGAGAGGCAGAGGAGCTGGAAGGTTGTGGCGCCGAGGGTGAGTCCCTGGGACCGTCTGAGACCAGCCTTACACTGTAGACAGGATCTGTCTCGACAGCCATCAGGAAAAGCATTTTAAATAAGTTGGGAACGGGCACCGCCTCTTTGGTAATCATTCTGGAACCTGCCTGGTGTCTGTTGTCACTGTCTGGTGATCTGAAGGCTGCCCTGCACAGCGACAGGGGAGGGCAGAAACACAGCGGAGGACCTAGAGATGCTTGCCGTGACCGGAAGGTCTGCTGCCTCACTTCAGTCTGGAGGATGTGACTGCATGTTCTCTGTCACACAGGGCTCTTTTTCAGGTCTGGGAGCAGCTGCTGAGGCTCTTTCCTGATAGTTCCCCAGGTTGTGAATATTGCAGATCTGTGTGCGTGTGGATGAACATCTTGTGTTCACGTATCTCTTTCTTTAGGTGTGCTCCCTGGGAGCTCGACTCCACCATCCACTGGATGCAGGCTTAATGGTGGAGTCGGCCTCACCCAGGGAATGCCATTGGCTGGGAAAGGTGGGCTCTGAATGACAACTATGCCAAAATATTGCCATTATGGGTTCCCCTCTGTGCCCCTGCTTTGCCGTTACCTTTGTGTTTAGGTAGCCTTCTTCCTACCATCTCTTTGGAAATACAGCCTCCATCAGGAGGTCCTAGGGCCAATGTTGTGTACTAGCAAATTGAGAATAACAACATGGTCTTGCAGTATTTCCAGAAACTTCCAGGACTTCCAAGAGTATTCAAGCAGTGGGCAAATCCCCAGAATCTCCTAAAGCAGGAATGTCAAACACACACCCATATATACCACTGTCTCACCCTGCTGTCCCAGCAGACATATTAGTAATTGAATATTTATACTCTCCACTGTGGAATCTGGATTCTGTCTCCGAGTCGTTTGCATAGCCAATTTATTGGGGCAGCCCGGGATTTCTATTCTGTTCTCTCACTGTTCAAGTGCAAACAGAATTGATGAATGTGGTGCTGAGATGTGAGAACATTTGGTCAGAAGGATGAGCAACAGAGCCATGGAATGTGCACAAATAGGAAGGGAATGGAGAAAGACAATTGTAGGGTTCTGCTCACAGTTCAGAGTCAGCCCTGAGCATTTCTTTCTTTTTTAGTTTTCATGTGGAGTGTGTGTGTGTGTGTGTGTGTGTGTGTGTGTGTGTGTGTGTGTGTACAGATGTGTGGATGGGTACATATGCACATGTGTACATTTGTATGTAGAAGTCAGAGTCTGATGTCTTCCCCTACTACTGTCTACCTTCTATATTGATGTAAGGTCTTTCACTTGAACCCAGAACCCACAAATTCTGCTACTCTTGCTAACTAGCCCACTGTGGAGATCCCACCCTTGCCTCCTGCGTGTTGGAATTATAACCAGCCAATCACATCTGCTCAATGTTCTCGTGGGTGCTGGGGATCCAAATGCTGGTCCTCATGCTCTTGCGATAAGCATGTCATCTGATCAGCTATCCCCCCCCAATCCCTGCATATAGCAAGTCCTTTTTCTGAACATAATAAACCAGTGGCTTTCCAGTAGCTGACTTTCTTTCTTTTTTTCTTCCTTCCTTCCTTCCTTCCTTCCTTCCTTCCTTCCTTCTTTCTTTCTTTCTTTCTTTCTTCCCTTCTTTCTCTCTTTCTCTAGCATAATCTCTAAGCAGAAAATGCTGCCTTGATACTACAGGGAATGATATCACATTTTAGCAGTCTCTCTGTTTGTTTTGTCCCAAATTTGACCTGAGTTCCACACATTTGACATGAACACTGCACTGGTCTCTTTGAAACCCAGGCACACCCTACATTTTAGAGTGACACATGCTGCTTGAACAAGATGCTGCCAGCCTTACCTGCTGCAGGGCTCTCTGGATGTCGATCCCTTGGCCCCAGGGCACAGCTGGGTTAGCCAGACAGTCCCCAGCGTTTCCCCGGCGGGATATGTCAATCCTCTGCCTCCGCAGGCTCTGGAAGGCCTCGGCCATCACCTTCACGCCATCGTAGGTGAGAGCAGATGTGTACTGGGGAAGGAAGGCAGACAGGAAGGTGTCAGAGAGCGCTGACAGAAAGGTGGGCTGGGGGCTGTGTTGGGGAATGACTGTCTGGTGTGTGAAGTATGTGGTGGGCGGGTTGCTAGGAGCTTTTGGAGGTAGATGTTCCATTTCTCTCACAGGGTCTGCCCAGCCAGTGGGCTCCCCAGAGCTGTCAACTTAGCATGATCGACTGTAACCTTTAAAGGTAAGCCAGCATTTTTGAGTTTGGTGTTCAGTCTCGTGATTTGAGAAATGTTGGTTATTTAATTAGGAGGAAACGCATAGATTGAATATAGCATGTCTGCAGGCCAAATCCATGGAAAGTCAGTTGGTTTCCTCTGTATGGGAGTCAACAACTGGGAACCAAGAAGAGCTGCGTGCCCTACCACCTCTTCTAACAGATAAGGCAACAATATTCCAGGATGAGCAAGCTCCCAATTATCTCTATGTGGTTCACTCCAAGGTAAAGCACACATTCTATAAGCTCTCCCTCTTGTGGATTAATGATAACACTTAAGGGTTTTCCTCACTGATCAAAGGGCAGCTGAGACATGAATGAGACAAAACTGGTCTTATCACCCAGTAATAAGATGCACACTGTACAGCTATAGGATGAGTGTATTTTTACAATTCTTAGTTGATTTCCTGATCCTGATTTGTTATTTGTGATCATGTATGTATATATATGTACCTTTCTCCTATCTCTGTCCCTGCCTCTGTCTCTCTGTCTCTGTGTGTGTGTGTGTGTGTGTGTGTGTGTGTGTGCGCGCGTGTGTGTGCACGCGCACGCACATGTAGTCTGGATGTCTTCCTCAATTGCTCCCATGGATCCTCCTGTCTCTAATTACCCATCAAGGGAATTTCAAGCACATGCTGCCATGCCTAACTTGGTCTGCAGATCTGGGAATCCAAAGGCAGGTCCTCATGCTTACCCAGTAAGCACTTTACTGACTGAGTCACCTCTTCAGTCCCTTCTAATTTATACTTTTGAGACAGGGTGGCCTGGAACTCTCTGTGTAGCCAAGGATGATACTGAACTCCTGATTCTCTTGCCTTCATATTGTCATTAGAAGCATGCATCACTGTGCCTGTTTTATTTTCTCGGAAAAAAATAACATTACACTTAGAAACTGGCTTGGACAGTGGTCACCAACTAATTTGTTAGCCTGCATCAAAGTCAGTCTTTGTTTTGAAGCACTTTTGTTTAATCAGATACTGCAATGAGTCTTCATTCTTGGAGAGTTAAGTGGGTTTGATCACTGGTAGGATGGAAAGTACCCCAGCTATATAGACTGCAGTTCACGAAATTAACCAAGCAGCCTAGAAACAAGGGCCAAAGAGTCACTGATGGCCCCAGATAACAGAGCTGGCCTCAGAAACTTCTCAACACAGTGCTGCACACATTTACTGCTGTACTATGTGATCTGACTTAGAAGACCCATGGCCCACTTCCCACATTCACAAACTGGATCGAACATTAAATAAGACAGGGTTTGGCTCTGGGCCTGAGGACTGAGAGGCTGGCTGCAGACCCAGGTGGAGAGCAGCTGTGCGTTTCCAGGCAAGTTTCTCCGATGGTCAGCTGGACACACAGAGTTGGGGAGCACATGTCACCTCAGTACTCCATTCACGGAGGCTCCATCTCTCAAGAGTCATTTTTCTTGTGCTCCGTGAGATGGTGACGGGAGGGTGGGTGCTGTGGTGCTTGTTTAGCATGCATGAAGTATTAATTTCAATCCCTTGGACTGCCAGAGAAAAAAGAAAGATGCTGGCCCTAATTAGAGTAGAAGCAGCATTTTTCTGGCTTCCCTTGCAACCAGCTAAAGGCAGTTTTCTAACCTGGGGCCAATGGTGGATAAGGTCTGTTAGTAACTTCTGAGAATTCTGTGTGTGTCCATGTTCATGTATGTGTGGTTGTATATGCTTATGTGCATGTGTTGAGGTCAGAGGTCAACATCAGGAGTGGTTTTTGGTCTTTCTTTACCTTAAGTTTGAGACAGTGTTTCTCACTGAGTCTGGAGCTCACCAATTTGGCTAGACTGACTCACCAGCAAGCTCCGGGGTTCCTCCTGCACCTGCCTTTCCAGCGCTGGGCTTACAGGTGTGTCTGGCTCTTTACATGCAGTTTGGGAGTCCCAGCCGACTGCAGCAAGCCCTTTACCAACTGAGCCAGTCCCCAGTTCAGGAAAAGAGTTCATAAGAACAGAGGCTGTGCTTTCTGTTCTCATTCTCCTGCTGTATTATGGTTTGGGCCTGAAGTATCTCCTCCCTCCCCAAAGAAAACCCCTCATGTGGAAAAGGCACGGTCCCTAGGAGTTGGCTGTGGCAAAGCAACTGTATCATGAGGACACTGACATAATTAATGCACTAACCACCAATGAACTGAACCAATGAACTGAACCAATGAACTGAAGTGAACCCACAAAGCAACTGTGTCACAAGGATACTGACACAATCAATGCGTTAAACCACCAATGAACGCAATGGCATCACTGGGAAGTGATGGAGATCAGGAGGTAGGCTTTTCCTTGGAGGAAGTGGGTCACTGAAGTTGCCTTTGAAGGCTATAGCTTGTCTCTGGCCCCTTCCAAAATCCCCACTTCCTGCATTCTTTGACAGGAGCAGTTTCCCTCCAATATGTCTTTTCATCGGGATGTTCCTGCTTTGCCAAAACCCTAAAAGCAATGGAGCCAGTTGGCCACACACTGCAACCATGGCCCCAAATAGATCTTTCTTCCTAGAGTTGGTGTCCTCAGGTATTTTGTTACACTGACAAAAATAGACTAACAAATGCTGGGAGAATGCAGACATCATGACTGAAGTCTATGCAGCCTTCTTTTGCTATAGAGCAGAAGACAAATGCTGAGGGCAACGGAATCAAATGCTGAGGGGAACAGAACAAGAATTTGGAATATTTGGTGACTGTGCATCAATGTAACAGTCCTGGGCTGCTGACCTCTGTCATGTTGGGGTACCCAACTCATATGCCTGTTTTCTTTTGCTCAATAAAAAACCCATTTCCTTTCTAAAGATCGCCATGCCTCAGTGTTCTGCGGCTGACCAAGGGGGAACAATGGGTATCCACTTTCACACCTTCGGCCTCTTCCAGTCAACCCTGGTGTGGTCTCGAGCGTCACTGGTCCTCCACTGTTGCATGATTCTGGCGGGGATGGTGTCTGTGTAGTTCACTAACTGGAAACCCGTCACATTGGCCCCACTCTCCTTGAACTTATTTAAGTCAATGTCCATGAAGCCCTGTGAAGGAAGGAAAGGAGAGAGTCAAACATGTTGCCTAGGCAGATCCATGTCACCATGGTGACATGTCTTCAGGTTCTCATCACCACAGTGAAGGCTCTGAGGCTTTCTCTCCTGCTCCACAAGGCAGAACAGAATGTAGACATCAGTGTCTTGACCACTTTGAGTTCCATTCTTTTTTTTTTTTTTTTTTTTTTGGTTTTTACGAGACAGGGTTTCTCTGTATTGTTTTCAAGGCTGTCGGTCCAGCCCAGCCTCGAACTCACAGAGATCCGCCTGCCTCTGCCTCCCGAGTGCTGGGATTAAAGGCATGCGCCACCACTGCCAGGCTTGAGTTCTATTCTTACAGATTTTTTTTACACGAAGTTGGCATAGAGGTCAAGAGTACCTGCCTGAGGATGCCCCGCTAGGATGTAGGGTGGCTGGGTTACACTGCCTTGGACTGAATTACTTTGTTTTTTTGTTTGTTTGTTTGTTTGTTTGTTTATGCAATAGAGTCTGGAGGTTAGGCAAAAGACACTATGTACTCAGACTGACAATCAATCAATGACTGGGATTTTAAACATTATTATTTATCATTATTGTTATTATTTCTTTTATGATTCCATGTAGTTTATTTTGATCATTATCTCCTCCCCCAGTTCCTCCTGGATCCACCCTTTGAAACCCACTTAGCTTTGTGTCTTCTTTTTTATTTTTTAACTCATTGTTCCCAATTCGTGTTACACATATACTTGCCTGTGGGGCCAGCTTCTGAAGCATGATCAACCTACCAGGGCATCATATTCTTCAAGAGTACTGACTCTCCCAGCAGCTACCAATTGCCAAGAACTTCTGAGTTAGAGGAGGGAATTTCTGCCTACCTTCCATTTTCATATTGGGGTTTTATATGGCTTGAACGTGTGTAGGTGTTAGATATTCTGTCACAACCACTGCAAATTTGTGTGTGCAACTTCTCTGTTGTGTCCAGAAAACCCTATGTGCACAGGGTATGTGCTTGACTCTCTCTCTCTCTCTCTCTCTCTCTCTCTCTCTCTCTCTCTCTCTCTCGTGTGTGTGTGTGTGTAGGTTAGAAAACAATTGTGTGGAGTATAGTCTTTCCTTCCACATCTACATGGATTCTGGGGATTGAAATTGGGTTCTGGGCTTGTATGACAAGCCCCTTCACTTCTGAGTCATCTCAATGGCCCAGGTTCATAAGATGACAAGATATAAGAAGCAAAGGGAAAATCTTGAAGGAAGGGCTGTCCTTCCTCACTATCCTACTTTACCTTTGGAGAGAGGAGACCTCTGAAGACTGCTGGGAACAAATGCCTACGAGTTGCCCAAGGTCACCAGCTAGTCTGTGGGATGGGGTGGCTTCTGATGGGGGCCTTCGCCTCTCACTGTGCTCTTTCATGTACAGTGAACTGGACCCATTCTCTGGGAGGAGGGAATTTTCTTCCAATTCAGCAAAAACTCAACAGAAGCCAGGAAGCCTTGAACTTAAAAGAGAGCTTTGCATTTATATAATAAATTCAACAAGGTACACTACGCTTGCATCTGTGGCCTCATTTTACTTCATTCCCATATAAGGTACAACTTATGTGTCTGTTTGCCACATACAGAAACTAAGACAGAAAGGGGGGTCAGTGCCCACAAAGCTGCTCACTAAGTTAGTGACAGAGAAGGGACCAGAGCTAAGCTCTTCTGTTAAGCAATTCACCCCCATCTCCCTCAAAAGCTCATGACCAAGCACACTATCTTGAGAATTGAAGACTTCTCAAGCTCCCTCCCTTGTGGACCTTATGTTCTCATAGGGGAAATCAGACAGTAGAAAAGTAAACACATACACACAGTGCTATACAGCAGTGTGTGCTCTGGAATAGTCGTGTGCCTATGAAGAGAGATAAAGTGGGTTTGTGGATGGGATGATGGTACTAGAAGGAGTGGTACTAGATGGTCCAGATCAGCCTGCCTGTGGGGTCTTATTGCACAAGTCTTATAGTCCCATTTGTGCGTTATGGGAATACCTGGAGGGGGTACACTGAGCAGAGGCCCAGGGACAGGAAGCTGCTTGGAATATTTCAGAAATAACAAAGGGTCTGGTGTGACTGGAAGGCAATAGTGGGAAAGATTTCTAGTAGGAGATGAAATCAGATAGTGGTCCAAGCTGGGTCACACATAGCTTGTGTAAACTTGTATTTTCCTCTCTTTCTGTTTTCAATTATAATTAGTACTGCACTACAGGATTTTGAGCAGGGCCCATAAAACTCATGCGTGTTTGGTTCCATGGCTTACGGAAAGTGTCCGATCTCAATAACAGAAACAGACGAGGAGAAGGAGCTGAGGATGTGTGCCCAAGATGGGGAAGCCCATAGCTGGCAGCCGAGGCCCAAGCCCTGGACCTGGCTCTACCTTAGGATCCCAGGGCTTGTCTACATCAAATTCTTGAAGTAACAGAGTTAATATTTCCAAGCTCCCTGACTTCCACCAGTGCCTTTGACAGTCTGTGACCCCTTTGAGCTGTTTTATAGACAACCCCAGTTCAGTCCCACCCAGCCTTTGTTCTTGCTTCCCGTCTTAGAATATCATTTCTATTCTTGACTCCTTCCCATGGTCTGGATCCTAGCTAGCACTCCAGAGAACACACTCTTGTCCCCTCATCTGAAGAGCCAGTTACTTCCCCGCAGCTGACACTGTTGGCCTTGTTTATTTCCACTTTCTGTTACACACTGCAAACACCTGCTACCCCACCTGCATGAGGAGGAGGCCAGGCATGCCAAGCTCACATGCCCAGGGGCAGCTCTACACTAGTGACAGCTGTGGACTTAGTAGATGCCAGCCCAGCCTGATGCGTGAGCTGGTGGAATGTTCTATGCTGACATCCAGAGATGAAGAGAGGGTGGGAATTCTTGGGACCATGCTTCAGTGGTCTTGCTTTCTTTGCTGTGCACCCCTACTGTGTTTCCGGGATTGGCACATAGCACCTGCTTCTTCCTGAAGCCTTGCTTTGGGCTTTGCTTGTGGGAGAACCCCAGCTGAGTGTCTTCCGGCACTCAGTCTGGCCCATTCTAACTTTGTGCCTGCTGTTTCTCTAGGGCACCTGTCACCACCGAGATCATCTTCCCTCGCTGTTCCTTTTGTCCTCATTCTTTCCATTGACTAGCTAACTGCTGAAGGTGGGAACATTTTCAGTTTCCCTCTTGTTGACTGATGTGTTCTAGCACCTAGCATCGCCATACATGCCCAGACCAGGGCAGATGTGCAATCCTTTCTTGCTGTGAGAATGAATAAAGCTAGAGACTGTCCCTCAAGCAGGTGTGCCAATTAGCCAGGGGAAACATGACCAGAAGGCAACAGCTGCCAGAGAGTGATTTTAATCAGCTGAGATTAACTTGTACCACAGTTCACAGAGTGACACAGAGGTAACTGGCTTGCCCAATGGTACCAGCCGGCTGTTCTTAAAGGTAAAATCAGAATTCTGCTTCCTTACCCAGTCCACATTTGATGGTGGTACATCCTATAAGAGTACAGCCATCTTACCATTGGTGAAGAGCCAGTACACAGTCGGGAGATTTTCCATACTCTTTAGAGACTTTTAAAAAGAACATCTTGTTCGCAAAATAGCTATTGAGAGAATGAAATGAAAATTATCTCCCGCAGTCAGATTCTGTCACTTGCAATCTGTAACAAGCTCCTGGGCATCCCTACTGACTTTCCCTCCCCAGCATAATGAAGGCCAAGAGCAACGGTGATTTGCTCAAATAGGAACTCAGCTCAGCTTCATCGCCAGCAAGCCTGATGACAATGTTAGTGGAACCAGTCCAGGGTCACACATAATCAAGCTGATGGAACCCTCCAACTGCATGCCCATAACCCAGAAAAAGAACAGATACTGTGACAGTCACCAGGAGAACCAAAACCAGGAAGCCAGTTGGGGTCAGTGTCATCTAAGAGCTGACATCTCTCCTCTAGTGCAATATTGCATGCTGGGACTGCTAACAGTGACTCCTGGGATGTCTTCATCATGGGGAAACTAGACTCTTATGATTACCAGGCGTGCTTTCTCCATAGTGCAGGGGAGTACACTTGGTCAATAGAGAAATGTGGCCTTGATTAAGAAAGGAAATAAAGGCATTAGCTCTTTGCCTGCCAGGGAATTATGAAATTAAGCTAAGTTTCTTCCCCCAGTACATTTACTAAATAGGTTTAATTAAATCATTTTCCAATTTCCTTTTCCATTTTATTAAAAACCCATGGGGGGTACTATTTAGTAATTTGTGCATTTTCTTTATCTATATTATTCATGCTATTATCTAATGTGTTTAAGGATGCCATGTTGTTAATTACAGTTCTTGAAAAGTTTTAGCTATGAAACTTCACTGTCATGACTTTCTTCAAGCCATGCTGAGTATTTGATAATGCATCCCCAAATGCTGAGTCTATTGTTCTAAACACCGTTAGTGTTGAAAAAGAATGACATAAGCTACAGGTGTTTGCTTTCTCAAGTTACTTGTCACCCAAAGTTAGATCTTCTACTCTTTGTCCCCTTAGCCCTGGCACCAGGTGCTTCTTTTTGAAGAGTGAATGTTATCTAAATTGGTTGGTGGCACATCCCTGTAATTCTAGTACTTATAAGGTAGAGGCAGGAGGATCAAGAATTAAAAGGTCAGCCTGGGCTACCTAGAGGTCTATTCCAGCCTCAGCTATGTGAGACACTGGGAAGTTGGTACTCCTGGAGTAGCTGGGTTGCTCTGCTTTTGGGAGCTTCTTAAGTACCTCTTTCTGTATCACAGCTCCATGCATGACCAACAAACAGGCAACATGCACAGAATGTCCTGCCTCCCATCTTCATCCCGGGGCAGAGGACCTGGCTAAGGAAGTGCAGGCTAAGGATGCTTCTTAATCTGAGGGACACAAGGACTACCTGGTGTATGTGAAGGTGCTTGTAGAGAAGCTAGCTACCCCTAAGGACTGTCATCCCGCAGCTCTGGAAGGAAGCAGGAGATCCTCATTTTGACAAAATATTAATGTCGGTGAATCAAAATGCAAGGTTAAATATATTAGAATTATGAGGATAGAATTATCAAAAGAATCAAACAAGATAGCACAAGCCTGCTCCTTAAGGAGAGGCTGGGTATGTTCAAGGGTTGGTCAGGGTTGTTTCATCACATAGTTAGTGGGAGCCACGGATGACACTGAGCGAATGGGGTAAGGAAAAGAGGCACAGGCATGTTGTGTAGACGTGTGGAAGAAATGGCCAGAATAACCAAATATGGTGAAGGTGTAACTTCATACTTCTAAGGAGTTTGGAATTGCTTTGGGCTCTAGGACCGGGGTGGGGAAAGATGAGAAAGTGCAGGGTTTTGTTCGTGATATTTTAGCTTCTTCTGTCATACACTTTGATCCCCTAAATGCCACTAGAACATAACAACAAACCTCAGATGAAGCTAATGTGCTCTCTGTCTGGGGGCCATTGTGAGTCCCTGGAAGAGGGAGAGGCAATGAAGCCACAGGATGGAGTGGTGCAGATGTGTCAGCATTTGAAGAGTTGTGTTCTAATCTGATTAGAGTGCTCAGTTTATTCTCCATCTCTCAGCCTAGGGCTGAGGGACAGCAATGGGCTGCAGCTTAGTCCCAAAGCAAGGCTCATAAGAATAACAAAAATGATGGTGGTAGCTAAAATAACCACCTCATGTACATGACTTAGCTTTATCCAAACCACCTTTTGGGGATTGTGGGGTTACTGCTGTAGGAAAATGAAAATTAGGCAATCAACCAAGAGCTACCCTTGGGCTTATTTTAAATCTTTCCTAGATTCCCTCCAAAGCAAGACATTCATTTTAATGTCTTGTAAATATGGTCCAGCTTAATCCCATAAGCAGCCTGAAGGGAACTGGACAGTAGGCCCAAGAGCACATTTGCATAAGTCACTGAAAGAATTCACCCCAGTTTCTGCTGAGATCTCATTCAGAGGCCTCTGTGAACCCCCTACCACACAATTTGACTTCTCTTCGTGAACATGTCACACTGCCAGCCCTTGAGGGAGGAGACACAGGAGTTTAGATTTGGGATGGTGCATCCATTACCCCAGTCAAAGATGGTTACATTTTTTCTGATAACAGCAGAGGGTTAGGAGCCCAGAGCAAATGATGCCTGGCAAGAGCGCATGCCTTTAACAGGGTTGTTGGATTTCTCCTGACACAACTATCTCTGCCTGACTGTGCACAGAAATCACAAGTACTGACTTATCTGGAACCTTGAAATGAGCACCCTACCCTTCATCCATGCCCAGGGCCTGAGAGTACCCTGGGTGGAAGACCAGAATGTGAGTGTAGATGGTTTTGTGATTCCAGTCACAATACCACCTGGCTTTCTAGTGTGAATTCTGGGGCTCGAACTCAGATCCTCAGGCTTGTGAGGCAAACGCTCTACCGACTGAGCCATCTAATCTCCCCAGCCACAACAGGGCACTTTCAGGCTGACAGGCTTTGGCCTCAAAGCTCGACTTCCTTTTGTTTTTTTCTGAGATCCTTAAAGGAGGGTCAACCACATGCTGTTCAGTCCCCATCATCCTGTCTAAGCTCATATCACACCCAGCAGAAAGGAGAAGGAACGTCCTGCAATGCTCAGGTTCAATGTCAAGATGAAGGCTTATTAAGCCAGTATGGGTACATTGGGAAAGACCCTTCCATCCCAGCGCCTTGACATCAAGAAGAGGTAAGATCAGACCAAATCAAAAACTTGTACTTTATACTCTGAATGGCACAGGTTGAACATGTCAAGCTTCCCCCAAATTGTCAGAGAAAAATCTTAGCTGTCAGCTCTGTGGGGAGAGCAGTCACAGGAGTGTATGATTTGAAAAGTCTCCTTATATTAGGAAGGTTTGGAAAGAGCAGAGAGGATCAGCCTGAAACATAATAGAAGATTGAGAGGGTAGGCGAAGGATGTGCTCGACTTTCAGAAGGGTTGTCGTAGGAAAGAAGTGGGAAATTTGTTCTCTGAGGCTCTGCAAGGTGGGCCAGACAGATGAATAGTCAGATCTCAAGGGAGACTGATTTTTGTTAAAGTTATGACAGCAACCACTGCATTTTGCATGAATCAGCCAGAACCAAACAAGTTAGCAGGCATTGCCATGGGCCCATTGTCTTGATTATTGCATTTAACCCTCATAATGACAACAAGAGTCAGGTTTTTCTATTGACACTTGCAAACTGGGCATGAGAAAACTTAGTGGATTGGCTTCTTTCAAACTAGTGTGGCTAGTGAGAGATGGAGGGAGTAAGGTGACTCTTGGACTTGGTTATCAACCTCTGGGCACCCAGCCATCTACCTCCATGTTCATTCATTTCCTGTCTGGTGTGGAATGGGCCTCAGCTTCACATGAGGGAGGAGGTCCCTGGACACCAGGATGCTTATCTTCAGCCCCTCTGATGTAGGCTGCCCTTGGAGTGTTAGCCTTTCTGTATCTCATTGCTGTCTGTGGTTGTGACAGACAAAGGCAGAGGCCACAGTCACTCCTCAAAAGCAAGACCACAGCCCCGCAGGGTCCACAGTGCCACCAGGGTGGCATGGTAAGAATGTGCAGATAAAGGGAGCAATGGAACCCACTCTGTCCCTGACTTCCTTGCAAGCATCAGTCTTGTTACCTCCCGCCCTTACCTCTTGTCTCAAGGACTAAAGGGGGTCTTTTGACTTTCTGTATATGTTTTATTGTGAACCAGGTCAGAGATAAAAGCCCCAGGAAGAGGGTTTGGGGGATAATCACATAACTTCTTGTCCTGTCTTTGAAGCTCATGAGCTCTTTGCTCTAGGGCATCTGTACAGACAACTGGTTATTGATTTATCAAAGACATCTGTCAGATCAATAATCCTTCAAGATACGTCCCAACCACAGGCTGCAGAGGTGGCCATGCTGCAACTGGGGAAGGAACAAAAGATGGAGGCCCACCTTCAGACTCTCACGGTTGCCAAGGCAGCCTTGCTTTTCATCTTTTATACAGTAGGGATCTCCCCAAGATTCCTTCTGAAAACAGAGCTTCAGCCCCAAAGGTGCAGGGACTTCTGGGCCAACTTACTTCTCTCCTGAGGGTGCTTTCAGCTTTGATCTCTAATTCTACAATCACACAGGTGTATGCTGGGGAATATGGAAAAAAGTGAATCCTGTGGAATAGTCTTCAGCTGATGACTAGTCATCAAACACCCATGTCTTTGCATAAAAGTCTCCACATTTTCCCATTTTAGCCACTTTAACAAGTCAAACCTTTAAGGAATCTCATCCCATACTATCTCTGGCAATACACCAGTTTACGAGTCTCTAACAAGTCAATGAAATGTAGTTGTACAAAAACAAGCTAATAGACACGTCATCCACTTTAGAAAAAGGCCTAGGGTTGACTTATCCAATCCTCTCTGAAGTCAGAGAAAGACACCTGTGCACTCGAATATCTGCAAACACAACAGCAGGCTGATTCTGCATGTGTCCATCATAGGCAGACTATTATAGAGGTTACTCAGGATCACCAGATCTCTGTCCTGGGTTTAGAGAAAACTGCTGACACTTTGTGTTAGAAGGTCAGGGATCTGCAGCCTGGGCTGTTGATGCAAGGCTTGGAGATGCCCCACATGGTCTGAAATTGTTCTGTCTTCCAGAGAAAACCTCATCTTACTTCTGCCATAACTGATTGTGGTTGCAGTTGATTCTTGGCCTACATAACTTCAGAGTAAGTTCAACCTTTAAAACTCTCCTGGCATAGGATATCTTTTTATGTCTAGAATTACTGGTGAACCTCAACCAGTATCTTCCTATATAGTCTTAACATTACTATGCAGAGAAAGCCAGGCAGGACTTCCAAAGGGACATATTTCTTAAATGATGGATGATTTTTTCATTTTCAGGCCCTCACATATAGTAGGCACCAAGTGAATAATACATGGTATAAAATGGATGAAAATCTAAAGAAATGGTAAATTTGAAACCTATAGAGAATAACTATGAGAGAAAAACACACCAGTAGGTTCACTCCTAGGACATGTGATCTCCGCAGACATGGGTTTTTTTTAGAAAGTTTACAGAGTAGGACATGAAATCCATCCGAGAGAGCAGGCCTTATAGCTAGTCAGAAAGTGATTAGTTACCTTTGTAACTAATGCTACTATTGCACCTATGTATGTCTTTTACTCCCCAGCAGTCTTCACAGCACTTTCAAAGCTAAACACCAGGGAGAGAGTTTCCTGGTCAGTTTAAGATTAAATTCTCAGTGTCCTGTAATCAGAGATGGTGGCATCTTCATCAACAGCAATGTTTTTGTTTATGATGAGCAACCAAGAGCTATGGCAATAGACTTTGCTATTTTGGGAATATGGAGAAAATGATATTCTAGCTAATAATACATTAATTTATCTGCTTATTCATTAATTAGTGCTCAGCATTGTCACACATATCATAGTCACAAGGATGTAGCAGAGATCCAGATAGGCCCAGTCCCTCCTTTCAGGTCACTGAAGGTCTAGCGAGGAAGGACTTTTCGTTCAAATACATTATAGAGAAAAGAATGCAATTACACCCCTGAATCTTGAGGAGGAGGAGGAGGAAAGATACACCCTGAGCATGGGAGACACCATCTCATGGTTAGAGGTCATAGAATGAATAATAAAATTTAAAAGGAGAGCCGTACTCCTGGAATCCAGTTGTAGAGAGGGAGGAGGGATGAACAAAGGGGTCAAGACCATGCTGGAGAAACCCACAGAAACAGCTGACCTGACCAAATGAGAGCACATGGACCTCAGTCACAAAGCTGGGGAACTAGCATTGGACCAAACCAAGCCCTCTGGATGTAGGTGTCAGTTAGGAGGCCTGGGCAGGCTATGGAATCTCTGACAGTGGAACCAGTATTTATTCCTAGTGCACAAATGGACTTTGGGAGCCATTCCCCACGGAGGGATACTCTCTCAGCCCAGATACATGGAGGAGGGCCTAGGTCTTCCCCCAAATGATGCGACAGACTTTGATGATCCCCCATGGAAGGCCTCACACTCCCTGGGCAATGGATGGGGCATGGGATGGGGGGTTGGTGGGGAGCATGGGAGGATGGGAGGGAGAGGGAACTGGGGTTGATATGTAAAATAAGATTGTTTCTAAGTTAACGAAATAAACTTTAAAAAAGGAGAAACTGAACAGAGCCAGTATTTGTCTCTCTCTACTCCTGATTGTGGATTTGATGTGACCAGTCACTTTATTCTCCTGCCTCCATTGCCATGACGCACTGTGTCCCCACATACTGTGTGCAAAATAGACTAATCCGTCCTTTGGTCCCTTCACTCAGGTGTTTTGTTATAACAGGAAGAAATGAAACTTATTAGATGACCCATCTCCAGAGTATTAACTCTGCCACATGTCAAATTCTCAGGACAGGGCCTGACATACAGCAAGCCCTGCTTCTGGGCTCCCTTGTTCCTGGGGTTCCACTCCCTCCTACTCTTGTTTGCTCTTCACCCTTAGGAAGAGGAACAGACAAGGGGCAGGTACTGTTGCACCCATTCTGCTCACCTGCTGGATGTAGTTTTAAGGCACCTTCAATACCTCCAAGTAAACGATGGTAGGGGCATCTCACATGAACAGTTGCTGTAGCCCCTGCCCTGCACATCAGGATGATGCCAACCAGAGTTAGCTGTCATGGCAATCCCAGGGAAAGATGTAACAGGCACCAAGAAGCAATGTTGCACTTCCAGCCCATCCAGTGGGGGAAGGGTTGGAGGGGGGATTCTCAGAGGCTTCTCTGAGCAGGAGTGTCCCTTTTGTAAAATAAAGGGCTGGTAAGGCAAGGATCCTTGGGGACCTTCAGGCCCAATCCTCCTGGGTTCTTGAAACCAGGTGGAGGGCACATTGTTACTCCCATGCTGATGTGTGGGTAGGTGCCTTGTCTTGATCTGTCCTGGACGTCCTGCCCCACACCGCCAGTGCCTCTTCTCTGACGTCATATTCTCGTGTTTCAGATGGCTTCTGTAGGACTGTGTAACTGCCACAGATATTACCTTGCTTTTACATGATCTGATCTAGTTGGGGGGCAAGGTCAGAGTGCTTACAGGACAAGAGTGGAGATACCTCATGAGAACAGCAGTACCAGAAATGAGACATCAACAGTCCACAGGGTGGCCTAGCTAACTGTCAGAATCACACCCTGGGACCAAGAACCAGAGGGCAAGAAGGAATCTGTGTTAAAGGTGCACACACCAAAGAGCCAGCCACAAGCATTGCCAGCAGCTCCAGGTGGGCTTGTGGAAGGACAGCTCTTCCAGAGCCAGAAGTGACCAGGGAATGCAGAATGCAGACCACACCCTGTTGGCAGAGGCTAGGATGGCTGCCAGAAGTAGGGGACTGCCTAGAGGTAGGCACCTCCATTCCAGGAGGCAGAAGAGTGGGCCTCACTTAGGCATGGAGCTGAGGAGGAGCTGGTCGGCCCTAGGGAATGGGTGAGAAGACCTGCCCATCACCTGTTTAGTATTTGCATATTCATGACTGGATTTACATCCCTGCCCTTTCTGCAGGAATATGTCTTCATTTCCCCATGTGTATATGTGTTTGCATGTGTGTGCGATCACATGCATGTGAGTATGTGAACATGTAGATGTATGTGCATGTGGAGACCTGAGGCTGATGTCAGGGATAATTCTATTGCTGGTCAATTTTACAGGCTGAGGCCAGGTCTCTCAATCAAACTCAGAGCTCTTGGATGTGGCTAGTCTCACTAGCCAGCTTGCTCATGGGATCCTAGCTCCTTCTTCCCAGACTGCCACACCCCCCTGTGTTTACACTGTTTCTGAGGATACAGCTCTAGTCCTTGGCAGAGGCTTTAATCACTGAGCCATTTTCTGGCCCTTCTCTGCTTGTTTTATCAGACACAAAATGTTTTTAAGTACATGATGTCCGAGCATAAATGCTCTTGAGAAACCACTCCACTGCATCACCCTTTCACTCCTGCGTGCCTTTCTGGGGTGACTTTTGAGAGAAATTCATTCCTTGCAGCTCCCTCTTCCAGGCCCTGGGAAGTCAGAAGTAGATGAAACAGGCCACGTGCTGCCATTGTGTGTTTCAGATTAACAGCAAAGAAGGCGCCTTATGATCAGTGTGGCTTTCCTAATCTCAATTATGGTAAGTGGAAGGCACTTGGGGCTATGGTTGCATGTAGTAAGGAGATGAGATTTGATGTAGGAGGGGCCTGAGGGAGCTCAAAGATGGTATCTTGTCCCCAGATAGGAATATCAGTAATGACGATGATGACACTGATGATGGTAATTATGTTGGTAATTACCAACACTTATTAAGTGCCCATTTGGGGTCATGTATTACTCCAAGCACTTCCCCTACCTCATCTCGCTTAATTCTCATAGCATCACTGGAGGAGGCAATTAATATCCTTACCTCTTTTTAGACATAAGCCATGGGAGCTCAGAGACTATAAGGAATTTGACTAATGTTACAGAGCTGATAAGTACAAACCAGAATTTAAACCTCGGTCTGTCCGACAGGAGAGACACCCTTCCCAACAGCGCTTGTGCCACCTCCCTTACAAGAGGCTTCAGAGGCAAATGTGATCCCATATGGTGCTGAGGGAAGGGGAGTGGGCAAGCTAGACCTTGCAGAAGGAGTCTACAGATTTCTCAGTGTGGGTGAGCAAGGGATTAAAGAACAGTTTCTTCTTGGGCTGAGGAAATCAACCTGAGGGTGTGAACTAGCTGCTGTATGGATCAAAACTTCTGACTCTAAAGGCCTTTGGAGTTAGTGGTGGCCATAGTGGTGGTATAAATGGCTGGCTGCTCTGGATCCCAAGATCTTAAGTAAACACTGGGAGACCAGAACCCATCCCTCCCTCGGCTTCTACCAGACTAGATGGGATTGTTTGAATGACACTCATTGAGTTCTCATTCTGGACTTATTACTGTCATTGAATTTAAGCCTCTTGACAGGGACTTGTTCTACAGTCATCTCTCTAACTCTCCTATATCCAGTGTCACAGGCTACAGTAGTGAGAACATGAACTCTGGGCTTCTATGAACTGTGGGGAAGCCCACCTCAGTTGTTTCATAAATGTGGTGACACTGGGGAAGTCAATGTACCTTTGTTTCTCCATATGGAAAGGTGACTATAATGTCTACTTCGAAACCTATCAGGCATGTCAGGATATGTCTACTGCCAGAGCCATCAGGAGTGTCAGGATATAACATCAGAGTTCTATGGAGGGTACAGAAATGTATGTCTGGAGTAGATGAGGACAGAGAGACAGCAAGCAGGGCTGGAGTGTAGATGGACAAGATAGGTGTGAGGTAAGGGTGATGTGAGGAATGATGACCAATGGTTAGAGAGAAGTTCTCTGTCATGTGATGAAGACACATTAAACTTATTGTGGCCAGGAGGAGATACATGTCCAAAACTGTAAATTTAACCAAGAGCCCAAGGTTGGGGGGCTCATAGGCCACTATTACTATCACTTTGCTAGATGAGTGGCTTCAAAAGACATGTCTTTACCCTTTGGTAAGTACAGCTCACAGACCTCAAAAGGAAGTGTCCATTGTGCAGTGGACAGTGGTTAACACAGAAACTCACAACCGATCAAAGTGTAGAGCACAAGTGTTCTCTAAACAAAAACAGTAGAGTTCCCAGCCCCCAATGAGGCATCAATGTTACATCCCTTCCCTGCAAATATCAGGGACCATTTGAAAGCTGAGGTGTAAAGTCTGTAAGAACTAGAGGTTGGGGAGGACTGCTGTGAGAGAGTCTTTGGGACATGGCAGGGCAAAGGTGCCCATGCAGTCGTGGTTGCCCAAAGAGGACCCACACGGAGATTGAATCTTTCAATATTCCAGCATGGACAGGGAAGGGGCTTTTGAGCTCCCAATGCTAACTGAGAAACTATTGATAATTGATGGCCTCTGGAGCAAGGAGAGTCAGTTTTTTCTTAAGTCTGTGTGTGGCTCCAGGTATGTCATCCATGCTCCAGTGAATGGCCACATATCCAGGAGTATATGTGCCCCATACGTTAGACTTTGCAGGTTATTAAAAGATTAAACACAAGAGGATACAAATATGGGAGGGGTGGAGAGGTGGGAGTGGATCTGGGAGGAGTTAGGAGACAGAGTGGGAGAAAATATGATCAGAACACATTGCATAACTGCATGAAATTCTGAAAGAATTAAGGCAAGTATTATATTTCTAAAAGGATGATTATATAAATGTATAAATCTGTGAACATGTCAAGAATCCATGGATTATTTACTTTAAGAGGGTAAATAGTAGAAAATATGAGCTATATCTCAAAAAATGGGTTTGCGATAATGAAGGTGTAGTGAAATGGCTCTCCAAGGTCAAGTCTCCATCAACGTCTCATCAAGGACTGATGGAGAGTCCAGTGTTGTATTAATATTCATCTATGTTGTTATATAATGTAAATTAAGAATAGATATGTAACCATGTATGCCCATATATACACACATATGAATGACACAGGTGTCAAGGAAGTTTTAGTATGAATTCTTAACCTAGGGAAGTCCCTATTGCTGAAAACACTATTCACTTTAGATGCAGGGCCCAGAGGCCCCAGAGCTGGAACTTACCTCAAAACCTATTCTCTGAGGACTAGTTTTCATGGTACTAAAAGGTACCATGCAAGCTTCCAAAGGAGGGAAGCAACCAACAGTCCTACCCAGCTATGATACCTAAGAACCACTATAAGGATAATCATGGCCCAAACATGTGCTAGTGTTCCACAAATCTTCGACATAGTAAGGTCCACTCAAGAGAGAGAGATCATGCTGCTACTGGAAACCTAGCAACTACTCAGGGATAGTGAAGTCATGGATCTTAGAGAACCTACAGCCACCACTAACTACACTCTCAATATTTGTCCTTATACCCACAGGTGAGTGTAGTCCTCACCCATCATTCAGGAAACATCTCTTTGTAACAGATGAGGATCACTATAGAAAACCATAACCAATCAAAACACAGAGTTGTGGAGCACAGTCCCAATGGATATATCTATAATACAACTGGTGCACCTAAGACTCAGTGATCATTGTAGAAGAGGGGGGTAGAAAGATTTTAAGAGCCAGAGGAACAAGGTGTTCACTGTGGGATTATACCTCCTAGGAGTATCAGAAGCTACACCCATAATGTCTAGACAACATGACTGCTCAAACATTAGCTGAACAGGAACCACAGCAATAGACATGCTAACAAGGAAAGAGGAAAGCTCATGAGTCCTTAACCCTGTACAGGTAACCAAGGAATGCTGGGAATGGGGGAAATTGTCTTCTCCAGGGAGGGCACTCCAATTACCTATTAACCACCAAACGTTGAACTCTGAAAAGATCCATGCAAGTAATATTACACAGACCAAGCAGGGTGTATTTATGAGTATGTGTTATTAATGAAAGAGAGACTGTAGGTTTGAAAGAGAGCAAGGAGTGATATATGAATGGATTTAAAGGGAGGATGGGTAAGGGAGAGATGATATAATTACATTATAATCTCAAAATATAAAAATAATTAAACATTATCTACCTGTGTGGGATGCTTAACTGCTCAAAACAAAGTATCACCTGACAATATGTTTGTTTTTTTTTCTGATGACATCCTAAGAAGACAGAGAACTATTTCCAAATGACGCATGGGGAAACTGAGGTCTGATGCTTGATTGCTCAGAACGTTAGCTAAGCAAGAGTGACATTGGGGCATAAAGCAGGGTTTGAAGCCTTCAGACTCCTTCTCCACCAGCCTACCACCCCCTACCCCCTGGCCCCGTATGCTCCATTCCCCTTTCCTCCTCCCTCTGGCAGCTCTCCATGGGTGGTGATTTGGCTCCCACAGCATCCTTCAAAGTGGCCAGAGGGAAGGTTTCTGGGTGCTGCTCTGAAGCCCAGTCCTTCTGAAGGAGTGGAAAGGACTATGGCATGTGCTTATCCTTTCCACAAGGTTTCTGTGCCTTACTCTGTAATTGCACCCGAGCTGCAGTGCTCCGAAGATGAGGGCTAGCTCCATGCAGCAGCAGGCTAATTATGTGGATGAATTTCTAAAAATTATCATTGTATAAATTGTGATATTCCTCTGAAGGGGAAAGAAAACACAGCACATCCTCCACCATGTCTCAAACTGAATTAATTAGGAATTTGAAGCCTAATTATCAACTAATCTATTGGAACATGCTAGTCTTTCATATCTGGCTGGTGTTTGCAATTTGCAGCCTATTAGTGGCAGTTGTTAGGATCTGAGAATTCATTAGGTCAGAAGAAGAAAAATGTGGGTCAGAAGGATAGGGTAACCTGAGGGGCTGGCTTGGGGAGGCTGTGGCTGTGGGGTCACTTGGTGACAGATGAGGGCTGGTGGTCTAACTACCTGGGTTCTTCCTTCAGAGTCTCTAAGGCTACTGGGTCATTTCTGTCTTACCAAAGGAGGTAGCTGTGCATGCCTTTGCCCAGGTTCCATTCTTTTCCAAGCAGCAAGTGTCCTAGAGCAGTGGATGCTGTCATCAGCGTTGGTACTAGCCTACCTACACTGTTCACTGCTGTGTTAGACAGGCTGAGCCATACTCCCTTAATGGTTCAGTTTCCCTACAAGCAAGAGGTTCTGATGGAACTGGCTTCCATGGTCCCATCCAGCACTGTGGATCTGGGATATGAGGGATGTCACAGGTTTCCTCATTTCTAATGAACAGGTTTCATTTTTGCAAATGTTCTTTCCTTGGCTTCCCCATGAAGATTCTAAACAGATGCCACTCATTAAAATGCAAATACCTTGAAAAGATGATGGATATAGCCCTTGACACCTAAATCTAAATTAATATCTCTCAGGAAGTCCTTCTTAGTTCCAACTCTGACATTAGCGCACTGACTGGGGAAATCAAGGCAAGGGAGGATCAGAGGGTAAAGAGAGGGAAATCCAGGACAAGCTAAGGCTGGAGAGCAGACAGGGCAGAATTTAAGGGTTAGACAGATGTCTAGACTCCAATATTAGACACAGATTATGTGCCTTAATTCAACTAATGACCTTTATTCCTAATACAGTATAAAATACCAGTCTTTTATTTCTTTCCTTCAACATCTCCCAGAGATAACCAGAAGAAGATACCCTGACTCAAACTGAGTGTGGATATATATTTATCTCAGTAAGGTTAACATTTAAACTTTTCTTATAGATTAAAATATAGCAAATACCACAACTTAATGGAAAGATAAAAAGTTAAGAAGGCAGGTCAAGGCAATGGAGACACTTTGTAAAAGGGGTGACTATCAAGGGAAATGGATGTATGGCCATATGTGTTATGGGTTTAAGTTCAATGGCTGCTATAGTCACTATGGAAACGAACTGCGGAGTTCCTGAAAGTGTTTAGCACAGGGTTTAGTGTACAACCCAGCAGTCCCCAGCCTCAGTGTATTTCATGGGTCAGACTTGTATACAACACAGTGTTTATCATACCAGTCCCAAGACAGTAATGGCTTAGAAGTCCATCAGCTGTGTAATGGATGAGCAAAACAGGTTGTCTCTCTATAATGAGCTACTGTCCACTGAGATAGACTATACATTTGTGATTTCTCGAGGCTGTGGGAGCTTGGAGGGTGAGTTATGTAATGACTATTGATGTGCATGGGTTTGGGGGTGATGAACTTTTAAAATAACGTTGTGATGGTTTCATAACCCCATAAATACACACAGCGCCATGGAAGTGAGTGCCGTAAGTTAGTGTGTGGTATTGTGTTGTCTGTGGATTTAATATTAAAGTCTCTAAAATATGGGTCTGAGTACAAAAGAATATTACATTTGACTATGGAGAAAAAGAGCTTGAAGAATCAAAGTTTATGACATAAAAGATAAAAGTGGGAACCATGACACAGGAAGATTAGACATGACAGAGATGACAATTGCCAGAGAAAACTTACACGGACACATTCTGGCATCTGCATAAAAAGTATGTGCACACAAAGGATTTGAGAAACCAAAGAGTCTCCATGGCGTGCAAAATAATAGCACCCAATAAACAGCTACAGCCTGCTAAAGTGAAAGCATTTTTTTTGAAGACACAGGCTTATCTAGACTGTATATAAAATGAAAAAAAGCCTCTCTAAACTGACATTAATATAGATTAATATATAAGATGTTTCTTGGTTAAAGATTTGTCAGTTTCAGAATAATTATGATTTAAATGTCTATAATTGTGAATAGTAAAACCACTGTTGAGTTCAAAACCAATGGGATCCAGACATTGCCAGTCTGTTCTAAGACATGGTGATTTTTCCTCACTGCTAGGACCAGAACTGATCAAAGATGGGGCTCTTATGAAAGAGAAGTTTACACTGCAGCATGCATCTCACTATCACCTAAGGATAGCTAATAGTTCCTTCCTTGACTTCCCCACCGTGATGGACAAGTACCTGAAACTGTAAGCCAAAATAACTGCCTCTGTCTCTTAAATTACGTTTTAGACAGGGTGCTTTGTTCTGGCAACAGAAAAGAAACTAGAGCAGAAGGGTAGAGGGAAAGAGGTACATTTGGTGCTTCTGAGACTTAGCAATGCTACTGTGAATTGCCCCATCCTCCTACACGGTTCAAATCAGGTGGGAGTGAAACGAGCTCAGACACTAGGTGTGGGAAGTACAAGCCTTTACCGCGGCTCATACTCTACTCACCAGATTGGCAAGGATGTAGTGGTAACCAATGCCATTCTTTTCCAGCTTCACAATCTGAAAGACAGAACGGGAGGGTACTCATTAGTCACACCCACACCTACAGTGACAGAGCGGTGATGACAGCAGCTGACATCAACTGGCTATTTACGCGATGCCCTTCACTGTCCCAAGTACACAAAACTGTAACATCCTTACCGTGTAACGATGGTGATGCTGTTAGCTTCTTTGACAGATGAGAAAGAGTCACAGAGAGCTAACTCCAGCTCATTTAGGTTGCACAGCTATGAAGAAGTGAATACAGGATCTGCAATCACTACTGACTGGTTTGAGTGGTGAGGGTCAGGGGGAGGTTATCACTACAACCCTAAGGAGAAAGCCTAAGTACTCACTGCATGTTTTTTTCCACAAAACATTCCTCACGTGTGGTGTAGGAATTGGCCGTTATTCATAGCGGGTTCTGTCAGGGCTACTCAGGTGGTCACATTAATGAGTGGGTAGTCACTGGGGCATGAACCACATGCAGACACCCTCTCTGTTTTCTGAATTCTGTATTCTCCTCCCTAAGTGGTTTAGCACCCTGATAGTAATAGATCATTCAACATGGATTTTGGGAGGGAAGACTGGGTTACCCCATCTAAGTCCTTATTTGACAGATGGACTATGGCCTGAAGTGGGGAAGTGATTTTTCCCATGACCCCTGTGTGGTATGCTGGTAATGGAAGGGATCAGGACTCTGCTCCTCGCATTTGTACCATGAGCACTTTAACGCTTGAATTATCTCCACAGTCCCCACCCTCCTACCGTGAATGCAGACTGCCTTTAATCATCTTAAAGTCAGGGAAAATATTTGTGGAAAGAGCTATCCCAGGTTTCTGAGACTGCTTATGAGGAATGGCTGAGGCTGCATACCTTGATTCTGGCCACAATGAGCCTGATATTAACTTGATCTATTTCTTACTTTCTTTTTTTTAAATTATCGAATTGGGTTTGTATACCCTGCTTGAAGCCGCTCCCCGTGCACTGCTACAAAGAGACATAAAATAGATGAGAGGCACCTAGGCTCTTGGCCTAACTGAATAAATTCTCAAGGTTATTAAAATCCACACTCAGACATCTCCTTAATTGGATGTATGAGCATAATGGCTCACAATTTTTTGATGTGGGCAATAATTAAATGCAAGAGCACACTATGCATATGCTGGAATAGTGAGACAGAGATTCAGTGGCTGGAGTTCAAATGGCACCAAGGTGATGGTTTTATTAATAATTCTTCATTATTTTTACATTTTCTTGCCACATGGCATGCCGTCTCTTCAACAAGGATACACCTTTATCAAAAGCCTATTGAGGTTCCAATAAACACAAAACAGCAAATAAAGATATTTTACAGCTCACCACATCCAGGGAGTGGAGCCACAGAGTTGTTGCAACACAGAAACGCAGAAGGAAGCAGACGAAAAGCCAATATAGAGGATTACTTTGACCAATAGAAATGAGTGACTTGTGCATCTCAAACTGATGGTGACATCCACACTGGTTCTATCCAATGTCTGACTTATTGCTTTGACTCATTTTATCTCACAAATATTTATCAAGCCTTAACTGCATGAAGCCGGTGAACAGTAGATAGGGAATGAAATGTGATATTTGGTATGGGAGGCATCCCACAGTAAACCAGGCACAGATAAATGCACACACGGCCACTGACTGAAAACAGTATCGTGAAGGCAGGGTTATTCCTCTCACTGCCATCACAAGCTACATTTATTACAAGTTGACATTCTTTGGATTTTCTTTATTCACAAACTACACATGGATGGCTCCTGTAGGTCTCCGCAACTCTCTGCATGACTTGTGGGTGACTTCTCAGCTCAGCTCTTCTGTATAGCTTTCTTTGATTAGTTCAACAAACGTCTACTGAACATGGACTTTATTCTAAGCACTGGGAAGTGTGTGGGGTATAGCTCAAATAGCAAGGCAAGGTTCCTGTGACCTCGCTGAGCTGAGATGTGGTTTCAGGAGGAAGCCAGATGGTAAATATATAAATAGATGAACGAAGAAGACGTCAGCAGGTCATAAATGGCACAGAGATAATAAAACAGGGCAGGGTGATGGATGGCCCTGGGAGGTTCCAGTAGACTCTCACCTCAAATTCATTCTGTCCTTAATAACGATATTATATCATTTAGTGTCTTATATACAAACTGGCAAAGAAAATTATCCAGATAACCCTCTTTGTTATATATATATATATATCTTATTTATTTTGTATAATTAAGTCTTTATATATATATTTGTATAAAATTTTGCACATTTACTTCATTTTGTACTATGTAGTCTACATGTGTATATGTGCATCCCATTGTGCAGTGGCTGTGGAGGCTGGAAGAGGGCATAAGATACTCTGGAAGTGGAGTTAAAGGCCACATAGGTGCTGGAACCAAACCGAAGTCCTCCTCAAGAGCAGCAAGTGCTCTTAACCACTGAACCATCTCTCCATCCCCTGAAGCTACACATTTTTATGATTTAAAATATATATTCTGCATATGAGAGAAACATATGATATTCGGCTTTCTGAGTCTGCCTTACCTCACTTAATGATACCCTTTAGCTCTGCCCTTTTTTTCTGCAAATGAAAATGTTATTCTTTTTCCTAGCTGAATGAAATTCCTTGGTGTAGATAGTATGTTTTCTTCCCTCATTCATCTGTTGATGGGCACCTTGACTATTGTGAATAGTACTGGAATAAGTACAGTGTCTGTATCTCTGTGACCTACTAAGATACCTTGGTGTGTGTCTTAGGTTTTCTTTATTGCTGCTGTGGAACATCATGGCCAAAATGCAAGTTGGGGAGAAAAGGATTTATTTGGTTTATACTGCCACAGCACTATTCACCATCGAAGGAAGTCAGGATAGGAACTCAAACAGTAAGATCCTGGAAGTAGGAGCTGATGCAGAGGCCACGGAGAGAAGCTGCTTATTGTCTTGCTTCACATGGCTTGCTCAACCTGCTTTCTTATAGAACCTGGGACTACCAGCCCGGATGACATCACCCAAAATGGGCCTGGCCCTTCCCTGTCAATCACTAATTAAGAAAATGCCCTATAGGCTTATCTACAGCCCAACCTTATCGCAGCATTTTTTAAATTAGAAAAAATCTTACTTTACACATAAATCCCCGTTCCCTCTCCCTCCCATCCTGCCATGCCCCCCATCAACCCTCATCCCACCTCCCCCATCCACTCCCTGGGGAGAGTGAGGACTTCCATGGGGGATCATCAAAGTCTGTCACATCATTTGGGGCAGGGACTAGGGTGAGAGAGTATCCTTCCAAATAGGCTCCCAAAGTCCATTCATGAACTAGGGATAGATAAATACTGGTTCCACCGCAGGAGGTCCCATATACTGTCATGCCTCCTATCAGACTGGGGTCCATGAGCTCCCGCTTGCTCATGTAAGCTCTTTCTGAGAGTTTCCCGAGCAAGGTCTTAACCCATTTGCTCATCCTTCCTCCCTCTCTACCACCGGATTCCAGGAATCTGGCTTAGTATTTAGCTCGTGTCAAGTTGACATAAATCTAGCCAGCACAGTGTGGCTGGAATGTATTTATATGGTAGTTACACTTTCAGTTTTTGAGGAACAGCCCTACTGACTATTTGACCTTCGCACAAGTAGTGTGTGCCTTTATTATTATTACTATCTGAATCTTCCATAGCAGTTGTATTTTTGCCTTTCTTTCTTTCTTTCCTTCCTTTCTTCCTTCCTTCCTTCCTTTTTCTCTTCCTTCCTTCCTTCCTTCCTTCCTTTTTCTCTTCCTTTTCTTTCAAGACAGTGTTTCACTACAGCTTTCAAGACAGCTCTGGTGGCTGGCCTGAAACTCACTGTGTGTCCTAGGCTGGCCTTATGCTTATAGAAAATTGCCTGCCTCTGCCTCCTGAATGCTGGAACTCTAGGCATGAAAAATCATATCTAGCACCATTATTTTGATCTTAGCTATTTTATTATTTTAAAAAAGAATCTTTATGTTTTAAGTGCAAAATTATTTTGTGTGTGTGTGTATCTGTGAACGTGTGTGCATGTGGAGGTCAGAGGCCAACTCGCAGGAGTTGGTCATCTCTTTCCACCATGTAGGTTCTAAGGCTCAGGCTTCACTCCATGCCTCTGTGCCTGCTAGGCCATCTCAGTGGTACAATTTTAGCCATTTTGACTGGAGTGAGCAGAAACTCACAGTGAGTTTGATTTTTACTTCCCTCATGACTAACAATGAAGAACAGATTTTCATCCATTTCTTTTTATTTATACCTCTTTTGAGAACAGTCTGTTCAGTACATCCATCAATTTGTTGAATGGGTGATTTGCTTTTGTTTTTCAGTATTTAACTTCTTGTGTTCCTTATAAGTTCTAGAGTCTAATCTTCTTGCAGATGAATAGTGAACAGTTATTCTGTTCTGCAGGTTCTTTCTTCACCCACAGATTGTTTCTTTTGAAATCCAGGCTATTTTTAATTGTGTGTAATTCCATTTGTCACGTCCTGACCTACTGGGGTTCTTTACAGAGAGTTCTTGGGCAATATCTAATTTAAGTGTTTTCCCTCTAGCAGACTCGGAGTTTGCAGTCTTAAATGAAGGACTTTGATCTATTTTGATTTTATTTTATTTTTTGCAGAGTGAAAAAGAAAGTGAGGGATCCACATTCATTTTTCTACTTGTAGGAATCTAGTTTTCTCAGCACTACTGACTGATGAGGTTGCCCTTGCATTATTGTTTATTTCTGGCACCATGCTTTAAGTGGCATGGGTTCTAGTTTTAGAACCTGTACTTTGCTTTATTGCTTGTCATGTTTGTTTTCATACCAATACCATTCAGGTTTTGTCACTATGGCCCTATGATATATTTCAAGATCAGATGGTGATACCTCCAGCATTGTTCTTTACCTTCAGGATTGCTTTAGCTATTTGGAGTCCTTTGTAAGTTCCAGACTTCTATTTTCTATTGACATGAAGAATGCCATTGGAATTTTTATAGAGACTGCATTTACTCTTGTGGATAGCATTTATCAATATGCCCATTTTCACATTATAATTCTGCTGATCCATATGCAAGGGGAGAGGGACGCTCATCCATATCTTATTCATCATTTAAAATTGTTTTGAGGTTTAATTATAGAGACCTTTAAAATCCTTGTTAGGTTCGTTCCTAGGCTGTTTTGGGTTGAGTTTTAAATGTCCACTGTAGGCTCATGTGTTCGAACATTTTAATTCCAGCTGATAGTGTTATTTGGGGAGGTTGCAGGACCTTTCATTTGTGGATGAAATATGTCACTGGGCATGGGCTTGGAAGTGGTATAACCACGCCCCATTTGCTGTTCTCTGCTTCTTGTGTGCTGTTACAATGTGACTGGCCAGTTCCCTGTTCCTGATACTTTGCCTTCCCTGTCTTCCTCACCATGATGGATTCTATTCTTCTGGAATTGTGATCCAGAATAAACCCATTCTTCCCTGAATTACTTCTTGTCAGAATATTTCACCATAGCAACAGCAAGGCAGCATAGGTATTTTTATTTTTAAATTTAGTATGAATAGGACTTAAAAATCATTTCTCAGATTAAAGAGTTTCCTAATAGAATCTTTAGTATTTTAAGTATAGAACCAAATAGAGGTAATTGGACTTCTTTATTTACAATTTGTATTTCTTCTATTTTTCTCTTGCTTTATAGCTCTAAGACTCCAAATACTACATTCTATATGAATGACAAAAGTGGACACCATTGCCTTATTCCTGATTTTACAGGAAATGCTTTCATTTTCTCCATTTAGTATAATATTGGTTGCAGGTTTGTCACAAAATAGTTATTATGTTGAGGTAATTTCATCAAAGATTTTATACAAATGGATGCCGGATTTTATCAGTGTTTTTTTTTTTTAGCACGCATTGAAACCATACGAAAGAAACAAACCTGATTATAGTATCTAGTCTTTTAAAGATGGTTTTAGATTTGTTTTATAAACATTCTTTGGAAAAACATTTAGTTTTGTTTTAATCCTTGAGAACTTAATATATTTATAAACAATGAAATATGATATGATCATATCTACCCTCCATTTGTCCTTTTCAACTCCTGCCATGTCTCTGCCAACATGCTACCCTCATAGTTTCATGTCTTTTCTATTTGTTTTTGTAACACATGAAGACCAGTTAGTGCTGTACATCTATGCATGGTGTGGGGCCATCCACTAGAGCATGGGGACTCAGTCATGAACGAGTCTCCCTTTCCTGAAATCTGTCATCTTCAGATAGCTCCCGAGCAAGGGATGGAGAATGGAGGTCATGTACCCATCTGCGTTAGGCTTTTGGCTTGATCTTGTGCAGGTAAGCACAGAGTTATTGTCAAGGAAATTAGTCTCTCTGCTTCCCTCCCTCTCTCCCCACTCCTTCCTGTCTCTGTCTCTCCCCCTCTCTACCTCCTGTTTCTGTACGTCCTTGTCTGGCTGTGATGACAGGGTAATACTGGTTTTATAGAATGTTTTTGGTAATGCTCCTTTCATTTCTAGCCTATGAAATAGTTTCAGGAGCTTTTCTTTAAAGATCTGATAGAACTTGGCGGTGATTTCTCCCAGTCTTGGGCTTTTCTTTGTTAGGTGACTCATTACTGCTGTTCTATTTTCATTGCTTAATGAAGATCTAAGGAAGTCGTTTTTACCATCTTGATTTAATTTGAGTAGGTCGTACTCTTCTAGGAATCCATCTATTCCAGATTTTCTATATGTTCAGTACATAAATACCCTGGATTTCTTTGGTATCCTTTGTAATGCCCCCTTTTTGTCTCCATAATTACTAATTTGTATTATCTCTTACTTTCTTTTGGTTAATTGATGGAAGGAAGGGGTTGTTCATTTTGTTTTCTTTTTAAAAAGGCAAACTTTTATTTCTTTTCTTTTTTGTATTGTTATTTAGTATTCATTTAATCAATTTGTGATCTGATCTTTATTATTACTTTCTGTCTACTGGTTTTACAGTTCTATATTTTTGTTTTTCTAAATCTTTGAAGTGTATCAAGTTATTAATTTGCAACTTGATTTATAGTGTAAGCACCAATAACTATATTTCTGTGAACCAAAGATCTGATAATTTTCATTTTATTTTTATTTGATTCTAGGATTTAGAAAATATTTCCCTCTGGCTTTCCTTAACAAATGGCTGGCGATTCAAAATTGTATTCTACAACCTATGGGTTCTTGCAAAGTTTATGCCATTTCTTTTTCTCTAGATCTCTTCATTCCACTATGATATGAGAATATACAATGAATTATTTTGATTATATTTGTCAAAATTTACTTTCTTGCCTAAAATGTCATAGATTTTAGCAAATCTTACATGGGCTGTTAAGAAGTTGTTTGGCAGCTGTTGGATGGAATGTTCTGCAGATGTTTAATTTTCCTTGATCTATGGCATAACTTAACTTGGAAGTTTATTTGTTGATTCTCTTTAATTAAATTATCTCCTTATTCATGGGATCTGAAACCACTCAGCTTTATTCTATCTGACTCCATCAGTCCATGTCTGACCACTAGTGGTTCTTCTATGATTTAGTATGCAACAACATTTGGGGCATATGTTCCTGACTGATGCTTTCATTTAGCAGTGACTTTTATTTCCTCTGTCTAATGTTAGCTTTGCATTATCATATATAAGTACCGTCCTCTGCTTGGTTAGGATTCCACCTTCTTAGTATACAGACTTCCTATCATTTCCAGTCTGTGTCTTTTGCTAGTGTGTTTCTTATAGACAATACATCATTGGACAGTTATTTTTAAATCAGATCAGCCAGTCTTCATTCAATTGGAGGCTTATAATTATTTACATTTAGGGTTATTATGGAGATTTTTGGTTGCTTTCATGGTTAATTCAATCGTTGGTTGTTTTTATCTGGCCCTACTCAGAGGCTTGGTAGTTTATCTGGCCCTCTCATGAACTGTGTTCTTATGCTTGATGATGGTGTCTTTCTTCCTTTGACTCCTTTACATACACTATGTCTGTGGATCAGGCTGATGATATTCCACTTTGTACACCCTGGAGTGGTTGGTTTCTAGCCCAGGGGTGTCTCCCAAGTGTGCTGTAATGGAGATGCAAACGCATCGATGAGATCCACAGCAGGTCAGTCTCTAGCACTTCAAGGGCAGGTCAGCATTAAACACACTGCTGGTGGGATGAAGCTGCAAAGGTTAACTGTGAACTTCAGAGCCCTCGGTGATATTGCAGCAGAGAGATGGGTCTAGGTAGAGGTTGAGCCTCAAGCTCAGGGCTACCATCTCTGCCATTATCCTCAGGGGATGGGCTCATCTTTCTAGTCACCAAGGGCAGGGGCTACCCAGACACAATACCATTTTCTGCCTGAGTCAAGCTACCCAAATTCTTGGCATGTTGAGATAAGACCTTCCTTTCACTCACAGTTGTTTTCCATACTAGGGATGTGGCTGAGTGTTCCTGGGTTCCCTGACTTGTAATTGTTCTTCGTAATCAGGGTTGAAGGGTAGCTCAGTCCTAAATGATAGGTTTCCACTCGAGATGGCACCAGTCACAGCCCATGTGACTTGAGGAGTAGAAAGTTGGACCCACTCTCCCCTCTTGGCCCCTGGTGTGGAGAGTGGGCTACACCAGAACCCCTAGCCAATTGGAGGCTTCAGAATACTGTGGTTTTGTTCTAGGGGTGGAACTGCCAATCCATTGGTTTCTTTTCATCTTTAAGATTAAGTTGTCTGCTTCTGCCCATGTTGGTGCACAGGAGGCAGAGCTGTGTACCATTCGTTCCTGTTGGTTTAGTTGCTCTTCTGCTTCTCCTCAATTTTCAGCCACCCTGTCACCCTTTTGTGATTTCTGATGCTCCTCTACTATGTTTCCTTTTATATATGATAGTTTTCTTCACCATCAGCTGTAAAATGTGGGCACATGCTTTCAATAAAGTGGCCTCATGGAGCCTTGCAAAACTTTGGCCTCTGTTTTCAGAATATTATAATGAAATAATTTAAGATGTTTGTAAACAACAATGTAAAAACTCACCAAATGAGTTACTTCCTTGTGAAGTAAAAATTTGTCCTTGACAGAGGAAGTAGCCATAGATGTACAGTTAAGAAAATTGTATTCTGTGTTGTGCATGGTGTCTTTGTATGTTTGTGTACACGTATGTATATGCATGTGTGTATGTGGTCTGTGTGCATATGCATGTTCATATATGTGTGTATATATATGAGTATGCATGATCAAATGTTTGTGGATGAGTGTGTGTATTCATGTTCGGGTGTGTGTGTATGTGTGCACATTCACAGGTGCACATGCATTTGTGTTATAGACAGAGATCAACTTTTGGTGTCATTCCTCAGCAGCCTTCCAGATTAGTTTTAGAAATCTGTGACCCAGGGTACCCCCCAGCTGATCTAGGCTCACAGATCAGTGAGCCCCTGGGATCAACTACCCATCTCCAGCTCCCCAGTACTGGGGTTAAAGGCATGTGTCACCCCATTCAGCTTTGTAAGTATGTGCTGGAGTTGGAACTCAGGTGCTCATGTTTGTGCAGCAAGCACTTTACTAACCTCAGGAAACAGTATTTTAAAAAGTTACGTGCATTTGTGTTTTGCCTGCATGTATGTCTGTGCAGCACAGGTATGCTTGGTACCTATGGATGCCAGGAACAGAGCTGGATCTCCTGGAACTGAAGTACAGATGGTTATAACCACCATTTGGGGGCTGGGAACCAAAGCCAGATCCTCGGCAAGAGTAGCCAGTGCTCTTAATCCCTGAGCCATCACTCTAGCCATGAGGAAAGTTGCGTTTTTAAGACACTGGGCCATGTTGCCAAATCCAGCTTGGTTTGATTTCTTGATTTCCTTTTATGTTAGCTGTGAGGCTTTTGGTAAAACAAAACAAAACAAAAAGCAAAACAAAACATGGCTTCTTTATCTGTAACAGGGAAATGGGTAGGAGTTATTTGATCTACAATGTGTAAAGACAGACATTATACACAGGAAGAGCCTGATGCAGTGCCCCCTCCTTTGCTGTGAGCACCCAGAAAACAGCAGCATGACACAATCCAGGACAAGCCACCATTCTAGTAAGAGCACTTGAAGCCACTCATTCCATCCGTTTCCCACCTCAGCTCATCACTGGCCCCACCCCAGGTTTGTAGAGTAGGGCCCTTTATTCTTATCTCACAGATACATTCATTTATGGTCAGAGAGGGAAATGACTCATGAAGCCGGTACAGCTGGCACTATGAATAGCAGCAATGGGCAGCATTTCCACACATCACGTCCTGTGAACACACTCCTTTCTAAGTATGTTCCATGCCCTGGTCCTTCTAGTCCTTGGAAAAGCTTTCAAGAGGAAGTTATTATTTCTGCTTTATAGAATGGGGGTGGGGATGTGAGATGGAAACAGATTACCAGTCTGGCCCAAGGTCAGGAAGCTAGCAAGCACTCAACCTGGAAGCTGAACGCCTGCTCGTTTGCTTCCAGAATCTCTGCCTTTACCCATTACCTTACAGTGCCCCCACTCTCACCCCGGATGCTAGCACTCAGCAACCCAACCACAGCCCAGAGGACTTCTATTACTATAGAAACAGTTTTGCGCCGGTTTCTCTTCGAGAGCAAACCCCAAATCCACACTTGACGCTGTAGAACACACATAGTTAATCGGTGGCTTCCCAAGTCCTCCCTGCTCTACTCTGGAGGCTTCACAGTGATTGTCAATCTGGTGATGAGGCTCCCTGTCGGGGGTCCAGGGTCTTGAGGGCCATTAACCAGCCTTGTTGTGTTGTCAAGTATCTTAAAAGCCTATCTTTCATTAGATGGCACTATTCAAACATGACCGCAAACCTCTTCCTTGCTAGTTCATCTGAATACACAAATGCAGCTCAAAAAGACAGTGATCTACACAGAGGTGCTCCCGGCTGGGCTGCCAAGCTTTCTCTAATTCTGACACCAGAGCAAATCCAGTTAAGAGGCTTCTGGCTGAAGCTGTTGAGGCTACAGAAGCTAGTTGTAGGATATATCACCTTCCTGCTCTCAGAGGCAGGAACTGTTCGAGGAAGGAATGGAAAGGGAGGTGACCCTTAAAACAGGTCAGCTGGACCAAGGCCATGTTGGTTCTGTGAGTGACACAGCCTGGACTGAACACAGGCCTCTGGCTGCAGCCTGGACTCTCTAAGCTCTAAGAGGCGATGCAATTTAATTTTAAGAGTAAAGAGGAGCCCAAGAAGTAAATTTTTGGTCTGTCTGTGTGAGGACCACTTGAAGTGCCTCATCAAGTCCCAGATGGAACTTATAGGACTCACAGAATGTAAAATGGCAGGTGTCAAGTCTCACCTCCTCAAGAGCCCTCCTTAGACCCTCTCTCCCTAACACCCACAGCAGAAGCACACTCATCTTCTTGGAATTATCTCCAATGCCTGCTTTGTGTACTCTGTCGCCTTTAGTACCTGGCCCAGGATGGCGTTGAGGCGTTCTGATTCACAGTCCACCACCACCAGCCTCTCCTTTTTCTTCTCCAGGTCCTGGAAGAGCATCCGGTATCCTTCCTCTGTGGTCGTCATAATGTTGACAGCCGTCACCTGCCAGTTCTTCTCTGCAGCTGTATCCAAGACTCTCTGCAGGACTGACAGGCCTGCAGTAGAGGGGTGGACAGAAACATGTCAGCGTCAGCATTCACAGGTGACATCCACTTCTGCCTGCGCTTGATGTTGCCCATCCCGACTTCCACCAGGCACATTTAGCTATCTATCTGCGTCCACTTCCATGGGAATCATGATGCTGTCTACACCCACTTTCTCTGAGCACTCTCTGCTGCTTGTCTTACTTCCCTCGGTGGTCACTGCTGTCCCCCACCCTATTCCTGTAGCAAGCTCAGTTCCTGCTTTCTGTGTTTCCGAATGCTGCAGAGGCAAGCACCTTGTTAGTATTCTGTTTACGGGATGTGACAGACAATAAGAAAGACTTTTGATTTAAGACCCTACAAAAGGCTTACATTCAAAATATAAGCGAAGTGACTTCGATGGGCTCGCTTGCCTGTCTGAACTTTGGTTTCTTTGGAGGTAAAGAGAGAACTTTGATTTCTTCGATGGTAAAGAGTGCCTCACAGTGCTGATGAAGATAAGATAGGCATATTGTGTGTGGGCTGCTGATACCTTAAGGGTTTTCTAAATGATAACGGTTATTATTGGGGGGCAGAGGTGCTTTGGATGAGAAGATCCCAGATAGGTTCATGTATATGAACACTTACGAGGTCCCCAGTTAGTGGTGCTGCTTAGTGAGGTTATGGAATCTTAAGAAGGTGAAGTCTTAGTAGAGGAAGTACAACCCCTAGGGTGGGCATTCAGGTTATACAGCTTTGTACCATTTTCTGTTCTCTCTCTGTTTCCTGTGTGCAGATGCAATGCGATCAAGGCCAGCTTCCTGCTCCTGTTGCTGTGCCTTCCCCACCATGATTCATTGACTATTTGTCCCTCGAACTGTGAACCAAAATGAGCCCTTTCATCCTTAAGATGCTTTTCTCAGGGCATTTTATCACAGAAGTAGAAATGTAACCAATAGAGTAATTGTTTATAGAACAGGCCAACCTAGTATCTAAAGACAGCTAATAACTGAGTCGAATCTGAAAATTGGTTGTGGCTCCACTAGCTAATACTCTGTCCCACTGTGTGGAGGAGCCTGCCTTCTTCTCTCAGACTCTACGGTGCAATTGTTTGCTTTTGTGCAGTGAAGGACCACACACTAGTGTCATGGTCTCAGGGAAACGTACAGTTCACACTTTAGGGAGCCAGGACCATGTTGTTGGCAGAACTGGTCATTCTCTTAGTGATCTGGAGAGAATCCATTCTCTTGTTTCTCCAACTCACAGTTGCCTGCTCCCTCTGCTCATATTCTTTAGCTTATGTCCCTTTTCATCTTCAAAGCCAGCAATGGTAGCCCAGCCTTTCTCATTCAATCTGATACCAAGTCTTCTGGCTCCCACTGTCGCAGGTAAAGACCGCAATTGTACCATGTCCAATGGAGTAATCTGGAACAATCTTTGCTCTCCAAGGTCAGTTAATGAGCAGATGTCATTGCATCTGCAACCTTAGCTCCTCTTTGGCAATAGCATTCACACATGTTCCAGGCCCAGAGACAAGGAAAAGGACTTGGGAGTTGTGGAAGTAGGTTGTTATTGTGCCTGTTACAGACAGCTATTTTGCTGTCACATTACAAATTAATCTTTTGTATGCATTCCATGTCTAACTCCTACTAATCCCATTAATTTTTTCTATAGTGACCAATATGACATCAGGCCCCAGGAAACATCTCTAGAGTGATTCTGTTCTGATTTCCCCCTTTGTTTCATTTCCAGGAAGAGTTGTTTTGTGTGAGTGAGCTCCATATTTGCTGAACCTTCACTATCTTTCTGGCTTTCCTCTTTTAGTTCAGTGGATTCTAAGAGGTCAGTCTTATTCTGATCCACATTTAAAGATGTAGACACCAAAGCTTATTAGTCTATGATCACACAACCAGAAAATGGCAAAGCTTATGGCTCTGGGTTTTGAGGTGGACACAGCCCTTTGCAGAGTGTGGGCTTTTCTGTTAACCTAAGAAATCTCTTCTAGGGTGTACATTGTGTTTTTCTGGAGTTTCTACTTCTGACTTATGCCTTTATTATGGAACAAGATTGTTCTGAGGGGGACCATTGGCAGCTGACCCATAGAATGGATGCTGTCAGAGAAGGGAAATCATCAAAATAGGAAGAGACAAGAAAAGAACAAAGAACACAGAAAGAAATAGATGCTTCCTGCTCTCTCCTTGGTCACCTTCCTTTTTGAACAGTACCTTCCCCTCTGCTTATAAAACCATCTTAATCAGCCACCCTTCTGTCCAAAGTCTAAGTTTCTCTGAGGGAAAAATCTGCCAGGGAAGTGCTCCCCCTTCAGAGTCTAGGCTTTTTAGCTTTTTACACTATCAATGACAGTGTTCTTGTAGGACTAGGTCATGCATAAGAATAAGGTAGGACAGGGCAATCACACACCACAAGGGCCAGGGAGAAGAGTTCCTATTTAGAGCATGAGTTAACAGAGAAAATAGGATTAATGCCGAAGAAGCTGAGGACCATATGAGGAGATGTGATAAATAAATGCACCCCAGGATAAAGAAGCTACAGAGAGTAATAAGTATGGGAAACAATTGGGAAATATGATTGCAAAATTCAAAGGGAGCAGGATTAAAAACAAACACGAGGGGGATGATAGCAATGATAGGAGATGCAGATGATGATGATTGTAGTGAGGGTGTTGATAGTACATGGTGATAGTGATGATGATGGTGGCGATGATAGTGGTGGTAGTGAAGATGATGATGATGACAGTGATGATGGTAGTGTAGTGATGGTGATGATGACAGTGACAATGGTGATAATGGTGGTTGTTATGTTGACAACTGAAGGTGATGATGGTAGGATGGTGGGATGGTGGAAGTGATGAAGAAGATGATGATGATGCTCATGATCATGGTGGTAGTGGTAAAGATGGTGACAACAGTGATAGTGATGGTGATGGCAGTGATGATAGTGGCGACAACAGATTGAGGATGATAGTCACTACATTGTAGGCAATGAACAAACATGTTTAATTCATCTCATTAGTTTTTCATGATACATTCTTGAGGTAGTGACAATTCTTCATTCCAGACATGGGGGAATGAAGGCATGGAGAATTTGATCCACTATACAAATGGTGAAACTGATGCATCAAAAACCTGCCCGAAGTCACAGGGCTAGTGAGGAGAGAACTTAGGATTCAGATCTTGGCCTATTTTGTGCTCTATTAACATTACTGTGAACTGTGATCCACTTTTCTGAAGACCTTAGACTTCAGAGATATGAGTGTTTGGTGAATAGTAGAATGGCTTGATGGGATAGAGGATATCTCTCTCAGAGGTATGCTTTCACCCTCCGAGTTAAATATTGGCCACCAAGAAATCCCAGAACATAGATAAAGCACCTGGCTTGCTTCCCCAAGTGCTCTATGGAGACAGAGAGCCATCATTCATCATCCTGCTGGTGGTTTTTCTCCTTCCCTCAACAATGTCCTTTCCTTAACCCTTAGCTTACCCCGGTCAGCATCATAAATGTAGACAAAGGTCTGCCACTTGTAATGGTCGATGATGCTAATGAGAGCTTCCTGCAGTTCCGGGCGCAGCTGAAGGACGAACTGATTGGATGTGTCAACAGGAAAACTTGGAGTAATGAAGCACACATGGAGGGCCCCACAGAAGGAGGTCAGCATGTTGACAGTCCTTCTTTCATAAAACCCAAAGATGGCGTAGACTCCTTTGGAGAACTGGGAACAGACTAGAAAAGAAGATAAGAAAGGTTAGTGGTAGCTGGGGAGCCTCTCACTGGATAAAAGCACTTGTTTCACAGCATGAAGACCTGAGTTCAGATCCCAGAACAGCCAGGCATAGCTACATATGCCTGTAACCCCAGCACAGAGGGGTGGAGACATAAAAATCCATGGGTCTCACTGAACACCATCCCAGCCCAAAATAGTAATCTCTAGGTTCAGCGAGAGGCCTTTGTATGAAAGGAGTAAGAGAGAGAATAACAAAGATGACACCCAATGTCCTTCCTTTCTTGGCCTCTGAACATGTGCACATAGATTCACACATCTGCATAGATATATGTACACACATCCATACCCCTCAAAGTAATGAATAGAAGATGCTATAAACAAATGGCCAGATGGCTCAAATAATCCATTTTACCCACCATCACTTACCATCTGCTGTCTAGCCATCCACCCTACCAATCAGCCGTCCGCCCAGGCCTTCAAATGCCAATCTGTTCACCAGTCCATTGATCGTCTCATCTTCCCAATCTATTCACACGTTCCTTTGTGCAAACCCTCATCCATCTGTCTACAGCCAATGTTTATCAGATGCTTGTCATAGATCAGTGGTACCGGGATTATTGATTATAGTGGCCATGCAGCAAAGCACTTTCACATAATTAACTCTTGTTGTCACTATAATGACCATGTTAAGAAAAGAATGACAGGGCCACTTTTCGGACGGCAAGTTAAAACCAAGGATTTAAAGTGAATAGCCATATTTGTGCTGGGGAGATGGCTGAGTAAAATGCTGATCATGCAAGTGTGAAGGAAGACCTGAGTTTGAATCCCTACGATGTGGAAAGCTGGGCACAGTAGTATATGTGCCTGCAATTTAACTGATTTTATGGTTAAATGGGAGGTGGAGCTAGGACACTGTCTGGAATCTCTTGGTCCAACTAGTCTGCATACACTGGCAAACAACAAAGCAAACCTGTCTCAAGCAAGATAGAAAGAAAGGGTGACCATCTGAGGCTGTCTTCAGACTTCCATGTATGCATGCTTACAAACATATGCACCCACACTGATAATGGACATGCTCATGTTATATATGTTCTAGGTCAAATCTAAGGTGGGTGATATGCTGACCATTTAGCCACCTTTCATTTCTTTATCCACGACTTTAAGGCTAAGCTTAAAAACTGCTATAGTAAGGGCAGCAGCCTATGATTGCTGCTGGCACAGGTTTAGGAACACAAGTGTTGATTTTCTCCATCTTGTCCTTCCTTTCAGTGTAAGTCTCCTGCTGATGCTCATGTTGCAATCATACATCTTGATAGGAGATTTCCAGGCTTTCCAGAGTATTAGCCAGAGCAACAGCTTAGCTGTGTAAACAGCCCCACAGGATCGGTTCTGTAGGATCCCAGTAGTTACCAATGCTCATTCGTAGGCGATTACATTGCTGCTTAGATGAGGATGTGATTGATGGGAAAAAGACCAAGGGCATGGGATCCAGCTGCCCATCAGTCAGTCTGTAAACTTCACTTTTCTATCTGACACAGGATGGAGAGTTCACATTCTTTGCCTCAGCTAGGGGACATCTCTTAATTCATCACGAGAAAGACCTTCGTTGTATATTAACATGTTGAGTCTTCAAAAGTATCCATAGAGGATTATTATTATCGTTAATGTTTTAATTTATTCTTTGAGAATTTCACACATGCATACATTATATTTCAGTCATCTTCACCCCTGACACCCACACTCCAACTCTTTCCAGGCTCCCCCCACCCCTAGACTCTTGCTTTATGTCTTCCTCAAGGTGACTTGCCCACTGACTAAGAGATCTTTATTTAGATTGAAACATCATGGAATACCAACTCTACTTGCCCCCATGGTTGTCCCGAGAGCTGACAGTGATAATCATGACCTAAACTCTATGCTGTTAGGCATTTTAAATCAATATCAATTACTCACATGCTCTATAATTCTTAGGAAATGTTTGAACCTTTTTGGATAATCTTTGATTACTCTAAGAATTTTCTTCTAGCTACATTTCAGTGTAGAAAAGAACAGGCTTTATTACAATGGCATTGTTGGATGTGTCTATTCTTGTACTTCGCTCATATGCACCATCCCCCTCATTGTCCTCTCCTGCTCTTTCCACTGGTCCCCTTACTCTCACTGAACAGCCCCAGGCACACATTTTGAATCTAGATTCTTTGAAAGAGAAAGCATACTAAACAGTCTTTCTCCTTCCTACTACCCTCTCCCCTCTCATTAGATTCCTTCCTTTCCTGCACGGCCTCCCTTCTTCTGTCTCATGCACAAGCACACACACCACACACACACACATGCACGTGCACACAAGCACACATCTAAATGCACACATACTTGTGCATATAGTTTTAAATCTAGGTGAGATGAGAGGCAGCATGGCATTTGAATTTTAGCAGTGGGATCTATTCTCTCACTGAAGCTATGGGAAGCTTATTAATAAAACAAACCAAAAAGACACAAAATATATTAGTTCACTTCCTTGTAGATCTGAGATTCCCACTGTACACAGGAAAAATTACTGGATTCTGACCAGGACACAGAATCTGAAAAACTGCCCTGTTGACCTTTCCTGCCTTGTTCAATCTCCTCGCTCCCTGATTGGGCATCATGGTGGTCACTCTGCAGCTTGAGTCCAGTGGTTTTTGTCTCGGGGACTCTGTTCTTTCTGTTCCCTTCTAGCCTGCAGCACTGGTCTTCTCCTGTCAGCAGAGAGCAATCCTCTGTAGTCTTTTCTCAGCTTGTCTCACTTTCCCAAGAGGACTTCATCCCCCTCCGTCCCCTCCCCTCCCCCTACCTCTTCACTTCACCAGCCTCCGTTCCCATCCTTTGTCACTGTTTCTAAAACAACAGCCTTGGCTGCTGTGTACATCTGTAGCTATTTTGTTCCTTGCAGAATCTCTGATGTAATAATTGTGTGTCCCAGAGCCAGTGTTTGGAACACCATAGGTGCTTAATAAATATTTCAGGAAGGACTGCATGCTGGATGCTTGAGGGGAAGTTCACATGACCTGGAGAGGTGGTGGAAGGAGCTGGTCTCCTCGACTTTATCTGTTGCTTCTTTCTGAGGTGGCTCCTTAGCCTCCTCCACTCAAACTATTTTTTCTTTCTGCCTAATGAGACTCACTTTCTGTGCACAGCCCACATAGGCACTGTCTTTAAGTGTCTATTGTAATTATTAGACTCAGGTTTCCCTAAGTATAGATTTTTTTTCTACCAGGGAGCTTGCGTTGTATATTATCCACCCATGTTAAATATAGATTTGTCAAAATGCACAATCCATCTTCCAGGGGTTAGTGTGCATAGGGAGCACATAAACCCTGTTAAAATATTGTAATATGCTCCATGGTATTTTTAGGATCCCTTCTCTCCCCTTGGGGCAGTGAAATACTGTCCTGTGGCATGAAAATCCAGCTTCCAGACCTATTTCCCCATATCACCTTCTGCCTTCACACATTCAGCCATGTCTCTGGGCTAGTGGCTGTGACATTTTTGCTACAACTTTAGAAGTAGAGGAAGGAAAGGAGGGATGTCGGGAGAGAGGGGTAAGGGAAGGAAGGTAAAGGAGGAGTGTGGGAGGGAGGGACAGGAAAGGGGTGTGGGGAGTGAGGGATGGGGAGGGAGACAGCTCTGTCTAAATCCTTAGACTTAGCAAGCAGCAGGCTCCTTCTCAAATAACCTCCTGTTTTACCTTCAGCAAATCTCTCTTTCATTAAAGTGGGTGCTCTGTCCTTTAGACTAGGAGGGTATATTTTACCTCTGCTTCCTAAAAGAATGTAAACTGGGGAATGGCCCAGGTGGGCCCCACCTGGAAGTCACTGAGCTCAGTCTTTTTACTTTGGTGTACCTCCTCATTTCAACTAAACCCTAGGAGGAAGAAGCAGAGATGGAGAGAGGGAGACATAAGGGAGAGAGATGTGAGGGCAAAGAGGGAGAGAGGGAGGGAGATGGAAAGAGAAGGAGACTCCACAGGCCCAAGGCCTACATGGAAGGGCAGGTATGGTATAAGGCAAGGCTTTGGATCTGTCAAAAGAAATAGTTACAGCAGAGAAAAGACTCCATAGAGCAAATACTAGACTAGGTGGCAGAAGATCCAGAGGGTTATGCCTTCCTTTTAATCATCACTGAGAGCTTGAGTGACCTTGAGCAAATTCAGCCTTCTCCTGGGGGTTTTCTCAACTGTGAAACAATGGTTTAGACCCTGCCATGTTCAACTCCTCCAGACATCATCATTCTAGAGTCTGGTCTAATTGACTGGAAAATATTCACTGATTCACCATTTGAGCTGTTGGAAGGTCAGACAGTCAGGAACCTCCTTTGCAGTTTTTCAGTCCCACAAGATGGTGGAGCCTTGGAGTCTTTAGATTCCACAGGATGGAGTTCTGGCACTAAGTCCAGAGCCTGTGGAGTCTGGAATTTCATTCAAGATGCAAAGTTTGACCTGCAGTGTGTTAGTTCTTTAGCAGAGAGTAGATGAGGCCTGAGGCAAACCAGAAGGAGAGCTGGGGCTGGAGGACATATTTCTGATTCTTGGATGTGACCAGCAGGGGTGAAGGAGCAGGATCAGGACCCCAGTGTGTACTGGCTGAAGCACAGAGCCCCAGCACAGACTCACAGCAGGCTGGATTGTGTGTGGGGTCTTCAGCATGGAAGCATCCGGGTAGCACCTGCTGGTGTTCATCAGTGTGTGCTGGCGTTAGATCCCTGATCCAGTGCCGAAAATGTCTCTTCACACTGACACTTATTAGTCCACAATGGAAATTACAGACTAGTGACAAAAAAATCAGGACCTGAGTTCTGCCACTCTGGCTACGGAACCCAAGTTCCTGACATATTTGATATGCTGAGTTCCCCCTCTGCAATGCTGGAGACCAAAATAGGATTTTAGCTGCAGTCACTGCTCACAAAGCATATCCCAGGGTAAGGAATGGCAGGCACAAAGGTTCTGAATGACAGAGATAGGACTATGGGACCCTGGGATCCTGCTGCTGTGTCCAGGGCATGAGTCCCACCTCCAGGACAGTCTGCAGGAGAGAAAGTCCCACCAAGTGGAGGAAGTGAAAATGGAGGCCAGGACTCTCCTTCTGGGAGATACTGGGCAGGAAAGTCCCCAAGCTGCTTAGAGTGGAGGCCTGGGCCAGCCTGCTGCTCACAGAGTGGAGGCCCTGGCCAGCCTCCTGCTCACAGGGCCCTCGCTAGTCACTCCTGGTTGCAGCACCATCCACTTAGTATCAGTTAATCTCCAGGTCTGGCCATTGTCCCTGACAGCTCCCTCCATGGGAGGGAACTCCCTGTATTAGCTGCCTTGTAATTGTCACTTCCTTTAAGGCCTCCCTGTCTGACATTTCTTCTTAGCTCCTGGCTTCAGTCCCTGGAAATGTGTCACCCTCATGGAAAATACTGGTTAATGAGGTGACAGGGACAGCTTCATTTCGGGGGAGGAGATACATATGTGGGAGGATGTTTAGGTACTCACCTCTGCTCCCCACACAGACACCTGAACAACTCTAGCCTTTCAGGTGGGACTGTCATTTAACTCTAATGTTGTCATTAAATATGCTGTATGTCCATCACTCAGAGGACAGTGCCCCTCCCCCTTTCCATGCTCTGACTTCAATCCTGACCCATGCAGGACTACCATCATGCATATACCTGCTCTCATTTCCTCTAAATGAAATCATACTCATTTAGGATTCTGAGACACATCCGGGGTGTCTTTTTTGTTTAGTAGGCAAACCCTTACCAGTTCTCTGTTACATTCAACCACTGTTGCCAGAACACTGAGATATTGTGATGACCCAAGACATGTGTGCTTCTGGCCTTCCTGGAGATTCTTAATGACTTCAGGAAGTCCCACATCAAGGTGACAATAAGGAACCAGCTACTGAGCAAATGGTCCCATTTGCTGTCACAGCTAGTGCTAACTGGGTGCTGGCCACAGGTCAGGATATGTGATGCCTATCCAGATAGAGTAGCAGTTTATTCACCTGCTGGGTGATGGGGCAGGGAGGAGCATTAGAGCAACATGGTAAAGCAGACTAGGTAGGGTACAGTGTATGGTATAGCACTGGAGATGAACAGGGACCTGAATGCCCAGGGCCTCTCAGGGACAGGCCAAGCTAGGCACCTCTGCTCTGTGATGGTATTTCTTTCCTCAGTTTGTGGGCATCTCTCTTCAACCAGGCCCAAGAGCCCTGACTGGATAGTGGCAGAGCAGCAGCATCGTCCTCTGAGCAGCTTAAACAATTAAAGCCCAGCTGCAGTACTGATGGCCGGGCCCAGGAGGCCAATGGGATGTGACTGTGTGTATGAGGTGGAGAATTAGAAGCAGGCCAGGCTCACTGGTTGTGGGATCTAAATTCACTGTGTGGGTGTCTTGCTGAAAGCAAGGGGAAGGGCAGACTGACTGAGGAGCCCTGGATCCTGCAGCTTCAGAACTCACTGATGCTCAGAACTGTCCCTGCAGAGAAGCATCTGGTGTTGATTGCTCTCCATCCTGACCTGTACTGGTAACATCTGGATGATGGGGTCCTACTCTGCTCCCTCCTTCACACCTCCATCTCATCTCTTCCTCCTTTCATCTCGTCCCTCTCCCCTGCCTTCCTCCCTCCTTCCCTCCATCTCTTTCTTCTTTTCTCCTCTCTCCTGATCCTCCTCTCCTTCTCTCTATGTCTCCTTTCCCTCTTGCCCATCCCTCCCTCTCTCTGTTAGAGCTTTCATATTCATTAGATGTGTGTATGTAGTTCCACATAAAAGAATGTTCTGTTTCTTCTTCAGTTTACTCATTGGACAAATATCCACTGAACACATAGTATGTGTTGGGCAGAAAGTAGGTGCCTGTTTCCAACAGGTCATCCATGCAGGTGGCAACAAAATTCACAAGACAGAAAAGGGAAGAGGTGGAGCATTTATTGAATACATTGTGGTCTCCTGCAGTGGGCAAGTCAGCAGACATGGCTGAGGGCTGCTGTGGAGAGCAGGCCAGGGTTTCAGTGCCATGGGCTTATCTGTATTAGCAACAGTCTGGCCTTGAGGCAATGGCAGTCTTGTTCTCAGACTCTTATCCTAAACTAGCATCCAAACATGGGCATGAACACTAGATACACAGGCTCCACTATCATGGAGCCTATGCTCCAAAAGCAGAGAGAGTCAGCATAAAAACAGAGGATACTGCAGGTGTTAGAAAGAAAATACAGTAAGGCCAGGGAAGGGTGGTGGGCTGCTTCCAGCAGGTGGTCAAGGAGCCCCTCTCTCTAGCAGCTGTGACCGAGTTGTGACCATGGGGAAGAAATGATTAGGCGAAGGGCCAGAAGAGAAGCTGCATGCAGAGGAGCAGAAAACCTGAACAGGGCTCAGCAACAAGATGTGACCTGGGAAAGCACAAGAAAGGCTTGAGCTGGAGGTCAGTGGTGCTGTACTTGTGTAGCATGTGTAAGCCCCTGGCTCCATACTCAAGGGTGTGTGTGTGTGTGTGTGTGTGTGTGTGTGTGTTAGACAGAGATAGAAATAGATATAGATAGGTGATAGAGGATAAATTTGTAGGTAAATAGATAGAGAAGATTATATATCTATATATCTATATCTATCTATATCTATATATATATATATGCTTGCATGTATGTAACGTGTAGTCTTCCTGCTGTCTCAGTCCCCAAATAAACAGGACACACTATATTAATTATATATATATAATGATATATATATTCATTAAAACGGTTGGGTGTTTCTCATTGACTAGCTCTGACTTAATTAATAATCCATAACTGCTAATCCAGTGGTCTTCTCTTGCTTGAGAAAAGGGTTTGGACCTCTTACTTCTCCCACATCCTACATCGTGACTGACTGTGCCTCTGTTTCCCAGAATCCTTCTCAACTCCTAGTCCCACCTATCTTGCTTCGCTATTGGCCAACAGTGCTTTATTCAAAAATCAATAAGATAAGCACATACACAAAAGGATTTCCCCCATCACATATAAATGTTTGAGATCCTGGCTCCATCATCGGATTGTGTGTGTGTAGATACAGATAAACTGAGATATAGAAATAGATACAGATAGATAGATGCACTTGTGTGTGTGAAATCCTGACTCCATCATCAGGTTTGAGCGTGCGTGCGTGTATGCATGCATGCGTGTGTGCGTGTGTTCGTGTGTGTGTGTGTGTGTGTGTAAAGAGATGGGCAATGACCATGTGCATATGATATAGAGAAAAAAAAAGGCATAGCTGGATGAGGATGGTGTAGGCTTCAATGGACGATGTAATGATAAGCGACACTTACTGGAAGTAAAACTAAGTATTTATTGTAGAAATTACTCACAAGATACCAAACAAGTAACCCAGATGAGACAAACAGTTTTCCGCTGCCGAACCGGAAGCCGAACTCCGGGAAAAGAGACTGAGACTTCCTGTGTGCTGTCTTTTATACCTTCCCCCGTAATGCCCCCTAGCCATGCCCAAAAGTGGGCCTGGCTAGTGACGTAGTTCTGCCTATGTACGTATACGTCTTTATGTCCAGCCGTATACGTCTTTAGTCCTGCCTAAAGTGGGTGTGGTTAGCGGTGTGGTAAACAGCCCTTTTGTTACCTCATCTGTATGCGCCTCTAATAAGTCACATGTTTAATGGCGGCATGCAGACTTCCTCCTACAATTCCCCTTTTAGTCTAAAAAGGACAACTAACTTGTGTCCATGAACAAAATGTATCAAACATCTATTCTATCTAAACCTAAACTTATCTGAAAGAAACACCCAAATATGAACACCTCCTTCCAATCCCAACTCTAAAATAATTGAAAACTAGCACTAACAGGTGTAAACTATCTTATAATATTCTCCGGTAAGAGACATACTTAGATTAACAATTATGGGGTCATTACTTAAGTCAGAGCTAGCCAGTAAGAAACAAGCAAGGCCAACAGCTTCATAATTAATATAGCCTCCTGTGTGTTTATTTGGGACTGATGCGGATCTGGAACCAGGCGGGCGGGAAGGCTTCTCTCAAAGAAAGCTTCTCTTAACAGGATGGAGAGAAGGTAAGCTTGTAACTGTGAGTAGGGCTAAAGGATTAATGCTTTTTAAGGTCTAGGATATTTAGTGTGTGATTTGGGAATCTGCAGAATTCTTGCTCCAGTTTGAGAAGGTCAGCACTAGCTTATTTCACTATGATTGTATAGTGCAAGCTACAGGACAAGAGACACTGTGTACACTGAGTCAGAACACTGAGTCAATGGGACAGCTTGAAAATGGAAATTGTTAAATATGTCTTATAGTGAACTTACTAGCATAGTAGGCTATTGAGTTCAAGAGTCACAGTGTCTCTGCCCATTTGTAGGCCCTAGGGCAGGCAGCCCTCCTTCCTTCTGCTCTCTTCCCCTCCAGAGTCTTTCCACTAAAATTGCACGTCTGTGTCTGCAGAAGTATCTGTGGAATTCTATCTAGACACTGACTTTGTTAGTGTGGGGTCTTGGAAGACAAGAATGGAATTGGATGGAGGCTAACAAGGTAAGTGTGTTGGATGGCTACAAAGGAGCCAGAGACCATAACAGCTTCAGGATCAGTGTCAGTATGTCACACACAGGGTCTTTAGAGTGTCATGATTGCCCTGGCCATTTGTGTGAACAGTTTCTTACAGCTCAAGATTGCTCATGGCCTGCCCTACCCAAAGGGCCAGGGGAAGTGGGTAAGTATCCCTTCTACTAGAAACAGCAAAGGTTCAGGTCCTGCAAAGCAGAAGGGCATACCGACCAACAGAGAGCTTCAAGATTTCACACTGCTCCTATTTAACAAGTCAGAGTCCAAGACCAAGCTAGCAACTCCATAAATGACCCACAGTTCTAATCACTGAGAGTTCAATAGTATCATATATCTGATCCTATCATTATTATCTACACCCTGTGGGCAGAGCTCTGAGAGACAAATGAGTGACACACAAGTGCCTTGCCCCTTATAAAGGCTGCATAATTCTTTACAACTCCTATGGTGATTTGCACAATAATTATAGAGTGCTTTTAGTAGAGGGATTAATGAACAAATGCAGACAATTTGCTTATATTAAGATATGGATGTTATGCTTAAAGTGTGTGTGTTTGTGTGTGTGTGTGTGTGTGTGTGTGTGTGTGTGTGTGAGCGCACATGCACATGTGTCTGTAGAGGCCACAGGTGTTATCCTTGATCACGCTGTATCTTAAATGTTGAAGCAAGGTCTCTTCTTTTAAAATCAGAGGTCACTGAATGAGCTTGCTCCAGAGATCCTCTGTCTCTGCCTCCTGAGTATTAATTAGGGTTATAATTGCTTTGCCTGCCTGGCATTTATACAGGTTCTGGAGATCTGAACTCAGGCCCTCATATTTGAGTGGCTCATGTTTTACCCACTCAGCCACCCCCACTGTCTACAAGGTGTTTTCTTGACTACTGACCTTATCCTTCTTCCACAATGTCTCTTGCATGGGATGGACTCATTGGTTACATATTTTCAAATGATGTTCTTTGTGTTTTATGTTTTTACCTACAACTGAGACAAAGCTCCATGAAACTAAAAGCCTTTCAAGTCTGATGTTTTTCTTGGTACATAAGATGCAGGGAATCCTGTGCATATTGGCTGAGGAATAAACACAAATATAACTGGTGATGATGCTTTCCCACGTTCTTCTGAGAAAGTTCATCACCTCTATCCACAGGTCTGGCAGGTAGGCATGCAAGACCTTGGGTGTGTCAGCCAGTCCACTGTAGGAGGTCACTTCTTGTCAGCCTAGATTGACAGGCAGAGTGCTACTCTCAGGCTAGTGCTGGAACCCAGCCAAGCCTGATGTATTCCACCCACAACACTCAGGCTCCTCAGCCGTGCTCCCTAGGCACGGAGGTTCACATCCTCTTACATAACTCAGCCCTTTATGTTGTCAAATGGGTTCAGAAGGAAGGATTTTCACACTGTGTGGAAAACTACTTGGCAGTACTGTCTATGCATGGACTGTGGTGGTAAAAGAATCTGTCAAGGATGGGACATACAATGAATACTGTCCCTGACTCATCACCAGCTTAGGAGCAGGAACTCAGAGTCATAGATTTTTAGCACTAAAGGTACCTGGTCTTAAGGGACTAGTGACCTAGCAAAATCTTATACCAGACAGCTAGCTGATCAACTGCACTTAAGCTTTATTTAATTTGCATGTGTTTAGAATATGCAAAACTTGTGTCAAGGTGATCACTGGTGGATGATGTTGTCTGCTGGTGACCTTGATGTTCCATGTGGCTGGCACTGCCTGCAGCAACACAATTCTTCTTATTTATCACTGTGGTTATGTCATGTACCCAGTGTTTACTAAGGGTCTAATACAGTTCTAGGTAAATGTGTGTTTTCTTCTTCACTCCCCTGTGATTAATTTTTTTCTTTTTCTATGCATGATGAAGCTGAACTCAAGGAGATCGGGTAATCCTCTGTGACTCAGTCCTATGATACAGGACTAAGCTAGTATAGCATATGAATGCAGGTCTGCCCCACTCTGTGACCTGTGCTATGAAGGTATGTCAACACAACCAGAGTTTTTATTCTCTGTATCATAAGAACAGCAACTTCAAACAATAACGGTGCCACTGTGTGCCAACATTATGCTAAGTATTTTCTATGAATACTAATTTAACAATTACTAATGAGAAAAGGGGCACAGGGGTAGAGTCAAGGGCCTCACAACACTCTAGTTTCCTTCCTGTTGCTTTGATAAAGCATTCTGACCAAAAGCCTCCACTTGTGGAGGAAAGCATTATCTCATTTTAACTTCCAGGGCACAGTTCATCACTGCAGGAAGTTGGGGTAGGAAGCTGAAACAGAAACCACAGAGGAATGCTGCTTGCTGGTTCACTCCCTGACTCATGCTAGGCTAGCTTTTTCTTACAGCCTAGGACCATCTGCCATAGGAACAGTGTGGCCCACAGTAGGTCAGACCCTCTTACATCCATTTATAATCCACATACATCTGTACAGGCTAATCTGATCTAGGAGATTCCTCAACTGTGAACTTCTTCTCTCTGATGACTCTAGGCTATAAGGATAACTAGTAAACACACTAGGCAAGAACTCTGGGAAACATCCTCAGCCCTAATATTAATAATGAATGACATAGTTATTGCTCTACCTTAGAGATAGTAAACTGAGCTTGACTGACCCACCCAAGGTCGCAAAGCCATTCTGTAGAAGACTGAGAATCCAGGTACCATGGTTCTATCATAGCTCTCATCCATCCATTTCCTCCCATAAACACCCTGTAAGTTGAGAAAGGAAGGATTACAACTCCTGAGTCCACATATAGATGAGAAATGAGACAGGATACTTGGAGTTAAGTTTAGCCCCATGTTTCTTTTGGCTTCGGTCACTGTGGTGACTAAAGTATGCTGTTTACGACATGAGGAGAGGAGGCAAGGGGACAGGGCTTGAGAGGGTGAAAGCTCATGAATGGCATCTCAGTTTCAAGAAGGCTGCATCTTCCTGCCCTCTGTGTAAGTGTCATGGCCCTCTAAGCTCTTGGGTGAACACCAGCTATGACCACACAAGGGCCATAACGAGGCAGATTGGTGCAGAGGTTCTCAGTTCCAAATTTCTGTCCCATGCCCTGGTGGGCAGCTTTGTACTAGAAGACCTGGGACAGTGTTCCCTCAGCTGTTATTCTGCTCTGAGGAGATGGCAGAGAAGGCTCCATCTTGAGTGGAAATGTATGCTCAGAGGTCTGTATAGTAAGTTGCTGTATGCTAGGGAGCATAAAGAATTGTGTTTGGGCAATGGGAGACCAAGGTGTAGGCATGTCTGTGTCTAGTCAGCTCTGTGCGTTGAAGGGCTTGGTCTGCAAGCCAAACAAGGAGTTCTTGTTTGGAATGAGATAAGGGCTGGAATTGGAAGTGGACCTCAACAATGATCTTCCTTGGACTGAGTTCAGGGACAATAGTCAAGGCTGTAATCTAAAATGGGTTGAGTGTTCATGATTCTCATGTTGGGCAGGAGTTGGCATTTACTGCAGGGCCCTGGTGGAGATCATGTCTACCTAACTCTAGGAACTAGTATTTAAGCAGCCAGAATAGGTAAAGGCAAGAGCATTAGCTAACAGAAAGGGACTGGAGGAGAGATCAGCTTCCTAGCTGCTTCTCCCATTTTTATCCATCACCTTCAACCCCCAATCACTAAGCATCTTTTTCTGGTTCTTTAAGGAACTATCACAAGGTAAATCATTGAGTAAGTGAAGCAGACTTCCATTTTGGCTATCTTAAATTCCTTTTTCTGAGTGAGTAGGAGAAAGAAGCCTCTTGTTGCTTATTTGCTATTCTCTCCCTGTGAAAAATCATACTTGCAAATGCACCTTCTTCAGTCAAGCAGCAAGCATGCATTGCAGTGCACACCTGCAATTTTGATCAGCACCTGTCAATCAGGGCCAAAGTTTCCTAACATCGGAAATGACAGCCTAAAGGTGCCCTTAACAGCAAAATCCTTCTACCTAGAGGCTAGACGGACAAAAGGGAAGGACTGGGGCTGCCAACTGCGGAAACTTACTGGATCTCAAAACTAAATCCCACTATCAGACTCAAATCCCTTTTGTATATATCTGAATTCACTCAACCTGGGTTGATTTCCAAGCTGTGAACACTAATCAAGTTGTGGTGCCCACAGAAGGAGGCCGAGCAGTTTTCTTTCTGCAGAGAAGAGTTTGCCTGTTAGTCTTCCAATGCCTAAACTTTCTCTTTGGATGGGGATGAAGAATTAGGGACTTCAGACTCTGGCTTCTCCCAGGTTTGCTCTCAGCCTACATATCCTCCACTGGGGCTTCATAGTGGCCATTCTTATCATTTTTGGTGATTATGATTTTGCAACTGTCTCAAGACCATTTGGTAGCATCTTTGCACAGCATTCACAATGCCTTGGGTTCAGTTTTTAGAATCACACAGACTGGGATTGGTGTTACATGCCTGTAATCCCAGTACTTAAGAAGTGGGGGAAAGAGGATCACCTTAGATACATAGTAAGTTGGAGGCTAGCTTGGGCTGTGTAATACCCTGCCCACTCATTCCTTAACTATCTTACTCTGTTTCTGTTCTTCAAATCTCAGCTGGAATGTTCCCTCTTTTTTATTATCTTAGTACCTTGTTTATCTCAATTGTAGTTGTACTTCTATCTTTGTTCTGTTTAATATTTAAAATTTAACCTCATATTATCCATAAGGACAGGAGTCACTCTATTTTATCTACTGTTAGAGTTCTAGCCTTCACACCGTGCCAGGTATTGGGAAAACACCACAGTGCATGTGCTGAACGAAATGAGTAGAATGGTGGGTGGGTAGAAGGAATAGATGGATGAATGGGTGGATGGACAGATGGATGTGTGGATAGATGGATGTGTGGATGAAGTGGGTGGATGGATGGATAGATGTATGTATGTGTGTGTGTATGTATGTATGTATGTATGTATGTATGACCAAACAAGTCAGTGTATCTCTCTGTGACTTTAGAGAAGTCACTTTTCTTGGGAATTTAATTATTTGTGGCATGGGATTCAGGTGGCTCTCAAACTCTGTAACTTTCCCATTGCTCACGTAGAACTTTATGGAAGGGTGAGTTGAGGCACAAGCTGCCCAGCCTTGGGAAGGAACTCAGATCTGGACAATTATCTGATACTGTAATAGAAACCCAGCAGCTCCTAAACACTCCCCATTTAGTGCCTTTTGTACCAACGTTTGAATTGTTTTTCCAAGTTTCTCAGAAAATGTCAGGAAGTAGCTCCTCCTGAGAAGCAATACAGGGGCCTGGGATTTCAGACGAAATTCCAAGAACAGCAGTTTATCTTCCTGTCCTGAAGCATTCTCTTCCTATGCCCCATGAAAATGAAGTTCCCTGAAGTGTGTGTATGCAGGGAAAGGCTTCAGTCCAAATCAAATCTGAAGCCAATAGCACACAAAGAAGGAAAAAGGAAGACATAGGCATATGTGCTATGAAGCAGGGAAGAAGTTGGTGGAAAGCAGTACAAGGAAGCTATGCCCATTGTCTTGCTTTTGTGTGACAACCCCAGAAAGCTCCATATAGAAGGAGCTCAACTCATGTCCTCAGTTTCTCTCCAAACAGCCCACACTGTGGCAGGAAGAGAACTGCTTCCTTTCAGACCACTACACTTCTACAATGCTCCTCAGAATTTCCCTTCTACACACAGAAAATTGGCACATCCTTTTAGATCCAGCTAGATGTGGATTTCCATAGGAAGCCTTGCAGAAAATGTCATTCCTTCCTTTCTGTTCTGATGCATTTCCTCTTCCTCCCTTCTTGTTCGGATGCATTTATCTTCTTCCCCTCCTGTTCTGATGCACATCCTCTTCCTCCTTTCTGTTCTGCTGCACTGTCTCAGCATCTGTCTTCAGAAAACCTTGAGTGCCTTTAGGGAAAGGCTTTCTTCTGATTTGCTTGTAAAGTCTCAGAACTTAGCTCTGATTTTGACATAGGCACACTGGTGGATGGGTGTTGATGTGCTCACCTGTGACACCAGGGTGACAGCACTTACTTACATGCAATGAAGCTTAAAGCATGGAGTCAAAGTGTCCAAGACCTAGTCTCACTGTCAAGTACAGTGACTAGGGGAGCTGTCTTTCAAATGGTACAACTCAAATATGGGGTGGGCAGGAAAAGATAAAGTTGCCGCTTCTCTACATGACCTTCCTGGATTTCTACAGCTTGCTCTGAGTTGCACACCCAGTAAATACCAAACAAGAGGAAAATAACCAGCTGTCTAGGTCTTTGTAGGGATTTCCCCCTATGCAATCACACAAGACTTCCAAAAATTATATTGAAGTTTGGCTATATTAATGGCTTATCTCACAAAACCATGAGTAGAATTTATTTTTAACAATATCCTCTATTTATCCTTTGAAAATTCCATAAATGTAGGTAAAGTATCCCCATCATACTCATTTACCTCTTTCCACACACCTTCAGCATGTCCTTGTCCTATTTTCATGTATTCTCCATTTTAGAAAATCTACTGAGTCTAATTAGGGTTACCTGCTGGAATGTTCACTGATCTTGTTGACAAGATCTTACACAAGTAGCCACATGAGAACAACGGTGATTTCAGGTCTGGAAGACACCATTTCACGACATTCCTCCTCATCCTCCAGTTTTCACATTCTTGTCTCCATGCTTTCTCATGGCATTGCCTCAGCCTTGCAGGGATGTAGATGCAGCTATAGATGTCCCACTTAGGGATAAGTACTTGATAGTCACTTGTTCTCAGCACTGCCCTGGCTAGTTTTATGTCAACTTGATACAAGCTAGTCATCTGAAAGGAGGGAGCCTCAATTGAGAAAATGCTTCCACATGTTAGAGCTGTAGGGCATTTTCTTAATTGGTGATTGATGGGGGAAGGTCCAGCCCATTGTGTGTGATGCCATCCCTGGGCTGGTGGTCCTGGGTTCTGTAAGAAAGCAGGCTGAGAAATCCACGAAGGGCAAGTCAGTAAGCAGAGTCCCTCAATTGTCTCTGCATCAGCTCCTGCCACTAGACTCCTTCCCTGTTTGAGTTCCTGCCCTTACTGCTTTTGATGATGAACTGTTACGTGGAACTGCGAGTGAAATAAACCCTTTCCTCCCCACGTTGCTTTTGGTCATGGTGTTTCATTACAGCCGCAGTAACCGTAATTAAGACAAGCACTTGACCTGTTTTGAGTCTGGGCATTGACTGCTGCTCACTGCAGAGAGAATTTTCTCTGGCTAAGACTGAGAGTAGGCATGATTTCCTTCCTGTGGAGCAGGACTCATTTATACAATTGGTAACCCTGAGAATCTTTACGCCACTACTGCACTAGTAAACACATCTTGTCTGGCAGGCAAGTATTATAGCTTTCAGAGTCCAGAATATCTAGTGGTGTGTGTGTGTGTGTGTGTGTGTGTGTGTGTGTGTGTGTGTGTGTGTGTGTGTGTGTAGGTATGCCATGCCATAACATGTGTGTGGAGGTCTGAGAACAACTGTTGGGAGTTATACCTCTTCTTCTATAATGTGGGATATGGGGATAGAACCCAGTTTGTGAGGCCTATGTACATGAGTTTCTCACTGTTAACCTGTCTCACCAGCCTGGTATTTCTTTTTTTTTTTAAATGCTTTTTAAATTTAAATTAGAAGTAATCTTATTTTACATACCAATTCCAGTTCCCTTTCCCTCCGAACCTCCCACTCCTATCACCATCTCCCCATCTGACTCCCAGCCAGTTCTCAGAGAGGGTGAGGCCTCCCATGGGGTATTTCTTTTTAAGGCATCACAAATTTAGGGATTGAGGAGGTGGCCTAGTCAAATAACTGTTTGACCTGTAAGTATGAGGGCCTGAATTCAGAGCCCCAAAAGCCTCATAAAAGGCCAGATGCAAGGGATACATGCCTCGAATTTAAGATCTTGGGAGGTGGAGACAGGATACACGGACCCTGGTCAGGAGAACTAGCTGAATCAGTGAGCTATAGGTTCAGTGAGAGTCTCTCAAGAAGTAAGATGGAGAGGGATTGAGGAGAACACTTGTTGTGGACTACACACATTTTCTCTCTCTGCCCATCTGTCTCTCTGTCTGTCTGTCTGTCTCTCTCACACACACACATACACATACTCACACACACACACAAACCAATATTACAAATTTTGCAGCAGGGTATGTCAGTGAGCATCAGTAATTTCAGCACTTGGGAGGTGGAGACAGGAGCATTTTGAGTTCAAGGCTGGTCTGGACTATATGGTAATACCCTGTCTCAAAACTACAAAAGCAAAGCAAAATAAAACAAAAGGCATCACAGATTTAGGTAGTGAGCTGGACATTCATAGTCATGCTTTACATATCTGGGAATTCAACTACCTGTAGATGGAAACTGGTTGAAGTTCATTTCTCCTATAATACATGTGTACAGACTTTCTTCTTCCCATTTCCTAAATGATATATTATTACAGTGATTTGCATGGTGTCTATTTTGTATTCAAGACACAGGAGGGTGTGAGTCAGTTATATGTAAATACTATGTTATTTATATAAAGGTCTTGTTTGTTTGGTATCCACGAGTTCCAAGAACCAATGCTGCACCCATTTCCCATTTCCTCTGCTCCCATAGCACAGGGCTCCATCTCTGCTCACACACAGACCTATTTTGTGGGTCATTTAACTTTATCACTTCATCCCTGCCATACCTCACCCGGTATCCTTCCTTCCACTCCAGGGAAGTCACACATAGCAGCCTGAACTTTTCTCTTGGAAGCAGAAGTCACTCATTCCTAACAGCCCTCCAGAATCCCACAGGGTTCTTCCTCGTGCTTCCAGGGAAGCATCTGCACTGGTGGAGAGAACCACACAACCTTCCTTCCATCATCGGTGGTTCCAGTTCTATGGCACATAGCCACAGTCTAACTTCCTCTGCCCTTGTCATTTCCCCCACCTTTGCTTGGCTGCCTTCTTCCTTGACTTCAAGGACTGTGCTAAGTAGGTCACACTGTTGTTTCCTGTTACAGCTCTTTACTCAAGTCATAATTACAGTAGCAGCCCCTTTATCTCTGCAGTGAGGACAGCAATTAGATTATTTGAGAAAGATGGTCAGATCAGAGAGTTGCAGAAAGTGATGCATGGCATGGATCTTTGTTCAGCTTGAAATGCTTAGGTGCACATGGATTTGACAATCTTTTGATGTCCTGGGAGCCTGAAGACTCTTACAAAATAAATGTAAGCCCAGAATATATTTTGTGCTTTTCCTCAACCTTTAACAGTTGTTTCACTGTAACAAATGTTACAACATTTTTGGTGATTCATCTAAGAGCCATTCAAAAGTATTCAAATTAGTTTCCAAAGAAATATGGTTTTTTTTACTCCCATTTCATTGGGTTTCATATATTTCAGTTGTATTGCCCAAGGACGATGAGAGGACAGAAGTAGACACTGGTTTGGAATCAAAACTGTTACCCTCCACACCTCCAATGACCTTAAGAATCAAAATGCAGGCTGAGAGACAAGAGGCCATGGGATTTCAGCTCCCTAGGACAACAGTTTGGGCACATGGTGAAGTCAAATACTGTGAATTTAAAGGTTCCTCTGTGGAGGGTAAAGTGAAACTCTTTAGATCTGGGCATCCGAGGAAGCTTACAAGGCTCAGGAAACTCATAAAGTTACAAGATTCACATGTTACATAAGCAGTGAGTAATTGCTAGGGGGTGGAGACTCTTCAGTGGAGCTGTCTACAAAGTTGTGCCAAAAGTTTCACAGATGTGACTTTTGCAAATCATCATCCATTCTGGGGTGAGTTTTTTTTCTTTTGTGACTCATCTGCCTTTGAATCACCCATATTTATTCTAGTCCCATTTCTGTTGCTGTGATAAATTACCCTGACCAAAGTAACTTAGTGGAGAAAGTAACTTAGGCTAAAATATGTGGAGGCTTCAAATATAGTTTCCATATGCTAAGCAAACTAGCTCTTTACCTGCGAGCTGACCCCAACCTCAGTAGAGCCTTTCCCTTTTCCTTATTCAGTGGGAACATCAGACATCTGCTAACACCACATCCACAGGCGGAACCATAGAGGAATAAACTCATGTCTGCTTAGTGCTCAGTCTTCTTTCTCTGATCTTATAGTCTAGGGAACCATGCTGTGCACTTTCAGGCTGGATCCTCCCTCATCAATGAAGGCAATTAAGACAATACCTGAAAGACATACCCACAAGCCAACCCCACCTGGACAATTCCTCATTGAGACACTCTTCTAGGCAATTTAGGTTGTATCAAGTTGACAATTAAAACCATCACCATGTACCTCAACTAACCTCAATAAACTCATTACTTCACTGAGCTAAACCTGGGTGGAATCATTTTTTTTCAGCCTGTTCTTGGTGCTCTCTCGGAGGTGGTTAGATGTTCACCTGTTCCCCAGGAAAAGTCACTCAACTGTGGAAGGAGTGGAGGATGCAATGACCCATAAGGACTGAGGAGGAATTCTCCATCATAATTAACCAGAGTGGTTGGCATGTTGATTGTACGTCCCCATTTAGGCTAAAATATGTGGGAGAACCAAACATGCAGTATCCATGTGCTAGGCAAACTAGCTCCCTTCCTGTGAACTGCACCCCAGCCTCACCAGAGACTTTTCCCCTTTTTTAGCATTCCTGACCAATGTACAATTCAGTCCTCTGTATTGAGAAGTGCAACAGATGCCAAGTGAATTAATGAGTGAATGCACTATTTTCTCCCTTAAGACAGAAAGAATTCTGCTTCTTTCTATGTAAGAAGGCAGTGCAAAGTAATGGACTATAGAAATGACCCCTGAAAGTTTATGAGCAAAGGTGTCAAGACCATTCTGGAGAAACCCACAGAAACAGCTGGCCTGAGCAAGTGGGAGCTCATGGACTCTATCTAGACTGACAGCTGAAGAACCCGCGTAAGTCTGAACTAGGCCCCCTAAACGTGGGTGTGGGGTGCTTGGGCAGTCTATGGGGCCTCTGGCAGTGGGAACCTGTATTTATCCCTAGTGTATAGACTGGCTTTTTGGAGTCTGTTCCCTATGGAGAGATAATCTTCAGCCTAGATACAGGGGGGGGGCAGGGCCTTGATTCTGCCCCAAATGATGTAACAGACTTTGATAATCCCCCATGGAAGGCCTCACCCTCCCTGGGGAGTAGATGGGGGGTGGGATGGGGAGATGGTGGGGGGAGTGGGAGGACAGGAGGGAGAGGGAACTGGGATTGGTATATAAAATAATTTTGCTTTTAATTTAAATAAAAAATTAATAAAAAAGAAGTCAGTGCAAGTTTAGTCATGTCCAGATCCCAACTATGTGAGCATGTACAGTATATTTCATATATTTCATGTTCTTTCCTCTCTAGGTTCCACACATAGGGTCACACATTACTGACCCTCTGGCGAATCCCACCATGCAGTGCCACTGTTTATCCTCCAATGGGGACCACTTCTTTATTCTAAGATGGCTGTCCTCTGGCAACACACCCACCCCATCCTCAGCCTCCTACATGATATATTCAGCAGAAACAACTCTGCCTATGGGTTGTGTACTAGAGCTGTGGAATCTCTCTTGGATTTCGAGGGGTTTCTACACAGACCTGGTGCTGCTCTGAGTTCAGGAGAGCTGAGGTGGGCAGTTCACACTTGTCTTGCTCAAGGCTTTAGGTGAAACGTCTTTCTCTTCAGCGTCTTGACCAGCATTAATAGTGCTCAGAGTGAGCTAAGTGCTTAAGTGAGGCCCCAGGAAAGGTCTGCATGTGTACCCCAGCTCACAGAAACCCTGGGTATAGGCTGGAAGAGTAGCCATGTATTAATAAACAATGGACTTTTATTTGATATCCATATATATCCTTCCATATTTATTTCAATTATCTCAGGTAAATGAGGGTCTTCTGGAGGCGCTGGGCCATCTGGCTACCCATACAGCAATAGAATGCACAGTGATGGTGGTGTCCATTGTCATTATTTATATTTTCCCTGGATACTAGCATGTGATACGCCTTTCAGTACAGGGGACTAGTCTATACATTTTGCATTCATTAACTTTTAAAATTTCTAGGAGGCCTAGAGGGTCCATGCTCTTACTGCTGTCATTTTACAAAAGAGACAGAAGAACAGGTAAATGGACAGTAGAGCTACCGTTCAGACCCACATGCTTCAGGCCACACACTGAGTACTTACCACTATGTGCAACTTCCCTGCAGTGTATCTATTACACTAACATTTTCTGAATAATTAACTCATCGATCCATGTCATGTATGGTCCAACACAGGACAAGTAAACTCCGCATTGGAGAAGGATGCTCCAATGGGAGGAGGGAGACAGCTTTCAAGTCACTAATAAAGAGGAAGGGAAAGCATGCTGAGCTGTAGACAGATGCACTGTGCCTGCAGATGGGAGAGTGCCTCCTTCCCAAGAGGAAGGGTCTGGGCCCACTGCCAAGATGGGGGCCTTGGGGGACAAAGACATTTTCAGAAGTCCAAAGTAGAAAGACAGAATATGCACAGCTGCACACAGACACTCTCTACCTTGTCCTCTGCCATGCTGCACATCACCACTCTGTCCCGTCATCTTTTCCCATCATGCATGCCACGTCTCAGCATTTCTTCCTGCCATGGCTTCTCATAAAGCCCTCACAGAGCCTCAGAATCCACTCTCCAGTCTGCACTCGCGGCCAGAGTTGCCAGGTGACACGAAATATGCTGGTGCCCCTGGTGTCGGTGGAACAGAAGCTAAAACTCTGAAAGTCAACACTCCCAGCATCTCTTCAGCCTCCACACTGTGGAGATAGTTCAATGTGTCTCCAACAGTACTGCTTTATTAAGTATAAACTGGGGACCCTAGCTATGATGGCCCCTGGAGAGCCTATAGTACTGCGAGATGCATCCCAAGGGTGCCCTTGGAAGTAGGAGTTGCATGTAGAATGTGGGCCTCCAGGAAGGCGCTGGCTTTCAGCTTTACTCAGAGCAGGGAGGAAGGGGGAGTGCAGGGCATACCGCAAGAAGAAAGAGAATTTAAATTTCACTCTAGCCCAAGTCTGCTGAGCTGAAGCAGAAGCCAGGAGAATCTGGCTAGGACATGGAGCTCTCTGTATTCTCATGCTGGCCTGTATCAAGACACATGGACTCTCGGGCACAAGACCACCTATGTTTGTCTATCTTGAGAAATTATTTGTTTCTGGGCCTTGAAGATCCTTACTGACCCAACACTGTTGTTGTTTGGTTGTAGTTTACCCAGGCTCCAGGGTTCAGTAGTATAAACAAGAGTAATGCAGCAAAGCCAGGCTGTGACCAGGGCAGGGCTCTCACCTAGACGCTAACTATGCTGATGGAGATTATGTGCTTGTTATTGGAACTGAAGATAACCAAAAGAGTGTACCTTCCAAGGCAGAGCTTTCTGAATGAAGAAGAAATTGGAAAAAAACAAAACAGTGGCATAGTGTTCTGAATGCCTCCTCCAAATAAAAAAAATCCTTAAATAATATCCCCATATGACCCAAGAGATGCAAAAATGTTCACACGAGGATCTGGGATGAGGGAAGACACAAACACTAGTCTGTAGGTACATTGAGGCAATTTTGTAAGTTATCCAACCTCAAGAATAACTGGTTAGTTTCGCATGTTACCCAAAAGACTGAGACAATGTTCATTGCAATGAAAATGACAATAATATAGAAAATCAGAATAATTATTGATTATGCAGTCCTTAAACATCTGCATTACATTGTTAGTGTATTTACCCTCCATAGCAATCCTAACAGTCCAGGAGAAGTTAAGCTGATGTACATTTGCAAATGAAAAGACAAAGGTTTGGTGTGTGTGGTGTGTGTGTGTGTATGTGTCTATGTGTGTTGTGTGTGTGGTGTGGTATGTGTGTTGTGTGTGTATAGTGTGTGTGTGGTGTGTCTGTGTGTGTTGTGTGTGTGGTGTGGTATGTGTGTGTTGTGTGTGTATAGTGTGTGTGGTATGTCTGTGTGTGTGTGTGTGGTGTGGTATGTATATGCTGTGTGGTATATGTGTGCGTGGTGTATGTGTATAGTGTGTGTGTGTGTTGTATGCGTGTGGTGCATTATGTGTGTATTATGTCTTGTGTGGTGTGTGTGTGTGGTTTGTGTAAGCCAGAAGTCTCTTGTCTCTCAAGAGAGGTTTGCTTGTCTTCTTGTGGTTGTTTTCTGAGAAAGGTCTTGAATTGGTCTAGAGCTCACTGACGGATGAGCAAGCCTGGTGATCCCCCTGGCTCTGATCTCCCCAGTACTAGATTGTAAGCATACACCACCATACAAATTTTATATGTGTGCTCTGGAGATTTAACCCAGGTCTTCATGTTTGCAAGGCAAACACTTTATTCACTGAGCCATCTTCTCAGGCTAAGACAAAAATAAAATAAAATAAAATCATTGATGGTTTTATAGATAAGGCAGGTCTGGGAATCCAAATTAGGCCAGTTTGAATTTCAGCCTCATGCTCATCACCAGCCTAATTTCAAAATGAGCAAATGACTCCTCTCCCAGGAGGAGTTTTACCACTAACTTGCCCCCTTGCTCTTACAAAGCCCGTTTATACCCGAGGTCGTCTTCGAGAGCCTCAGTCAGAATCAATCCTTCCTGCTCTGGGCCCCCAGAGTGCTCAGTCTGTACTTCTGTGTGCACTCAGGGCTTCCTGCTGTGTGGGAGCTAATTGTGTCTGATGGGTCCTCTCTACCCAGAGCAGGTTGTTTACAGTTCCTCAGTGGTACTTAGCATCTTACATTAGCTTCCCATAGCATCTTTAAGGGCAGGGATGTGTCTTAGACCCTTTCTTAGTGCTTGGGACTTCATTGTGCTCAGGGCAGAGATATCACTGTCTTGGCAGGAGGGCAGGTATTCTAAAGAGAGACATCTGTGTCCTCCTTTTCGCAATCAGACTATTGACATAGTCTGTCCCAAAGAATTGGTTGGAATTTCCCCAGAAATCACGCTGGGTGAAAGGGAAGGCTAGCCCTGGTGCCAGCCAGAGGGGAAAATTCCTCCCAGGAAGATATTTCACACATTTCTCACAGTTACCAGACCATCCTGCAGGAGATCCTGGAGTCCAGGCAACGATAACTCAGTGATGGTTGGAGCAATACTTTGACTTGGATTGTTTAGCTATGCATAGTTCTTCTCCGTGTAAATCCAAACCTCATGTCAGGACCCCAGAGATGGATTTGGGGGTGTTGACAGGGTCACTGAATATCTTTTTTAGTTCCTCTTTCCAATACAATCGTATAGACCAAATTCCCTTTCTTTGTTTTTCACTATTTTATGCCTGTTTAACTAATCTATTGAAGATGGGGGTGCTCAGGTCTAGCTCGTCATGGCTGCCATGTGTCAGGCTCTGACCTTGATAACTCTGGTAACTCAGAAGTCTTTTGAGTGAGGCTGGTATGTGCATCTGGTGACTCTTCTCTGTTTGATCTACTGGCTATGACACCAGCCATGGGGGTACTTTTCCTTATCTCCTCTGATAGGGGTCATTGAGTAAGCTGGGCAGAGGTCAGGGGCTCCTATGTGGAATAGCTAGCTCCCAGATGGCCGGGAAGGCAGGTCACATGAGCCTCTGTTCCTGCATGGTCCTCCGCATTCCCATTTAGACATGCAATTGTTTGCCTGATTAGAACACACTTTGGAAAGTGACATTCTGCACTCCGTGCTCCTAGGATTCTTTCTGCCTGGGAAAGAAAGATTCCGGTCTCTATAAACAAAGCAACCATTTTCTAAGTAAAGATGACATTAGAGCCTGAAAAGCCACATGGAGACCTTGAGTTCATGCATTGCTTAGTGTCTGCTCCCAGGATTACATTGGAATGGTTCTGAGCATGGGGGCTAAGAGTGGGTAAACTGGGTTTGTTCATTTGGCAAGTTAATGGGTTTCCTCCTCTGTATATGGGAATTGCAGTAACGTTCTCCTATCTTGCTGCTGAAAGTCAAACCCTGTTCTCAGCTCAGTTCCTTACTCAGCTAAGGGACATTACTGTGTCTATGGCTACAGTGGCTACTGTGTCTTTGTCATTGTTTTGCAGAGGACAGCATCTGGCTGCAGAGAGAGGTATCAGCAGAGCTGAAAAATTTCCCTCTATAGTGAGTAGAAAAATCACAGAATTACTGTAGCTCCTAGCAGTGAACTTAGGGGTGGGTGTCTGCAGTTAAATTTCTGCTCAGAACAATCACTTGTGTGTTTTTAAGCTGTCAGAGTCCAAGGTATTCCATAAAACTTCGTTATCCATTTATAAATATTTTAAATATGTTTTTGAAAATATGTGTGGACCAGGGATGTGTAGTGCCAACCCCAGTGCCAATCCTCTAAACTGAAGATCAGCCTATGTCTTTTGCTCCCAGCACCCATGTCTCCCACTGTGTCTCCAGATGCTACCCTTTCCTTTCAGCTTCCCCACCAGTCACTGTGGGAACTGGGCACACCATGAGGCCGAGCTCTATCCTGTAGCTGTCAGATGTTGCTACCCAGACTCCCCTGAGATGAGTCTATTTCTTTATATAAAGAAGCTTCCAATCTAATGGACGCCTGGTATGATTGCTACGTAAGTTAACTAAGCTGAAACCCAATTGACAAGGTCTATATTGATGCTTGGGGCTAGGACTCAGAGTCTGTGCCTTTCTATCAAAGGGCACAGATGCATTGAAACTGCACTGGCATTCTGGGTTGTACATTGCCAGGTAGAAAACAAAAGAAGATGCTCAGAGAGCAGATTCAAGAACCATGGTGACTCACATCATCCTCCTTTCTATCAAATTCCACAGGGCAAGTCTTCCTCAGCTCAGGTTCAATGTATATGAAAGTCAGTGCTTGAAGACACTGGACCTGGCCCCCAACCACTATGATCTAAATCCTGGCACCTGCTTAGCTTGTGGTATGAGCCTATGCCTTTTTCTCAGTCAGTCTATGTCTTGGTTTCTATATAAGGAATGGGAATAATCACAGGCGGAATCTCAAAAGACCAAGTGGAGTAAATGAGGTACCGTGTGCAGAGCACTCGGAGCAGCGGCCGGCGTGTTAACACACACTGAGTATTATTACTATGGAAACCTGGCTGTGTGCAGCTTCGGCTCTTTCTCTTTCAAGGTTTATCTAAAATGCTACGAAGTCTTTTTCTGACTTTTCATAAACACTATTTCTATCTGTTTCAGACCCTGTAATCATTTGTACTTTGTTGAGAGCACATAGAACATGCTGCCGCGCACTGGAATGTCTGTAAACTATTCTCCTCAGCCCACTCTCCCTTCAGCATGAATGCTGTGGGGGCAGAGTTCTAGAACAAGCATATTGCCTGCAGAGCCCCTTTAGGTGCTTGGTGCTGGAGAGGGAGTCAAGTCAACTGCAAATGTTGTCATACTGTATGTCATTCCACTCAGAAATCCATTCCCCACCAAGGCCCAGCATGCCAGAGCCAGAAAGGCTCCTTAGAGACCAGCCCAATTCTAAACTGTTGGAAGCTGCAAATGCTGGGACAATGAGGGACCCTTCTTCAAAGTCATGCATAGTGTTCATGACTGACGTTGGTGTAGGCATCAGATCTCAAAAGGACCTATCCACAGTCTTGGGCTTTTCCTCTGCCCTCCAAATTGGGCAGCTGTGTTTCACTCTGTGGAATGAGAAGAAGTCAGCCCATACAAGAGAGCAAAAAGAGCAGGATGTGAAGAAACCCTGCACAGGCCTAAGCTTCAGCACTGGTACTGATCAACATACGGCCGTGGTCTGGGGCCGCAGATCTAGCTACCTAGCGGGGTGAAGAAAAGAGACAGACTGCCCAGATGACAAGGCTGACTTCCTGAAATGAGCTGGGAGTTCTCTTCTGCATGGAGGGATCAGGAGTCCCACAGAGGAGATACTACCAAGCTCTGGTGTGAAAGTATTGAATAGAACCATCAAGGATTCTCTGCCTCTTTCCGTGTAGCATGAGATTAACCTGGAGTCCTCAAGCCTCTTTCTATGGGGTCTGTGTTCAGAAGATGTACATAGAGGCCACTTATGACAGGTCCCCTTGTCACCATCTAAGTTGGTAGGACTGAGTGAAAGTTGAGTCCTCCCATGGCCATATGTCAGAACCTCTTCTACACACTACTGCTGTCTTCTCTCTCTTGGTGAGGCTCCTGGTAGTGTTTCCAGGGAACACAGAATTATGGGTATTTTTCTGCTGGTCAATGGAGTCTCAAGCTGGCTACCCACCACCTCTTCTATCTCCACTCATTCTGTTTTGCTTTCCTCTTTTTGGGATAAACATCATGACTAGCAGCAACCTAGGAAAGGGCTTATTTATGTATCTTATACTTCCAGGTCACAGTCCATCACTGAAGGAAGTCAGACCAGTAATTCAAGCAGGAAGCAAAGCAGAAACCATGAAGGAATACAGCGTACTGGCTTGCTCACCTAGCTTTCTCTTCCTACCCAGACCTACCTGCCTAGGGATTGTAACACCCACAATGGACTGGACCTTCTTACATCAGTTAGCAATTAAGAAAATGGCCCACAGACATGCATACAGACCAATCTGATTGCAGCAATCCCAGTTGAAGCTCCACAAGTAGGAGAATTCTGTAAGACTTTGGAAGGGGGAATGGGAAGTGCCAGTGCTTACAGGCAAGTAGATGAAGGAGAGAAATAGAAATAAAACATGGCAACCATGGTGTGAGCATTGTTGAGAGCCATTCTCAATGCCACTCTAACCTAAAAAGAACCTACTGATGACAGGGGACCTGGGTTTACCACATCACAATGAGTGAGACAGGGCTGTACTACACACAGCCTTCCTGGGGACAAACAGCTCTCACATCTCGGGGAACTGATCTTTTCAATTCCAAATGAGTAGGCAAAGAAAGCAAAACAAAACAACCATCATGTCCAATGTCTGGGGTGGCAGGCACTTAGAGCAGATCAGTGTGACAGGGAGGTGAGGAGAGGAGAAACTTTTGTCAAAGGAAATGCATCAAGAAGTCATTTCCAGACACCAACTAGCTTGATGGAACCAGTTTTCCTGTTGGTTTCTAGGTGATAATTATCTCTATGACAGCAGTCTGTCAACTGGCTTGAAAAATGGGTCATGGAAAGGGCTGTATCTGAGGAGCTTGCAGAGAGCACACCTGACATCAGACTAATAAACCCATAGGGAGGAACCGTCACCATCCCATGACATTTCCTTGTGGAGTCATTTCCTCTCATCTGGGTTGGTGTCAGTCTCCCACCTACTCTGTAGAGTAGCATAGTGAATACATTTATGTGAGGAGCATAGCGCATCCATGCATGTATGGGTTCCACCCGTGATGGTTAGTTTTAATTGTCAGTTTGACACACTTTGGGATCACTGGAGAAGGAGTTTCAGAGAGAGACTGTTTAGATCATGTTGACTTGTGGGCATGTCTGTTGAAGATTCTGGATGATGTTAATTGAAGTAGAAGATCCTCCCATTGTGGGTGGAACCACTTCCTAGGCAAGGGACTCCTGGCCTATACAAGAGTGCAGAAAGTAAGCTGAACACAGCAAATATGCATTCATTCTCTCTCAGCTCTTAACTACTTCAAGTTACTGTTGCCTTGGCTTTATCCACGCTAAGGACTAAATTTGGAACTGTGAGCTAAAATAATCTTTAATCCCCTAAGTTACTTTTCTTGGACATTTTGTTACAGAGAACAGAAAAAGACACTGAGGCACCACCACTTCCAAAAAAATGCCATTTTCTCTTATAGTCACACCATCCACATCGGTGGAAATAGCAGAATACAAATTCTCCTTGGCCAAAACATTGTAAAGTTTCATAAATTTATAAGATCAATTGCTATCTATTGTTGTTCCCTACTTGCTGTTTAGGTTTTGAAAGAAAACATATTCCCTGTGCTGCTGGATGCTCTGTCAGTCTGCTGCACCCTGAGCCTCCCATCAACACATAACAAGTCTCCACCGATGCCTTGGAGCTGGACTCCTTGCAATCAGAGACTGGAGAAAGCTATTCGGTGGCTCTTACCTCTATGGGCCAGGTCCTGGAGGCTTTACTCTGCTGTGCAAGCTCTGCACATGCCTAATGTTTGTTCTCCCACTTCGGCATCCAAGGCTGACCCGACATCACTGGCCATTTGTGGGATTCTTTCCAGATGAGTCCAGTTAAGTTCACAGAATCCTTGCCATCAGCATCTTTAGAAGCCATGGCCACTTTATCATAACTGACAGTATTGTTGGAACTTATTTTCTGCTCTACACTTGATGGTTATGAAACAAGGGCTTTGCAACTGGAATGGCCTGAATTCTAATTCCAGCCCACCCACTGACTTGTCGTGTGACCAGAAGTGCAGTAATGCAAGCAACCTGATCCTCAGTTTCCCCAAACTATAATGAGAAATTGCTCTACTTCTTCAAAGGTCTAAATTTAGGGACTTTTCCCTCTGGAACTTCTCTCTTAACTAAGTATTCCTGCTGTTTGCTTCTTGAAAGTAACATGATCTCAAGCAGGAAGAGATGATTTTCTTTCCTCATTTCTTCCTCCCATTGGAGTATGAGATCTTTGAGGAAAGAGATATGATTGTGTCCACAATTACATTACCAGAGTCCTGCAAAGACATGGTATAGTAAATAGGTTAAATAATGAAGAAAAAAGAAGAAACTGATGATGTTAGCATGGGAGAATCACTTTAAAGCAGTGTTTAAATACCCAATAAACACTATTTTTTATTTAATTTTCATCCTAATGGTTCTTAGTGCCAGAACTTAGGAAGGAATAGGCTATGGAGGCAGCTTGTCTGCATGTGTGGCTGAAGCGGGCCCTGCCAGAGCTCTCTAGAAGCTAACTGTGATGCGGGAGTCTATACTATTTTACTAGTGACAGACTGTCTGTCTGTTTCTATGAACCTTAACAATCATAACTCGAGGGGTTGGGGACATGGGTCAGCAGATAAGAGTGCCTGCTGCTCTTCTAGAAGACCTGAGTTCAGTCCTCAGCACCCACACTGGACAGTTCACACCTGCCTGTAACTTCAGCTCCTGGAGATGGAATGCCCTCTTCTGGCCTCCATGAGCATCTGCACACATATGCACATACAAGTTACACACCCATAAAAAATAGATAATAAAAAAAGAAAAATCTTAACTTAAGACCTGTTTTGGACCATATCTACCATGTTGGCTGTAATGGTGTCCATGAGTCCATGTTCTATCACATTTTTTTTAGAATAGCCTAAATTTGGAGCTGAGAGATGTATCAGTAGTTGAAAGTATGTACTATTCTTGCAGATGACCTGAGTTTGCTACTCATGCCAGATGACTTTCAACTACCTGTAACTCCTGCTTCAGAGCATCTGCTGCCCCCCTCTGGCCTCCACAGGCACCTGCACACAGCTGCACACTCTCCCCAAACACCAAAACATACAAGTAACTCAAAATAAAGCATTTTAAAAATGCATGGTCAAAGTCATTGTCTAGGAGATTCTTTCTGGCCATAGTTCTCCCACTGGAGTGGTCAAGGTGTCAGAATTCCTATGAGAGAGCCAAGGTGATACACAGATAGCTCAGCCATTGAAGTCTTTGACATGAAGAACTGAGGTCCATGCCCAGAAGGGCCAGTGGCCCTTTCAGAGGAGCAGCAGGTAGCAGTTGACTTGAGGGAATTGACCTATCAGGAAGCAAAGCTCTGATGGGAGAATCTCAGATAGGCGAGGCTCTGAGAGTCTCTGTCCCAAAATGTCTCTTGCTACTGCCTTTACATATTTGACACTGCCATTTTCTCTGGTATCTGGTATGGGGCATGATGTGACTGGTCATGGGGAGATCCCCACTGACTTTAATGTAATGTGATTATCTCTTGGAAATATTCTGTTCTACGGGTCATTTTAACTTGTGGGTTATTATGAAGATGATTTCCTCTTAAACTATACCGTTTAAAGTATTGTTCCTACCCCTGAAAAAACAGGGCCTACAGAGGATAAAAAAATAGAACAAGGAAATGTCACACAGCTAGTTTCTCTTGAGGAGCTGTATATACTGTGGCTTAGGTTAATGATTAAACAAACAAACAAACAAACAATTGTGTCCCAGAAGCTAAGTTAGCTCGAGTTCTTTTCATCTTAATGTTGAGAGATATGTTTGTGGGTTTGGGGTGCATCATCACTAAAACAAAGGCTAGGTTAAGATGTTTTTGTTAAAAAAATCTTGGAAAACAATTTAAAGTTTAGAAAGACATTGTTGAGTGAGGGACTCATTGAGGTCATGGAACAAGAACAAAGCAACTGCCCAGTGGTGGTGGCCCAAGCCTTTAATTCCAGCACTTGGGAGGCAAAGGCAGGCAGATCTCAATGGGTGCAAGGCCGGCTTGGTCTACAAAGCAAGTTCCAGAACATCCACAAATGTTATACAGAGAAATACTGTCTCAAAACAAAACAAAATGCCAAATCCCCAAACCAGGCAACCAACCAACCAAACAAACAAAAAAGATAAAAGCAGTCCAATTATTATTAGCTGACATGCCTTTCTTACTAGGATTGGTTGGTGATCAAAGATAATTAGTTCCTTGCACCCATTTCTGCCCTCAACTTCCCAATATAAAACAAACAAAAGACTGTTGACAAATGGGTAAGCACCCCAGGATATAAAATAGAAGTGACTTTTTTCATATATAAAATTTTAGGCCTGTGACTCTTTTAAGATTCCTTATGAGATTATCTTTTGAGTTAAGTAATAAAGTGATTGATTCTTTCTTTGTAACTGCAAAATGCAGCCTGCCAGTAAAAGAACTGGCTGAGAAAAATACATTGCTTGCTTACACTCTGTTAATCTATAACAAGTTGCTTGGGTAAGAATGCACATGGGTTCTTGGGACAACTTGTTTTTCACCTGTAATAAATAAAATTAATCATATAAGGGATATATAGAAAACATGATTTTTTTACTTGTAACCATTCACTTGAAAAATAGAATGTAACAACATTGTTATTTTTATATTGCTTGAAGGAGTCTACTGGGATATATAAGCTGTAAGGGAAAAAATAAAGACGAGAGAAGGAAAACATCAGGAAAGATGTAGAAGGAAAGCTGGAAAGAAAACATCAAGAGAGACAGAAGGGATGCATCAGGGTAGAAAAACAGAACAGAAAGGAAGTAGAGTAGAACAAGCAACAGTAAGAATAGTAAAATGAAGAACTAAGTTTTGTCCCTCAGAAAAGTTCTCATGTCTGTCCAGTAGTTTGCCTAATCTGCATCTCCTTTTCAGTTTCTCTTACCTGCTGAAGGCTTGCCATTCATCAGTACCCTAGGTGAGATCCTGACATGTTGGAGGTGTACATGTGTATGTGTGTGTGTGTGTGTGTGTGTGTGTGTGTTGTTGTTGTTGTGTGTGTGTGTGTTTTGCCAGCCCAAGAGAATTAAGTTTTACTCCCTCCAATAGAAAAGTTGAGTTGAGTGATTAGATCACCAACTCCATGGCCCCATAAAATCCTGAGCTGCTGAGGTCTGGTTCTCACCGAAGCAGTTGTAGAACCCACTTACAAACATAAAACTGGATGTGACAGTGGGTGCTAGGAATCCGAGTGATGGGAAGCAGAGATAGATACTTCAATGGGTCTTGCTGCCCAGCCAGCATAGTCTGTGTGCTGAGTTCCAGACCAGGGAGAGAACTTGTCTTGAAAACACAAGGTGAAAGCTCCTGAGGAACGATTCCTGAAGTAGTCCTATGGCTTCTTTATGCATGCTCATGAATGTACACACACATGAACATGGATGCACACATAATATTCCAAGGAGGTTTGTTACAAGAATATAATTAGCTGGCCAGGTCCTACTTCCAGAGTCTCTAAATTGGTAAGGGTTGGTTGGGGCTTGAGAACTTGCATTTCTGATATATTTCCAGATGTTGATGCTGCTGCTATTGAACTATTCATTGAGAGCCACCAATAATGCAGGAGAGGTGCGAGAGTAACTATCATGTGTTGAGAACAGAACTGAGAGCAGAGTGCTTCTATTCAGCAGCTTCTGGACTAGCAGTGACTTTCCTCCAAATCTTGTATAGTGTGCTTGTAGTCAGTTCATATTAAAGTCAAGGAAATTTACAGGACACATCAGCTGCAGAACCTTGCTAAGGGAACCGAAGAAGCAAAGATGCTTCTCAATGCTGCTGACAGAACTTGTGATTTCCCCTCTTTCTCAGTTGACAACCAGAGAAATGACTTGAGACTTTAATATCTCACAGTTAATATTATACTTCTGCAGGGTACTTCACATTTTTTCTAGAGTGTTTTTTTATCAATGTTACCACATCTGATTCTTTTAATAACTACTTTGGGAGAAGCAGACCGGAATTATCATCGTTTTGAATGACAAGCCATAGGGGCTGGATAGGTGCCCAGCTTCAGGGAGCAAGACCATAGCAGAGTAATCCAGTATTTTCAGGTCTCCCTCTCTGTGCATTGTGAAGCTTGGGTTAGTCTTGACTTTGAGCCTCTTTCGCGTTCTGAGCTGCTTTATTTTCAGACGGTGATGGGTTATGGATTCTTTGACATGGATACATCACAAAGAAAGATACTGAATGATCTGTGAAATACATGATGAAACTCTGGGGTAAATATTCCCTCAGGGAAGCTTTGGAGTCTTTTCTAAAAGTCAGTGTACCTAGTTGCTTCTTGACATCCTTTTAGCAATGGCTCCAAGTCTCCCAACAGTTACCTAAATCTACACATGCTCAGTTTTTCTTTTTACATAAATGGCGTATCATTTGCATATAGCCCAGACAGATCTCCCTACATACTCATAAGTCACCTCTAGATTATCTATGGCCAACATGATGTAAATACTGTCTGTGTTCATAGCAGTCAAGGTGTACTATGTGACATAAAAGCAAGAGAAGAAAGTGTTTGGTACAGGTGTCATTATTTTATTAATTTTTGGTTCATAGTTGCTTGGATTAAGAGCAGGAAACCTCTGAACACTGAAAGTTGACTCAATACAATTTATACATGCCTTTAAGAATCCATACTAGTGCCCCTTATTGACCAGGGCCACCATATTATGTGGCTTCAGGGCACTCTGCTGATTAATTTTTGCCAGCTTGACACAAAGTAGAGTCATCTGAGAAGGGAGGGGGGCTCAATTTGGGGCATTGCGTCTGTAAGACTCAACAGATCTGTGGAGACTTTTCTTGAATAACAGTTGATGTGGGAAGGCACAGTTCACTGTGCACAGTGACACCCTTGGACAGTTGGTTCTGGGTTCTATAAGGAAGCAGGCTGAGCAAGCCAGAGGGCCCATGCCAGGAAGCAGCAATCAACCATGGTCTCTGCATTGGCTCCTGGCTCCAGTACCTGCCTTGAATCTCTGCGCTGGCTTGCCTCTGTGATGGAGTGGGAGCTGGGAGCTGGGAGCTGAAAGAAACTCTTTCTTCTGCAAGTTGATTTTGGCCATAAAAAGAAGCCTGGGCACTGCCACTCTCTGCCACTAACCTCCTTCTCTGTGAAGGGTACCAGTGGCAACAGAAGACAGTTAGCAGAACTTCCTGATTTAGCAAAACACTCAAGAACTTCAGTGGATTATTTTGAGCAATGCAGTCAAGTACGGGTAGATCAAATGATAGAGTCGGGGATACGGTCACGCTTTTCTTGTACTACTTAATCCAGGACTCAGTTCCCCCATTTGAAGTATGTCAGCCAGAAAAACAAATGCTATTTTAAAAAGTTGTACCTGGATGTCTGAACTCTTTCAGAGTGAGGATCCCAGGAGAGGAGACATAGCGGATGCAGACACAAGTGTGGATCAAGCCTGCGTGGCATCACGGCTCCTGGTGCTGCTCTCAGCTCGGGTTCATGTGTAATGAAGAGATAAGTCCCCCCCCCTCTCAGGACAAATAGTCCAAGTGTCTCGTATCACTTTCCATTCCCCAGAGGCTACATACACACACTCAGGTCTCTAGATCATAAATTAACCAGAATTCATAGCAATTCAGTTGTGTACTTTGTTATGTGTTATACATTCACAAAGTTCCTATCTCCATTTGTTATAGAGACCTAGAATGCAAGGAGAGGGAGAAGCCATAGAAACTTAATGTAAGTTCCCATATTAGAGACTCAGGGGATGCTTTGAGATGGGGACAGGGGTTAGGTACATGAGATGGGGAAATGGAGGAAGAGCCTGCTCCCAAGTTACACAGGGCTACACAGAACACAACCATCTCTGGCTCTTCCGCTCTGAAGTTGATGCTGGCGGGCCTCAGGTTCTAAAGGCACCCCCGTGTGTGTGTGTGTGTGTGTGTGTGTGTGTGTGTGTGTGTGTGTGCGCGCGCGCATAAATATTAAGTAACATTTTCCACTCTAGAGCCAATTCTCCTTATCTTTTTTTCCTGAAATGAATTTTATAAAGGTAAAGATCCACATTCCTTTTGCCATTTGAAACTCTTTAAACTCCTTGTCTGTTGTGTGTAGGAGACTGCCATTGTGTCTAACTCTCACCTGTATTTTTCAGAGTAGGTGGATGCCTTAGTTTCATGTCTATTGCTGTGATAAAAATCTCTGACAAAAGCAGCCTAAGGGGGAAAGTGTTTGTTCTGGTTCACAGTTCAAGGTACAGCCCACCATGGTGGAGAAGCCAAAGCAGCAGGACTCGAGGGGCTTATCACATCCCAGACAGGAAACAGAGAATCATGGGTTCATATGGCTGCTGGGCTCCTTTTCTCCAGTTTATAAAGTCCAGGATCCCGGGCAGGGAATGATACCACCCACAATGGGCAATCTTTCCATCTCAATTACTGCAATCATAATACCCCTCTAATCTCACATTTTCCATATTAGTTATTGTAATCATAATACTCCTCGAGTAGTGGGTATCCAGGCGATGTGTTTGTTTTGGTCTGCAGAAAGCTTCCCAAGGACAAGACTGTGCTCTCTACAGGGCTCTCTCTCCAGTCAGCTGCTGTTTTTCCAGTTGACAGCAGCCACTGCCCTCCCTCTAGTTCCTGCCCACCTGCTGCTATATTAACAGGTTCAGCTACACAGCCTTGTAAATCACTCAGCTCACATTTGTAGGACCCTTTCTGTCAGCATGCTTTTGCCTGAGTGGCCCAGGGCTCCTGTGATTCTCTCATTTGGTTTAGAGGACCACTGATTCCGCATTAGATTCTCAGAGTGTTAGTAGCCAGTTCTATGTTGGTTATAAGCCAAACTACATCTCTAATTACAAACTTTAAATATTAGATAAAGCCCAGAACTCCATCTTCCACAGAGATTTCTAGCCCATTCACTACTACCCTTGAGAAAGGGAACACATCATGCCCAATTGGAAACCAAACGCGTCATTCCTAGTAGAATAGCTGTATTAGTTACTAGATAGGCCACTATGACAAAATACCTGACAAATTCTAGGAAGGAAGGGCTTATGTGGTTCCCAGTTCATGGGTACGGGGTGCAGAGCATGTGGTGGAGAAGTCGTGGCAGGGGAGTGTGAAGCAGCTGGCTACATCGCCTCTGAAATCAGGAAGCAGAGAAGGGACAGATGCACGTGCTCAGCTTGCTGTCTCCTTATGCGGTCCAGGACCCCGGGCGGTGGAACTGTGCCATCCACATTTAGGGTGGATCTTTCCACATCAATTAACTTAATCTAGAAACTCCCTCACAGACATGCCCAGAGGTTATTCCGTGGTGATTTTAAATCCTATTAAGTTGGCAGTCAAGATTAACCGGCACAAGCACATAGGAAACCCAACAATTCCATGTTATTTTGCAGTCAGTTATGACACCCTCCACACACATTCTGTCTCTCTTGATGACCATAATCGGAAGCAATCATTGCAAATTGAAAACATAGTTTGAGTGGGCTTGAGAGGCTGAGGACAGTGTGCGTGCATGTGAGTTTGGGGAGCAGTAAGTGAGACCTAGCTTAAGGAGAGAGGAACATGAGCTTGCTCGGGAGGGAAATGGTAGAGCAGACAGAAAGCTCAAATGATAGGGAGAAGGATAAGCATGGAAGTCAGTCATGAAGGCCCACATGTGGAGACAGTAAAGTTCTCTAAGAACCCTTCAGCTGATTCTTCCACAGAATCTTGTGGATTGAAAGTAGTTAGCTACTTGAAGATGAGGGGCAAGGAACCCATTGTGGGTATGTGTATCAGGATATCTACCCTATCTCGTCATAGTCATAGGATTCAGCCTTTCTCTGAACCAAGTAGAGGTAAACTTCCAGATAAACAGGATAGCTGATCAATTATTCCTTTGCAAGAGCCCATGCTCTCAGTGGGCAAAATGGCAGATGAGCCACCATGCAGTCATGCCTGTATGTTTAGGGTAAAGGACACAGGCATAACACACTGGCTCCTTATTTTGACATTTTGCTTTTGCACATAGGAATATAGCATGATTTTACCAACTCATTGACTTTCTTCTGCTCAAAGGAATATTGCTTAGCTCATCCCCTTTCAGGAATGCCATAGATTATCTGCTGTATTTGCCTCTGATGGCAAGGGATCTCTTTGTGTCCCTGCACCTTTACTATAAATAACTTCCTGGAATTCCTTGCTCTCCCAACTATCCCTAATAGTGATGCTAAGAAGACAAATGGCTGTCATGTTTGAGACTGAACTTGACTGTCTTTAAAGGACAGAGCATTCTGCTGTCTTTCTAACCGCTCCCTCATTTCAGTGCCCTAACAACCTAACAGAGTCAGATCAGGCCACTTCATATACTTACTATATGATAAAACCTCACTTGTAGTTCTTTCTCAGAAAGAAATTTCCGAATAACCCAGCATGTATGCACTGCTAATGGCTTGTTTGTTCAGAGTTAACCTTTGATCTAGACGTCATCCAAATGGCAGCTCGGGAGGAGTGCAAGACTACGTGACTCTAGTGGAAGCGTCTTAAATTACACAGACAGAAGTGGTAATGAAGGAAAAGTGGAATTTCAGAGACAAAGCCAACTGCCTGGCTAGAGGGATGAGACTGGACTTGGAACAGATTTATTGCCTTTGTTCTGTTTACCTACAAAATATGCTAATGAGAGATGGCTCAAGGAGGCAGACCCCTCCCACATACATACAGATTGCTGTGTTCTGAATAAATTCAGAATAAAGATTCAATTCCAGTTATTTAGGTTTTGTTGTTGTTGTCTATTTTGATGGGCACCATGGATCAAATTCCCCATTGCAGTAGTGTTGGATAACTGGCCACTGATGAATCATTGTGAGTGTGTCTATACATGATACTTCCTTACACAAACATGGGTCAGTTTCATAGGTAAGGACGTGGGGGAGAAGAATGTGATTCCCAGAGTTTACAGTAAGGCCCAGTATCCTGGCACAGGACTTGTACTGTCATGGCTCCCAATTCAACCTCTCTGAACATTCTGTTCTTTTGGGCCCATCAGGTGACATTTTTACCTTAAAGTCATTCATTCCACAAGCATTTATTGAAGACAGGTCTGTGCATAGCCTTGGGAAGGTAAAAGTCTTCTCCAGGTGGAACTCAAGTTCAAGGTTGTAGAAAGCACAGTGATTGGGATGTGGAGTGAGAGAAGCCATGCCAGGCAAGAGGTTCTGAGAAGAACAGAAGGGAGTGAGGGAGGGACCCAGTTGTCTAATGTTTGGGAAACCTTCCAGGAAGGAGAATCACCAAATCTGGGCCCTAAAATAACCACAAGAAAGTGGTAGGTGAAGAGGGGCAAGATCTCAGAAAGGGAGGGGGATGATGAGAAGTGGCTCTTTCTGCCCTGCCTTGGTCTTCTAATGCTGACACCTCTTGAGGTGCAGCCTCTGTGCTGTATCACAGGTGATGACCTCTGAGGAAGGGAAGAGTGCAGCCTGGCACAGCTGCTTTCAGCGTCATCCACGTTGAGATGGTTTTTCTTGGTTGCTGGTTTGACTGAATCTGGAATTAACTACAGGCTAGCTGATACACACTCCTGTGAAGGACTTTCTGGATCCGATTCCTTAGTTAGAAGACCCACCCTAAATGTGGGCAAAGGTGGGCCATTCCTTCTGGTGGAAGTTTAGATAGAAGGAAATGGAAGGATGATTTTTCTTTTTGCTTCCTAGCTTTCATCCTCACTGATAAGGTCATCTCCCATGCTGCTGCTGTATTCCTTTGAAGATATTAGGGCTAGCCTTGAGCTTATGATTTGGACTGAGGAACAATAGCTTTCTAAGAATACTAAAGGGTCTTCAGTGAAAGACTGGAACTACTGAGCTACCCAGCCTTGCAGATTAAGCAAGCAACTACCAAGAGAGTTCTTGGCTCTCTGGTATGAGATATCCACATTAGACTACCCAGACTGTATTGTGTAAGCCAATCTAATGCATCTATATCTCATTTTACTATATATTTAGCCTACCATTTTTGCTCCTCTCGAGAATCCAAATCTAAGTTCAAATGCACCAGCTCTGACTTTGGGGGAAGACTTAACATCTTTAAACAACAATTTCTGCATCTAGGCTTGGAGATCAGCCGTGGCACATCTTGAGATTGTACGGGAGTGGAAATGACACAAGAAACAATGAGAGACAGAGTAGCTTCTGCATGAAGTAAGTCGTTAATGATGACAGTCTTTCTGGACAGCGGTAGACATTTCAGAATCCAGATTCATCTCCATGTAAGCGTTTAGCAGATGCTGGTTGGTAGACATCCTGATTCACACTGACCGTTATTTCATTGAGTGACTATGGATAAAGCCCCAACAACGTGCTGGATGCTGTTCCATCCACAGTGGGCAGAGCAGAGCTCCTTCCTGAGTCTCATGCTAGACTTCTAAGCAGCAGTATCAGACAGTTGACTGTCACTTATATTTTAAAGTGGGATGTGGAAAAGTTTAGCTACAGGGTGAGGATGAGCCTAAATTGTGTGTGATAATAACTGTAAAGGCACTTCAGATTTCTGGAGAACCCAGTGCCTTATCTGAGGGCTCTTCAGACATTTCAGAGGTTTTCCACTTGGTACTTGGGTCCTGTCTGAATCCCAAATGATGAATCCTGCTTCACTCCATGGTCTTAAGTAACAGAGCCCCTCTGCAGCTACTATCAGCAACAGATCACCTTGGGGTTTTGTTTTACTAGATTTATTTTACTTTTTAACTTATGTTGTGTGTGTACAGTGTCCATGGATTCCAGAAAACGGTGTCAGATCTCTGGGAGCTGAAGTTTCCAGCAGCTGTGAACGGCTAATGTGGTTGGTGGGAACTGAATTTAGATACTCTGCACTCTTAACCACTGGGCTCTTTGCTCCAGCCCCCAACCTCTTAACCCTTTTCTTTCTCTTGCATTCAGTAGCAGCCAACAGACATGTGTTTGCTCAGGAAGTAGCATGGGTTATCGGCCAAGCAATTTAAGCTTCAACTCTAGTGTTACTACTTATCGGTCAGGATGCACCTTTCAGTATTTGCTGTAATGAATTTTGAGTGATGCTCTTAAGAGAGGGGCGATTTCAGCCATGTTGAGGGGTCAAATGAACAGGCTTGAAATGAGTTTTGCAACTTCCCAGCCCCAGAATCTTCAGTGAGTAACAAAATCATTCAGTTTCTTTATTTGAAAGTATTCATATCCACCCGTGGGAGAGAGACGTGTGCTAAGTAAGTGCTACATACGAGAGGGATGTGAGGGCCTACAGTGTGGAGACAGAGGAGGGCCATGGCTAGTGTAGTGGGCAGGTTCAAGGCCACAGAGGTGGACGGCCACACAGGTAGGCCATTGTGAATATTTTCTAAGAACAAAGAGAGCTGCTGATGACACATAGCATCTGTTTTGACTCTCAGGCTTCCCAGTGCTAAGGAGAGAGGACTGTGTAAAAGCTCCTGGCTGCCTGCAACACTGAAGTGTTTGAGATTCCATGATGATTAACAGCAGGAAACAGAGGCAGTGCCTGGGAAAGGCAGAAAGAAAACAAAGAAGGAGAGAGAGAGAGAGAGAGAGAGAGAGAGAGAGAGAGAGAGAGAGAGAGAGAGAGAGAGAGAGAGGAAAGAAAGGAAGGAAGGAGTCAAAGTCTAGGAACAAAATACCGACTATTCCCCCCAGATCCAGATCCAGACTGGTGCCCATCACATCATGTGCGTAGGTGTGTCTGATAGGCACACACTGATTTTGCAGGAACCTGAGGTGTGGAGGGAGGCGTCTTTCTGCAGAAGACAAATAAGATTAATGGACTGGAAATGCAGAGGGGGAGAGAGGCACTCTGTCAATCACTTTGCTTAAATGCGTGAGGGCTGTGCTTGAAGATGCTTCTAGAGAGGCGCCAGCACATGGTCCTCAGCCACTGAAGCGCTTGCTCCGGTGCTGTCTCCTTGCAGGGGCTGCCTGGTGTGAATCAAACAGAATCACATTAGGAAAGAACTGCCTGGGAAAGTGCTCTCTGGAACAGAAAATTTTGTTGGGAGAAGAAAAGAAAAAAAAAGAGTTTAGTCCCCAAAGGAGGCCAGACTCCATGAATACTAATTTGCACCAGCCTTCCTGAGCCCAGGAGCAGAGGCTGCTCTTACGCCTTGATGTTCAGATGCAGGGGGAACAGAGGCATGAGGCCAAGAGAGTCTGGAATAAATAGGTGTTCTTTGGGACCAAGAATTCTCTTTTAGCTGAACCAATGGGGTAATATTTAAGGTTTATAAAGAGGAAATGTGCAGGGGCCCGACAGCAGAGGGTTCCATGCTGATATCATTTCTGGTTCTAGGAACTTGTTATGGATTCCATCATATGAGGTTGCTATGGGACAAAGCTTGCAGGGAATGCTAGGACTTGGGAGGGGTCCTCATCTGAGGTATCTTAGTGCAGAGGGAGGGAAGGCAGCCCCTTATGGTTTATAAATGGTTCCTTCCTTCTGAGAAAGTATCTACAAGACATCTGTCTTTTTCTCTTAGCTGCTTTGCTGTTAGTCAGTGGTTCAATTAGTCTTGCTTGTGTTAAGAGCTGCAGATAACATGTGGTGGATACAAGGATACTTGGGGTGCTGAACATATACCATATTAAGGAAATTTTCATAATGGATTACAAGATGGATTCCAATAGTTTATTCACACCAGAAGAGATACAGGCTGTGCAAGAGTAGCTTGCAGAAAGCCCAGCTTTCCGGGGCTTAGATGCAAGTGTGACTCCCAAGTGCCCTTAGATCACATTTTCTTATTTATAGTATGAGAGTGACCAATCACATTGTTTTCAACAATTCACATTTCCAAAGCTCCCTCGGGAGGACCACCAGTAAGGCCACTACCATGTCTAGGGATGGAGCTCAGAGCCTTGGGCTTGACAGGCAAGCACACTGCCACTGCCACCCTCTGCAGACCTGAGCATTGTTCTGCATGCTTTCTTCACCACACACCTCACTGTTCCCCACATGCATTCAGCAGCATGTCAAGTCATTCAAATGCTTCTTCCCCTTAGAACCTGGTCCCAGATTATTTATCTCCACTTAGTTGAAAGCGGCACAAAGTATAACCCACCTGTCAATAAGAATTCATTCATTTCCATGACTGACCTTCAATGTCTAGTACTCCCCACCCCTAGATCTTTCCAGTGACATTGACATGTGGAAGAGTCAAGCATGGTCTCCAGACTACTAGGGTGGAGATGATGTTCAAACATGGAGAACCCCAGCTCTCTGAGGCCCGTTCCTACAGATTGCATTACTTTCCAGGTCTGAAGAGGTACAAGCTTAGGGATAGAGAAGGGAGCACCAATAAGAACTGGGCATAAATGAACTGGGGATGTAGCTCAGTGGGAAAGTGTTTTCCTAGCTTGCATGAAGCCCTGGGTTCAGTTCTCAGCACTACAGTGGAGATAGCACTCTTGCCCTGACAATATTCACATTAGCCAACTTTGTTAAACGAGGAGCCAACAGGCACAAAGCTTTTGGGGAAGCATGCTTAGAACTTTAAATAAGAAGGCAAACACAATTTCTCAAGGTGCTTGGCACCAACTCCAACAATTCAAGTTTGACCTGAGATTGGCATGGAGGAAAGAGAGAAGTGATTCCCAGATGTTGTCCTCTGACTTTCACATGTGCGCAATGATATGCGCACACACAAACACATACTAGAATAAGCAATCATTAAAGAAAGCAAATAACTTTAAGGGTGCAGAACACAGACAAGAGTATACAGGACTCTGAGGGGTGGTGACAAGCCAGTATATACATCATTTAGCAATGATAATAGTAAAACATAATTTGTCATAAACAGCAGTTTTTGTAGTTTTTATGTGCCAATAATTACTACAGATGTGTTATGTCCATCACTCTTAACAGTTCTCTGGATACTACTCTTATTTGCATTTAAAGATGGTGGAATTGCAGAATAGAGAAATACAATAACTCACTCAAGGATGCAATGTTGATAAACATTAGAATCAGAACCAGAACTCCAGTTGCTAATAGGGAAGGCCACAAGAGTGCGGCTTCATAGCCACAAATCATACTGTTTTGCATGAGGTAGCTATGTTCAGATGTTTTTCATTGAATTTGTGTGTAACTGCATGTGTGAGCACCCAAGACTGTTTTTAATGCACATTAACTTGTGTGTGTGGGGGGTCAGAGGTCGACATCAAGTGTCTTCTTCAATGGTTCCCTAATCTTGCTTTTTGAGACAGGATATTTCACTGAACCTGGCACTATCCAATTCAGCTAAGTTGTCTGGGGATCCTTCGCTTCTGCCTCCTAAATGCTAGGATTACAGGTCAGGCCACTGCACCCTGCTCTTTACCCAAGCACTTGAGATCCAAACTATGGCCCTTAGTTTGTATAGCAAACATTTCACTGACAGCCATCTCCACAGTTTAGGGAGTTCATTGCTGTTTTTAAACACCCTGATACTTTCTGCTCCAGAAGTCTTTGAAGGCTCCTCCACACCAGTGACCCCCTCCCTGGTTTCTGCTGAGCTCTCCAGTTCTAGAACAGTTAAAGACAGAGTCCAGGTTTCACCGAACCTTTTGAGGTTTTGTTGTTGCCCTACATAGCATCCCACAGGTGTTCACATTCATGTCACTATCTGCTCTGCTCTGGACTCTGTGTCCTATGGAACACAGAATGTGTTCCCAAGGCACTGGGCCGCCTCTAGCCCTGCATTCACTCTGACCCTGATCTCTCACAACAGGTTGGAAGTTGACTCTCTGTGTAGATACTTGGAAGTGTGAGCCAACCTGTCTGCAGAATGCTCTGGCCGGAGAGGCACTCCAGATGTTCTAGAATTCAGAAAGCCGAGTGATACCAACCTCTGAAAAGCTCTGGGGGTTCTTCTCAGGAAGATGGCAGGAAGCTAATCCTCCTTTAAGACATAGTGTGTCAAGACTGGACATTGCTGTGGAAGGACAGACTTTGGCTGGGTCTCTAGGGGAAGCATAGAACCAGACCACACATGCTCTACAAACAGTAAACATCCTTTTCACCAAAGAATGTAAAATAAAGATGTTTTCTTAATAGAAGGAAAGCACATCTCAGAGAGAAGCTCACGCACCTGTAAATATTGATAGGTAACATTCACAAATAAGGGAGAAACATTCAGATGCAAGCTAGAGACACTGGATGGAATGTAAAGCAATAAAAATGATAACTGCACAAGTGAACAGGATGCATACTGACTGAGGAAAGCAACAGCAACAGTAATACTACACGGTTGAGCTTAGAAATATGAGAGGTAGGCATGGCAGAGTGAGACAGCTCAGCTAGCAAAGGCTTTTGCTGCCAAGCCCTGAAACCTGGGTTTGATCCTCAAAGTCACAGAGTGGATGGAAAGAACAGACTCCTCCTACTCCCTCACGTTTTGTCTTCTGACCTCCACACATGCGTGGTGGCACCCCCCCCATATAATCAGCTAACATATAACACAAGAATAGTTAAACACGTTTATGGAGGAATAAGTAAAGGCAAATGTCCTGAGGTCTGGAAATAAGGAGCAAGCGACAATTACAATAACATCACCTGTCAAGAGAGGACTCTGTGTGCCCTTTCAGGGTCACCACAGGAGACGAGTAAGACACCTATAGCTCCTGAAACAAGAAAGGAGTGGAAATTCTGAGTAAAGGGTGATCCAGTTAAGTCTCCTTTCAGAAGGAGAATTTTCACTTTAAAAAGTATGTATTAACCAAGGAGAGCTGGAGATGTAGTTCACTGGTAGTGTTGCCTAATATGCATGAAGTTTGGGGGTTATTCCTCAGCACAACATAAACGAGGTCCACACCTGTCATCCCAGCAGCTGGGAGGGAGAAGCAGGAGGATCAGCTTTGTTGGCTACAGAGTGAGTTGGAGGCCAGCATGAGCTGCATGAGACACTGTCTCCAAAAGACTGAATAAAACCAAGTATAGAAGGAAAAACAGTAGAAACCAATGAGCTTAGCATCTCTTCTCCAAAGTTAGAAAAACTGTAAAGTAAATATTATAAAAGGAGAAAGAAGGAAAGGGGGGAGATAAGAAAACCACGGTAGACTCTATCAGTAAAGTGGAATCTAGCCCCCAAAGGACATGAGAAACAGTGAGACCAAGGAAGCATGGACCCAACCAGTGCTAGAATCAAAGGCACTGTCACCACAACCCTTCGGGTGCCAGGAAGATAAGAAAGCACTGTACATCCAAAAATATAAATGGAGTGAAATTAAGGTAATGCAAATTGCCAAAACTGCCACAGAAGAGAAAAGAGAAGTAACTTGACCTTAAAGCCTTTCCCAAACAAAATACTCATGAACAGAGCACGGGAGATGAGGTCCTTATTAAACAGTCAAGACAGGAATGAAGCAGTTACTGTCCATAGTGCTGTTTTCACACACTGTCTTAAACACCGGATGTGACTGCAGCTGGGCTAGTGGGACTAAATCACTATTACAAAAGAGAGAGACTGATCAAACAGGACACTCAGTGTCCTTCTCTGGCCTCAGCATGGGGACACAGGTTCATGAAGCTGTATACACACCTGTAGAAACACATGCATACATAGGCATACACATGCATACACCACGCACACAACACAAATCCAAATTTACATTTCTGTGCATCAGCCCCAGACAAAATTTAACAGTTTAAAAATACCTTTATAATGTCCAAACTTGAGTGTAAAAAAGTTATAAGTTTACCAAAAACTTCATGCTCAACATTCCAAAATATTGCTGAAAGAAAGATAAGAACTATGTTAGATCAATTTGCTGTTTCTCTGGGTTGTGGGATACTGACAGGGTATCTCCTTTCCTAAACTGAGGTGTGTCATAGGTAATTTATATGTTATTCCTGGGAGACAGATTCTGTTTTCTTTTTCTTTGGGACAGGGTCTTTCTCTGTAGCTCAAACTGTCTTGAAACTCATGACCATCCTGCATCAGCCTCCTTAAATGTTGGCATTCTATGTGTGTCTTATCACACCCCACACCTGTACTATTTCTTTAGAAAAATTCAGTCTGCTGATTCTAAAGTTTATGGGAAAATGTAAGTCTAACAACAACCAAAATAATCTTGAAGAAGGAGGTATTAAGACTTCTTGCCTTAGATTTTTTAAAAAGAGATTATATTTAAGAAAGAAAGCAATGGACCAGAAAAGGCTAGAGACAGGAGCTTCTATATTTGTTCGCTTGGTTTATGACAGTTACCCTTGAAGGTCAGTGTAGAAAGAATGACCTTTTTAAAGAGCAATGCCTTTAATTTGGCATCTCTGTGGGAAAAAAGTACTCCAGACCCTCATATAAACCATATCACACACAATCAATTCCATATGTATTTTTTAAATCTAACTGTAAACACATAAGTACCCAGAAAGTAATTCAGGGGATTAAGTTTGCTAGTAGTAAAAATCTTAATCAGGATTAGAAACTATCTGAGCTGGGAAGCTGGTCCATTGAACTACATCAAAACCAACACTTACTGCCTTGCCCATTAAGATACCATTGATGGAGTTAAAATGGGGGGCCGGGCTAGAGGGCTTAGTGGGCAAAGCACTTTCTATGCAAATGTGAGGACCTCAGTCTGTATCCCTAGAACCTCTGTAAATCTGCATGGTAATTTGATTCTATTCTGGGATCCAGTGCCTCCTAAGTGAAAAGAGAGGTAGAGTCAGGAGGCTCTCTGCAAGTTCTTGGGCCATGTTACCCAGACTGGCCTGCACAGCAAAATAGCAAAATATTCTCTAATGAGCTGGAAGGCATGGACCAACACCTGAAGTTGTTCTCTGACCTCCACACATGTATTGTGGCATGCGCAAGCCTACACTCCCACCCAAACATGTGCACATGCACAACCACATACATAGTCACATATGCACGAAGACTAAAAAAATAGAGCATTAGATCATAAGCTACAGGAAAAAGTTATTTATAAAACACATTTGGTTAAAGACTCACATCTAGAGGATATGAGAATCAACAAGAGAAGTACATACTAGGAGACAAGTAGACAGAAGGCACGAACTGTTATTCTGTTAAAAACCGGTCCAACGTTTTGATAAACACATGAAATGGAGCTAGAGTCGGGAACAATCAGGAGAAATAGAAGTTAAAATCACAATGAGTTATCACTACACTCCCACCAGAAGGGCTAAAATTGAAATGACTGACAGCCCCAAGTGTTTGAGAGGGTTTGGAGCATCGGGACCCATCACATATTGATGGTGGGAGTGTAACTTGGTACATCTTTGGAAAGCTATTTGACTGTGTCTGTTAAAAGTGAATGTTCACACAACACCCCTGGAGGGTCACATGCACAAGACATATGTGAGAGGATGCATGTGAATATTTACAGAGTCTATAATGTAAACAGCCCAAATGCCCAACAGGATGATTAAATAGTGTTATCTCATACACTAGAACCCTATGCAAGAACAAGAGTTAGTAATTTTTACTGGCCTGTAATAATGTAGATGAACTCTACACATTAATTTTTTGAGTACAGAAAAAAGTGCATAGGATTAAATTAGTAATCATTTATTAGGAATGCTAAAACATGAGCACAATTAGCTCTAATATCCAGGAGTGTGCACCTGGAGGATTAAGGATGATGGGACTGGACCAGGTCTCTCTGGTGAGAAAGGTACATGTTGGGAATGGATGTGTTAGCTCTAATATATGGCTTTACATCAAGTATATATGTTAGCTTTGAATATTTAATAAAGCTAAAACTGATTAGGAACACAGAAATCCATATTTCCAAATGAAATTATCAGATTTTAAAATGGTAGCAACACATTTTTAGAAACGAAGGCTGGGAGTGTTCCAGTCAGTAATGTGATTCCTGTGCAAGTGTGGGACCTGAGTCTTGATCTGAACTTACTGAAAAGGCTGACCCCATAGCAGGAACTTGTAATCTCACATGATGGGGCTTGCCCAGCAGTCAGTTTAGCGTGACTGGTGAACTTCAGAGTTTAACGAAAAAACTGTCTCAGAACACAAGATAGATAGCACTGGAGGGACAGTACATGTGTACATGTGAACACAGAGACACACACACAGACACACACACGGGGAGAGAGAGAAAGAGAGAGAGACAGACAGACAGACAGATTTAAAAGTGATAATTGTGTGGGCATCATGACCTATTTGTTAGTGGCCACTTTGTAATCTGTTAGGTGATCCATGGGCTCGTTAGTGAAATTAGAGGCATTGACTGGTTTATGTCCTGTTACAAGAACTTGAGAAAGCAGGGATACCAATGTCATTAGTATACAAACAATAGAAAAAAGAAGGTGAATTTTCCCTACCCTGCTCTCTCCTTTTGAGCCATTAGTTTCATACTCTGAAATTCCTCCAGAGAGGAATTTCCTTGCTTCATATATACTTACTCGTTGTAGCCATATGGCATTCAACTTGTAAGATTTCTGTCATATATCAGGTAAATATCTATGTATCCATCCATCTTATAACAGCCTGGACATTTATGGAATGTTTATTATACACCCAATCCTGTATTGTAATTTCTGTATATTATTTAATCAGCCCAATTCCTTTGATATGAGAATTCCTTCACCTGCTCTATAGAAAAGAAATCAGAGGCTCAGGAAATTTAAGTCCCACAGTTAGGAACACAGCTGGGCAGTGGTAAGTGCCAGAGACTAGATTCTCATTCATTTGGCCTGTTGTCTATGAACCATCACAACAACCTCATAAGGCCATCATCCCTGATGAGATATAGACAAATCTTGCTAGACATTTGCATATGCAACATAATAGATGGTGTCAGTAGCTACATAGTTCACTGTCTTGGGCACTCAATAAAGGCAAGTATTGTTGCAATTTTTCCAGCCTAAGGCTTGTGGGATGTCAGCATAACAAGTTCCAGCCAATGGCATGATGGTTCCAGAGCCTGAGTTCAAAGTGTACAGAGAGTAAGAAAATAGTGGAAAAGGAATGAGGAAGGTAGGGCAGGAGAGAGGGGGGAGTTGAAAAAGAAGGGAAGAGGAGGAGGGAAAAGATGAACTATAGCAATGATGGGCTGAAGGACCACAGATGTTATATACCATTGATAAAATTGGCCAAATTGATCTTGGAAAAGACTACTTAAGAGTCTCTTTTCTCCTTCATAGAGATATGGTAGTTGGGGTGTGGGGTGCTGCCATGGTATGACACATGGGGGTAAAGTGGGAAGAGTGTATCTAACCCATGAGCATTGTTCAACAGTAATCACAGGACATTGAATGAGCCATGGCCTCTGTTTGGGTTCCATCATCTACCGAGACAGAGAGAAAGACAGTGATAGAACAAGTATACGTGAAATTCAGGCTGTGTCATCTCCTCAAAATAACTCTAAGTGATGCTAATACTGTGCTGACGCCATGGGAGGAGCGGATGAACAGTGAGGAGGAGAGGGCCGCTTTCTATCCCTCCTTCCCCTTGGAACTCTGGAGCATTCCTCCTCCTTGCCTCAACCTTGGCACAACACAGCTTTGCAATGCATAATTGAGGACCATGCCTTGAACGCTACGATTTTGTAGAGTGTGATTTTTTTTGATAACCTAGAATAAGACTCTCAAAAGTCCCTTATGTTCAAAAGCTCCTGTCTTCTTTAGAACTTGCCTGCAAACCCCTGTGAGCAGGTGGGACAGAGCCACATTTCTGCTGGTCCTCCCCCTGGGCATTCCTGAGTGCCAGGGCTTGCTCTCCATCACAACAGCCACATACAAGTCTACGCATGGGCTTTTCAGCTCACTCCTGGCAATCCGATTTTACACAGAGATGAATTTTCTGCTCCCTTTCTCACTTTTTTAAGAAGCTGTGATTTGTTTTTCATCTTTGCCTCAGACATGGCCCCCGATGACATGACACTCACATACACACAAGAGTAAAGGAAGCTTCATCCCAACCTCTTCACATCCCCGTGGAAGGTCAGACAGAACCATAGATGCTTTCATCTTGCACAGTGGGATTATAAAAGAGCCGGACTGTGGATTTGAGCATCCCTTTCAGTGTGCTGTCGTTGGAAAGTGTACTTTTCAGAAAATGAAACAAGAGCATAGACTGTAGAATCAGGTGGTGTTGATTAAATCTTAAGGCTGTTCTTACTACCTGTGGGATCTTTGGAAGATAGCGTGCTGTTCCTGTTTGTGGCATGGGAATAACAGCAACCTTCGTCTCGGGAGAAATATGTGTTAAAGACAGAGCTGGTACCCAGCAAATATTCAGTTATGTGTTAGGTTTCTATCCTAATTTTGAACCTCTGGCTAATGAGTGAATTCTCTTGGTAACATCTCTGTGGAGCGGTCCCTGTTCCCAAACTCCAGGTGATGGCAAACTGGGTACCTACTAGGGAATTAGCTTCATTCAGAAGCAGCCTGTCAGCTCCCACTTCTACTTGCCTCAGGAGGCAGGGAAGTTCCTTCAGGCCAAGATAAGGACATTCCAGGTGGAATTCCAGGGTGAGATTTTGCTATGCTCACTATCCTCCAGCATGAAATCAACAGAAAGCTTCACCTTGGAGTCTGTCAGCTTAGCGATCTCTGTGCAAAGCTCACCTGAATTCAAACTTGCAGGCTGCCAGACAGAGGCAGATGTTGGAACTCACTTCTAGCAGCAGTGATCCAAGGCGGCAGACATGTTTTAGCTTCCTTTCCTTGCTTCCCTTCAGCCTCTAGCCTGGCAAGGCACAGACAGGCACTTATCCTCTCTCCTCTCCCCAGGCCTCATCTTGTACTCAGATGGAGACTGCTGTCCTCTATACACGTGGACCCCTTGGGTACAGGGGTCTGAGATTCCAGATGCTTCCTTTGACCTCCCATGGTCAAAATTCTGGTCATGCCCGACACTTCTTGACCAATGAAATCCAGAGAGCATCATGGCTTCTGAATGAAAAGCTGTCCCTTAAATCTCCATATTTCCACAATAAATAAGAAAGAGGGATAACACTCTAATGTCCAGCCCTGTTTGTCATTTGAGGCTCTCAGTGTCTCTTCCATTCTTCTAGTCAAGTTGGTAGCCTGCCTCCTCCTCGTCTTCCATGCATTAGTGTGTGTGTGTGTGTGTGTGTGTGTGAGAGAGAGAGAGAGAAAGAGCACGCTTGCACGTATTCATACACACACAAGTGGACCATATATCCAAGTCCACAATGCAATAAAGTTTGAGCAATGAGAAGAAGAAAGGTGGGATTTCTGAGGTGATGTAGACACAAAAGTATGTAAGGAAGGCTTCTCCTCAGTTCAGTCACCACTGTGCCTATATCAGTCTTTGGGCTATTCCTCAGTTCTGCAGCTTGGTGCCCCAGGCTCTCCACATCTTAAGCAAAAACTGCCTTTTCTACTTTATTCAACCCATTTCCCCTATTTGCCCCCTTGTAAATAAGTACTGTAAATATATGTGTTGAAAATTACATTGTAATTGTATGTATTGTAAATGCATATTGTAATATATATTGTAAAATGTTCTGTAAATATATGAAACATAGATGTATCATAAATATATAATTGTAAAAATATAAATGCATGTTGTGGTAGTTTGAATGTAATTGGCTTTCATAAGCTCATAAGGAGTGGCACTATTAGTAGGTGTTGCCTTCTTGGAGTGGGTATGGCCTTGTTGTAGGAAGTATGTCATTATAGGGGTGGGCCTTGAGGTTTCCAGTGCTCAGAATACCACCCAGTGTTTCAGTCGACTTCCTGTTATCTAAAAGATGTAGGACTGTCAGATACCCTCTAGTATGTCACCACGCTCCCTGCAATGATGACAATGGACTGAACCTCTGAATTGGAAGCAAGTCACCTCAATTAAATGTTTTCCTTGATAAGAGTTGCCATGGTCACAGTGTCTCTTAACAGCAATGAAAACTATAAGACAGAAATAATATAAAAATATAAGTATATATAATGTAAACATATATTGCTACTCTATGTAATGTAAATATATATTAATATATAGTAAATATATTTTAAACATACAATGTAAATATTTATTTTAAATGTATTATAAATATGTAATTGTAAATATTCATTATAAATATATATTGTAAACATGTGTTGTAAATACATGTCTTAAATATATTTTAAAATGCACATTACATATACAGTAAATATATATGATGTACATGTGTGAAACAAAAATATAGTCAGCTATTGAAATGGCATCCTCAATACCTGCTTCTAGACTCTGATCTCCTTGCAAGAAGGCCTGATGGCTTTTTATCTAATGCGATGTCTATCATGGTCCTTAGAAAGGTCCCCACTTTGCTCAATAATCTCCACTGACATTATAAGGCATATCATCTTTCCCTTCACTTACTCAAAGGTCCCTCTTTCTGTGGACCTCAAAGCATCTGTGGCCTTGGTCCTTCTTGGCCACACTGCACAGCTCCCTCCCTTATAGATTCAATTCTACAAGGGCCTGCACTGCTGTCTTCTACCTGCAAGATCAGGTAGGTCCTTTAGGGTGAGTGTTAGGACTTAACGTTCCTCCAGGTTTTCCAAAGCGCCTGACCTCACAGATGTTCAGAGACTTCTGCACAGAACAATCAAGTTGAGATGATAAAAAAGAGTGAAGGTAGAATTGGCACTGGACCTAAAATCAGCCAAAGAGGAGAGAACTTACATAAAACCAGCAGCCCCGTTGCAGTAACCTTTGTAAAACTTATGTAATAGTGGAGACAGGAAAGTGTGGCCTGACCTGCATTGAGTTCTGTTAATGTACCATGGGGCAGACCGGCAGCTTCAGAGACCTTCAGCAGCCCACACTAAGTCAAGAATGCTAACTGTCTAAGGAAATGAGAAGGTAGCACAGAACCACGGGCAGCCATGGGAGACTGGAAAACAAGTAACTCTGTGGTTCAACTCCCATCAGGCCTGGCCCAGACTGTGAGCTCCTCCTTAGTTCTGTAGCTCAGTGTTCCAAGCTCTCCACAACTAAGCATTCATCTGGTTTCCTTCATTTTCCCTAAAGTAACTGCTGATGGACTATTAAGTGTGATCAAAATTTATAGTTTAATTATCTGATTTTTCTATTACCTTTATCTTCCCCTTTCTCTAATATATATAAACTTAACTCATGATTTGACCCAGCCAGGTTACTTCTCTCTGGATAACTAATCAAGTGAAAGGCATCAGTCCATCAGGCTGGAAATCCCTGACCCCTGGACCCTCCATCCCATGGCTCCTTGTTCCTTCTTGATGAACAATGCCTACTGACTATTCTTGTGGTTTAAAGCTGAACTGTCCATCACCAGACTGTGTCTTGTATGCTCATTCCCCTGATAATGGTGCTGTAGTGGAACATCAGGAGTTAGAGCCCAGCTAGTAGAAGGGGGGCATTATGCTGGCCTGTAAAGGTTGTATGTAGCCTGTGGTTCCTGACATTTTCTCTACTTTCCTGTCCACTGTGATATGAACAGCAGCCGCCACACTGTCCCTGCAATCTACAGCATGACAGACTGAAACTCTGGAAGTCACAAGTCCAAATCTCCTGAGTTGTTTCTGTATGGTACTGTTGTCTTGGGGATACAAAAGAGACAAATACAGCTACCCCAAATATAGCATATACACATATAAAACAGTAACATGTATACAAACATCTACAAATACATGATATAATATGTGATATTATGCACAATGATATCTATATCTATATCTATGTATATCTATATCTATGTATATATATACATATATATATATATATATAGAGAGAGAGAGAGAGAGAGAGCAACTGGTTATTTAAATTGCATTATTAGTACCTGCTTCTAGACTTAAATTGCCTTGTGTGCAGGAAGAACTTGGTGTTTTTCTTATTTTTTTCCTCTCAGCTTCTGAAGTTTGTGTGTCTGTGTACCAGACACTGTGAATGACCTTGCTTGACACCAAACAACACTTGGAAGAATGAACCCACATTATCACAATGAGGACAGTGATTTTATAGGCTCTGGGCAACTTGTCTGAGGACATATGCCAGCATCCAAACATGGCACCCTCATCTTACAGTTTTAGTTCTTGAAATAAAAATATGATGACCGGAACTCCCGTGAACTGTAAATCTAAAGAGAACATGTGTGCACCTCTGAGAAGCTGGGCAGGACTCAAGGAGCAGACTCAAAAGTCTCAAAAGCGAATTCACACTCAGGATTCCACGCATGCACTATGTGTGGGGAAACAGTTGTAAGAAATGTTGCTGCTGACTAAAACTTCCCTTCGGAAAAGCGTAAGGCTGAGCAGAAGCTTTCCAAGCCATCAAGACTTTTCAGAGCCAACTCTTCAAAGCATTAAAAGAGATGTGCCCAGTATTACTTGCTTCTGATCTCTGCCACCCTGTCCTGGTGAAACAGGCACAGACAGCCAAGTGTGCTTCATGCTTGGGACACAAGGTAGTTGAGACAGCCAGAGTGTCCTGCGTAAGGTGAGGAGCACCTGTGCCTTGGCTGGGATGAAGGCTGAGACGCACCAGAACCATCTAGGACCATATTTGGAAACCTTGTGTGACTTTTCATGAAGCAACTTGATAAACTGGTGAAATGCTGGTGGTGTTCAAAGCCCTGTTTCTAGAAGAGGCAGAGGATACAGTGCTGTCAACCCTTTCTTGTCCTAAATTTCAAATGAGAATGGAGGATAAGGGCACTGGGCTCTCACGAAGTACTGTGCTCACTCATGAGGTACCCCATCCCTCATGTTCCTCCTGCACCACAGGCTTTAATTGACACAAGCTTGTGTGACAAATCCTTGGCTAGCCTGAAACCTACTATGCAGTTCAGGCTGGCCTAGGACTCATGAATCTCCTGCATCCACCTCCCAAATGCTGGGATTGCAGGTGTATACATACCTCCACATACCCAGCCTCCAACTATCAGTCCGACTCCCAGTGTCTAAAACTGGACTTCCAGGCTAGCAGAGTGCTGGCTCTAGAGTTGGAGCTCTGAGTTCTAGACCCAGCTCCTGGAGTTTGAACTCTCAGAACCTCCTGCAGACTGCTTCCTCATCTGCAATGGGAGACCTCATAAGTCACAGCCTTTGTGCTCACAGTGAGTCACTGCATTACAAGGTGCTCTTCTCCAGGACACAGACGAAGCCACTGGGTGTGTGAGATAGAATGTAAGGATCATGGGGGCAGAGCATGACATATGGGGACTAGATCTTGGATCTGCTGTCTCCCAGTTGCTCACTTTAGCTGGAGTAGAGGGGGTGGAGGGACTCATTTGTGTACTGAGGGTCTGCACAGGGAGTTATTGGATCTAGACCCCACTGTTACTGTCAGGGATTTTGAAGTTTGACCTTGGCCACCTCCTGTGAGTCCTGAAGTACATCAGGGGTTGTTGGTTCCACCAGTATAGGGAGGATGACCATGGCAGGAAGTCAGCCTTTAGGAAGCAATTCCCACAAGCACCACAAGCTTTCTCCTCTCATTGATCTCTCCAGGATACAATGCTGACTATTGGTAACTTAACTGCCTTTACCCTGGGTAAAACAAAACAAAACAAAAGCAAAACAAAAAAATTACAGTTAGCAGGATGGATTAACTCCTAGATGTTTCCATCTCTTCACATGGCTCTTTGCTTATCCTTCCTCATTGTCTCTGTGAAGTCAGAACACATTTTCATTAGAATTTCTGTCAGGAGAGACATTGCCTGGTTTGAACTTCTTGATGTCATGATGAAACTATGGGGACGACATTGTTTGAAACCATGGAGGTGGGTGGGTACAGACAGAACTTAATGCTTTGGCCTACATCCTGCTCTGTGAGGTTCTTATTGCAGGTGGCTGTCTTCATTCAATTCCAGGCTCTTCAAATGCCTTCCTTGACTCCTAAACCAATAGTATTCCTCTATAGTGGTTTGAATAGTGTCCCTCATAGTCTCAGGCACTTCAACACATGGTCCCTCAGCTGGTGGTGCTGTTTGGAGAAGCTTGGTTGCCTTGATGGTGGATGTATGTCACTGGGGGTGGGATTTGAGTGCAAAAATCCTCCAGTCACTTTCAATTTGCTCTCTCTGAGTTTCTCCACAGATGGAGAGGTGGTCAGGCTGCTAAATGACATTCATGAGATATTGTTGCTGCCTGTTACCATGTTGAAGGAAAAAACAATACTCAACAAACAGGATCCACTTCCTTGAGGAATAGTGATCTAGCTTCACTAGTGGCATGGTCATAAAAACACCTTTACCAAAACCAGCTTTGAAGGAGAAAGGATTGTTTACCTTACAGATATAGGTCATTTAGTCCAAGACTAAGGGAAGTCAAGACAGGATCCTAGGATCCTATAGGCAGGCTTGCTTGTCTTCCAGAGAACATTATCTACAACCACGAAATCCATTTTATAGCCAAAGAAGCAAGCACAGCGGGAACCTTGGAGAATGGTGTTTGCTGGAGGCAGGCAGGATTCTACTCACTTAGCTTTTTTACACAATCTAGGACCAGTTGCGTAGGGAATGGTGCCACCTACAGTGGGCTGTTCCCTCCTATATCAATTAACAATCAAGATGACCATCCACACACATGCCCTTAAGCTAATTCCTCAATTGATATTGCCTTCTCAGATGATTCTAGGCTGTAGTAAATTGATAGTTAAAGTTAACCAAACGAACACCTTTAGAATTATTTTTGAAAGTTGAAAGAGGTCAACAATTTAAACATATCATGATCATGCCCTCAGGAAGGTGATTTTTAAAAGTTGGGAGAGCATTCCTTATATGAAATTGGCTTATATTGGGTTTATGGAAACATCTGGGAAGGAGCCTGTCTGTATGAGGACAATACAGCCTACTCCCCTGTTCACCCTTGGCCTTCAGATCATTCTGAAAAGCAGTTTAGAATTGTGCACTTCTGTTCAGCAGTTCTCGAATAACTAGGACTGGGTCAAAATGGAACAAAACCTTCTGACACTGAATACAACAGCTATAAGGCCACAGCTCACACTTGGAGTTAACACAACATCCTGTTCAAAGGGACTGTGCTTAGACCTTTTCACACTCTCATAGTCTTCTCAGTTTTGAAGGGCACTAAAAAAAAAGCACACACCACACACACACAAAGGAGTGTCCTTCTAGCAAGTACTGTATACACCCTAAATGTGAGCGAACATTTATAGTAACAGGAAGCTGAATATCAAGTTTAGAATCTAGCAAGCACAATAACTTGGGATCATGATGGCTCTCAAGAGGTGAAATAAGGACAAGCTTATTTTACATAAGGCCTGTTTTCTAGAAAATATGAGTGTCAGGCTAATTCCTTTAAAACTTTACCCCCACTGAGACTACTATAATTGGAAAATTAGAAGACCAGTCCAAAGGGGCCCAGTAGCTCCACAGCCACAAGAAGTACTGACATTTGTGCTGACATGGAGTTGGTCAGAGACACTTTGAAGATTTATTTGTTGATTTATTTAATTTATTTCACTGTGTGTCAGTATGTGAAGCACATATGTACAATGTCCACAGAGGCCAGCAGATGTGTATTGGATCCTCTGAAGCTATAGTTACTGGTGATTGTGAGCCACCCATGTGGGTGCTGGCAACTGGACTGAGGTCTTCTCTCCTGCAGGAGCAGCGATTATTCTTAGTCACTGAGCCATCTCTCCAGCTGCACTTCCAGGACGGTGTAGGTCTTTGTCAATGTTGACTTTCTGATGTAATGTGAGCTTAGAACCCTCATAGAAACCTTAGCAGTTCACTCTCACCCACAAAACTGGGGTGTTGATATTTGCTGCTCACCAGGCCTGTGTTTTCCTCCTTTGTATTTTGTGGGTTTGTTATGATACAGCTAGCTATGGTGCAGCACTTCCTAAAGGCCTTCGCTGTCGCCTACTTATAATATTTTATCAAACTTCCTGTCATTAATCACCCCCTTGTGAAGGAAACTGTTCCTAGAGACCCACAATATTGGTGAATTAGTTTTATTATAACAGTACTTTAAAGATGTACCGACATGGGGGTTGGTGAGCTGGCTCTTTGGATAATGGAGTTTGCATGTAGGCCTGGTGACTTGAGTTTGATCCAATGTCCCAGGAGAGGGCAGGAGAGAGCAAACTCCTGAGAGTTGGTCTCTGCCCTCCACATGAACACTGGCATGTGTGCACCTGCACACACAACATTTTATAGAGACACTGTGTTTTTACAGTTTTCCTGCTGTGGACACCAATTAATATAGCCCAGGAGCTTCTGAGGGTTTGATCTACCACTCCCATCTCCCCATGGAAGCACTGGGGTTCAGAGACTTCCAATAGGAGTTGGCGTTTTCCTGGGTGCCAGAGAATCAAACTACTTCTTTTAGCTGCTTAGCCATATTCCCAGTTCTCTCTCTCTCTCTCTCTCTCTCTCTCTCTCTCTCTCTCTCTCTCTCTCTCTCTCTCTCTCAATCTCATTTACTGTGTGTGTGTGTGTGTGTATGTTTGTGTGTGTGTGTGTGTGTGTGTGTGTGCATGAGCATCTATTGTCTCAGGACAATTTACATGAGTCAGTTCTCCCTTCCCTGGGATTGTGAGCCCTGGGATTGAACTCACATCCTCAGGCTTGGTGGCAACAAGCACCTTTACATGCTGAGTCACCCCTCTAGCTCATTTTTATGTAATAGTCTCACTTTTTGCTGGGTCACATCAGTGCACAACAGCTACAGCAGGAGTTTCTATCATTAACATGATCACTAATGCAGATGCAAACTAGGGCCTTGCACTTTTGTAGAGCTCTGTTGTAAAATGGTTGTGTCCATATATAACTGCTACTGTTATAATAAGCAAATCTGGTGGTGGAGCTCAGTGGTTGGTGCATGCTTGCTTACCACGCACAAGGTTCTATGGTATTCAGCACCACAACGGTAACAACAGAAACAATAATAATAAGGGCCTGAAAGTTGACTCAGTGGTTAAGGGTACTTGCTGCTCTAGTAGTGGACCTGAGTTTGGTTTCCAGCACCCACAACGGGTGTCTTATGACCACCTGTAGCTCTAGCTCCAAGGGATCCAAGGACCTCTTCTGACTCTACAGGCACTGCACTAAAAATAAAATTTAAAATAATAGTGGAAACATATATGTCAGGGCACATGTACAGATGCAATGAGGGCATTTGAATCTCTAGGAAAAACTTTCAGAATGGAGACTTCATTCTGGAAAACTGGTGCTATCTGATGATAAAACCCGTTATCATAAATTTCTAGCTGTCACTGCAGATTCTACTAATGCACATGTAGGAACCATTTTGTCTGTATTTTTCAGCTAAAATTCTGCAGAATAGATTTAATTAAAACGAAAGGTATCTGTCAGGGGTTTGGGAAAGTATGAATTAATTCACATTTAAGGATACAGGAAAGCTGCTTTGGGCACTTGCATCGGAGTGTTCTGAAAGGGATGCACTCCCCGAATAGACACTGCTTTCTCCTCCCCTCCTGAAGGGATCCTACGTAAAACCTTAAAACATCTGTGTTACCTCCCTCTAGCACTACAAAGCACCTCATAAACTTCATATTAACAATGTTAAAACACTCCCGAGACTAGACAGACAGAAATCATGCCTCTGGCTTCCAAAAAACCAGCAAGCTCAGAGAAAAGCAGACAGCCTTGTTTCTGAGGTATTTGGCTTATCTCCACCACCTCCATTTAGAAGACTGTAAAAATGACTTCCTTTTCTTTCAATTCTGTCTTCATTTGTTTGTTCATCCATCCAAAGACTGGTTCTGAAGAGCTAGATGAGAGGTGTGAGGTGGGTGATCAAGCCTGTATAACATGCACCTAATCTAAAGAAGCTGAGAGGATTGAAAAGGAAAAGACAAGCTCCCATGCACTTGTGCGCATCAACAAAACTAATATGTACAAGTCTCCGATGCAGGGAAGTTTAGACTTTACTTTGCAGGGTGGAAAAGTAACAATTTTTAGCATAGGGGAGATAGTGGAGTAAAAAAAGTGCACGTGTGTGAGCACAGGTGTGTATGTCAGCACAGGTGTGTTTCTGAGCACAGGTGTATATTTGGGCACACGGAAAATGTTCTAGAATTGAGCAGTACACAAATGATGAGCCAGAGAGAGAATACGGGTACTACATCCTTCAGGTATTGAGTAGATACTAGGCCAGAGGTCATGCCATGGTGCTTTTGTTGAGGCCCTGAGCAGGGGAGAGGGGAGAGGGGAGGAAGTAGAGGGAAGGAGAGGGGAGAGGGAAAGAGTTCCCAGTGCTTCTTAGTTCTGAGTTTCACTTTCCTCATTAAGTTTCTCTTTCTGGGCTGTTACAACACCAAAAATAGGGATCAAGACACTAAGTAATCATCATGTGTTTCCACAGGCATGCACCCAGGTGGGGAACATTAACATTGCCTATCAGTAAGCAAACAGACACGTGTGGACAGAGTTGGGGGTCCAATTCCTGTGCTGGAAGGGAATGCAGACACCTTGGCAGCAATAGAGATTACCAAGACTGTGGCACTAGCAAATGAGAAAAACTTGGAGCCTTCAGAGTAGGTGGCCTCCCAGTACTGGGCCCTCTCTACTCAGATTGTCAATGTGATGGTCAATTTCAGGGTTACCTTGACTGGATTTGGAATCACCATGGAAACACCTCTGAGTGTGTCTGTGAGGGCATGTCCAGGGATGCTGAACTGGATAGGGAAGACACACCTGAATGTGGGTGAAACCATCTCATTGGCTGGGGTTCAAACAAGCTGAGCACCGGTATCCATCTCTCTCTGCTTCCTGACTGTGGACCCAATGTGACTAGCCACTTCCTGCTCCCGCCATCATACCGTCCACTACATAAGAGACTGTACCTCCTTCAACTATAAGCCAAAAAATAAAAAAAAAAGAAGACGAAAGAAAGAAAAGAAATACGGCTCCCTTCCTCAAGTGCTTCCTGTCAGGTATTATAATCAAAACAAGAAAACCTGACACAGCTCAGCACAGCTTTCCATATTCCTTCAGCTTTATCTCACACCAGCTTCTGCCTGTGTGCTCCGTTCCCAACATACCTGGCATTGTTTACTGTGCAGATGGAAGCAATCCTGGATTCCATCAAAGAATACTTATTCATATTGTCCCAACTAGCAGGAGCAATCTTTCCTCCTGTGATATCTTAGCTATTAATCCTTCAGTCCTTCATCAGACTTTGGCTTGAATGGAACTTTCTGTGAGAGGTCTTGGGGATGCTCACCCTCAGGTCAGGTACCTGTCCAAGGCTCTCCCAGCATCATGTCCCCTCTCCTTCTCAACTGCTGTCAGAATAGCAAATTATTCACACATCAGTGCAGTTATTTGATTAGCAGCTGTGGCCTATACTAGAATATGTCCTCTCCCACCCCCACTGAACCTGTGGTCCTTCAGAGTAAGAGCCACATCTGGGTTGCCTGTTTGTTCCTAGTGCTTAGGATGCGCCTGCTGCATAGCATCCGCTCAGTGCACACTGAATGGGCATGGGTATGCACATGCAGGAGATGGCTGTGGGAGTGAAAAGACTAGGAGGGTGCTAGAGTTGTCCCCAGAGACCCAGGAATTGGGTGGTGGGAGAAGGAGAAACAGAGGCAAAAGTAGCCAGGGATTAGATGGTTATCCACTGGGGAGGGGGTGGGTGGGAGGAGGAGAAACAGTCATAAAGAGCCAGGGATTAGATGGTCATCTTTGAAGACCGATTTCTCAAGCCTACCTGCTACAAAACTGAAGGGCCTGAGAAGGCACACTTCTCACTGAGTACCATTCCAGGTGGGAAGCCAGTTTTGGAACTATGGCTCAAGGGGCAAAGAAACAGAGGCAGAAATAGGTATAGAATTCAATCAGAGCTAAGCAGCACACTGGCAATGCCCGTACTGACTGTGAAAGCACAGGAACTATTTGTTCTCTCTACATCTTAGTTTTCTTATTTGGCAAGTGTGGACTAACTGGTTGCTGTCTACCAGAGTTACACTAGTGGTTCCATTCATCCATTCACAGTACACTTACTGCTGATGTGCTGAGTAGCCACCCTATTCCTGGCTCTGGTCTAGGTGCCAGGAACCTAGACAGACTATAGACAACACAGAGGTGGCAAGTGATCCGTTTTCTCTTAGAGCTGACAATCTACAGTGAGGAAAATATTACAAGTAAACAAAGGAGCAGCTATATTCCAGAGGCTGAGGGGCTGGGCCACAGCTGCCTCACACTGACTTCCAGCAGTGAACTGTGGAATGCCCTTCCAAGTTCTCATTAGGCAACCTAACTCAGATAGCTTGAGCTGCTGCCTTGGGGGCCCCAAAGGGATTTACGCCAGGAGAAGAGGCAAATGCCCCAAGCCAGCATATCCCTGTGGGACCCCATAAGACACATGTACACAGACATTAGGTCACTGCAGAAGAAAGACATTAATGCAGGCTTATGAAAAGATGCCCACTGAAGGGGTAGCATACATCCCCCTTAGTACTGCTCCAGGGATTCATGGTTGAGGAACCCCCAAACAAGTGAGGTCTGAACTGGAACCAGAAACCTCAGAAGCCACATGGGATGAAGGAAGATTCATCTGGTCGGAGTGGATGGACAAATGACTCAAAGGCTTTCTTTGCAGGGTTATCAGCCACTTACACAATCAGGAACAAGGGCAGTGGCAGCCACTGATGCTGGACCTTAGGACAGGAATGAGTGAGGCAAGGTCAGAGCAAGGTCATGCAGGAAAGGCACCTGTGTCAAGACAAATGCAAGGAAGCTCTTAGAGATTATTAGATGTACTTAGCTTGCAACCAGTACTTGGCAGTGATACTCAGCAGAGGTTAGCTATTCCGGGTGATACTGACCTCTGTGCCCTTGGCAGTTCACGCTGTCAACACAAAGACAGCACCTAATGAGGGCGCCTATCTCCCTCTCCGAGTTGCTTCATAAGAAAATGGAATTTTTTAAAGCATTCACCCAAGTTCCTTCTGTTCCTGGAAACATCTCACTGTTAGTGAGCTGGTTTTGCTTAACCTAACCTGACAGAGTCCCACAGTCAAAGAGCCAATCTTCTCAAATAAACATGTAATACCACTTTGGAGTCATGTCTTTGCAAAGCACAACATTCCTGCCTTGTACAATGACATAAAACATAACAGCCTTCATCTCTCTCTTCTCATACTGAAGGTGGAGAAGTGGGGGGAGGAGAGAGAGAAAGAAGTGGGGGGGAGAAGGACACTTGCTAACGAGGCCATAAATATTGATGTCCTCCTCGGCCCCCCCTGGAGCTCTATCGTTTTGACAACTGCCTGATTAATAATAGATTAAGCACTTTAGATTTGCTTACTCTGGGTTCTATGATTTTAAATGTATCAGCTGTGAGGGAACTGACTGAGATGGGAGCCAGTACATTACACAGACTTCTAGCATAAAAGTATAGTTGGAGGGAACACAAATTAAGCAGGATAACTAATATTTCCACTTCATCCTATCTCAGGTATTATGCGCATTGCCTTAATTACCTTTCCAGATGTTAGTTTCCTTGCCTAAAAACCCACCAATGAGATCACCCAGGAGAGAGGACCTATGTTCAAGTGCCCTTGTGTATTAGTATTCTATGTTCCTGGTGCCCAGGAAGTCAAGAAGAGGGCATCAGATACTTGAGGACTGAAATAAGAGGTGGTTGTGAGTCTTCACGTGGGTTTGGGAATTGAACTGGGGTCCTCTGGAAGAGAACCCAGTACTGTCAATTACTGAGCTATCTCTCCCGCCTCAATGTGTTAGCGTTCTGAATAAGTGATAGATAGGGAAAGAATACATCCACATGTGTGATGGAAAATCCTTTCTGAATACAAGTTAATGACCACAGGAATCGGGACAGAGCAAGTCCAGATGGGAGGAAACTGGATGCAGGCCCAGGTCTGCTGAGATAGTACAACTTGTGTCAAAGCCATATGTGTTGAGATGGGGCCAGGTGACTGGAGCAAAAGATCCTCTTCAGAGAAGCGAAAGTACAAACACAGATAGTCAGGGATACCAGACTCCTAGCTGGCATTGGGAGAGCAGAGAGTGGATCACAACTTTGGGTTCCAAAGGATAAGGGAAGGGGAGTCGAGATCATTGGCCTCACGGTCTGACACATTTTTGCTTGGTGTGGCCCCGGACTCATCCCTTCTGTGCGCCTTCTGTGTTCCACCTATTTAGTGAAGAGAAAGGAAGCTGTGTTTTCCAGCATTGAGAAGGCAGGTTCTCTCTCTGCACAAGCCACAGGCTGACCTGTGTTCTCCCATAAACAAAGGCTCAACCTCACACTGTGACCTTTTCTGGACATAGGGTCACCGGAGGCACAATAAAATAGGATGAGGCCACGCTGGAGTGGGGCAGACCCTTAGCCCAATATGACCAGTGTCCTTATGATAAGAGAAGTGTCATGGACCCTCAGGGAAAGCTTGATATAATACAGAAGCAGGGACTGCTGTCTCCAGTTCCTCAGCAAGTCTGAGCCAAGGATTGATATAGCCACCAAGAGGTAAGAATGGCAAGGAGCCTCCTCAACTAAAGACGCTTTGATTTCAAAACTCAGTGACCTTGTTTGTGGTTCTCAGTTAGGAAGACCCAGAAGTCCGGCAGTCTTCCTAAGTCTACTGCATAAACACAACAGGATAAGAGCTTGGGAACACAATATGTAAAAATGACCCCTAAGAAATCCCTACACACACCTTACTCGATCAGAGCTAGGTCAAACCCACCTAACTGCAATTCTTTGATTTGAACAGAAATTCAACTCCAGCTTGAGGTTCCATGAATTTGTCACGGACACTGCAGCTTGAGAGCTACAAGATCCTGTGCTGATGAGAGGGGAGTCATGCTTGTATTCTAACAAGCTGAGGGCAGGAGGAGGAAAAGGTCTTTGGAGGATGTAGAAATGAATGGTACATCTTCTCTCTAGGACCCCCAGACTTGAACTAATAAAAACGAAAAGTTGGTGGGAGCTGTCATAGAAAGGAGGAGGTCTTTGAGGGGATGCCACACCTGCATTGAGCTCCAAGCACCCTGACTCCCCACATCTGTCACCTCTGCAGAGATCCATGACCACTGCAGCAATATTTCCTGGGGGCTCACAAAAAACTAACAGGGACAAACCATGAGCAGAGTGGAGCTCCTTTTTCTTGGCCTGCTTCCTATCTCTGGGAAGGAAGGGGGTTATTAATCCATCCACTGAATATTCACTGGGCAGCAGGTGGCTCCTGTGCTAGCTATCCAGTGGAACTAAACAGCACTGCAGCACTGTGGCATGCTGCATCTCACACATACAGAATAGGAAGGGCAAATATAAGGCTCTCGATGTACAAATCATCGTTACTTCTGAAAGGTTGCGGCTGAAAACGTCTTTGGGCAAGTTCATCATAAGATGATTTTCCAAAGCCATACCCCATCACAGCTGCCATCCTGTTCAGACACAGACAAGCACAGCATCAAAGGGACAGCATTCCACAGAGCAGTGCTATCGTGTCCCTAGGAAACCTCTTGGAGTACAGATAGCAACAAGTACCTGAACAGCAGAGGGTGGTTCTCGTTCCTTCCATTCTCTCTCTCTAAATCTATGCTCTCAGCTGCTAACGAGGCATCACAGGCTAAGCTAGCTAGCTCTGCAGCTGCGCACTACCTAAATTTGCAGAAGGGTATAATATTAATGAAGAGAGCATCACACATCTGAGTAGTCTTCCCATCTATTACCCCACTGGAACCTCATGTCCACCATGTAAGATGGGTCAGATGAGTATTTTTAATCAGTTCACTAGCAGAGAAGCTTGGCTCAAGGCCAGACTCTTGGCCAAGGTCACAAGGCTCACATTTGGCATTATTTTGTTGGCCCAGTATTCATGCTCACTCTAATAAACTTGACTGCCTCTGAGCCACATCACATTTGTGTTCAAATTGAACAAAATAATGTAGAGAGCCATCCAACAACATAAAGAATCAAAAAGGCTAGAAAATTTTGCAGAAGGGTTCTGCGGACAAGAATACCTGACTTTGGAGAATGGCTGTGTGAACTCACATCCGTTTCAGAATGCTCTGTGTCTCTAGTTCAGTTATCTATAAAATTTAAAACTAATAGTTTCTATCATCTTCAATTGCTATGTTTAGTAAGCATAACCCAGTACTAAGTTGCTGCTATTAACATAACTATAAAAAAGTGATGATGATGGTGGTGATGATGATAGCAATGATCATATAATGATGATGGCAATGGCTGGGATAATGGTGATGCATGGTGATTATATTAGTCATGATGACAATTATGATATTGGCAATGATAGTGATGATGATGGTGATGACAGTGATAATGGTGGGCATCTTAGGCTATGACCTAAAGCAACTTAGAGAGAAAAAAATGTTTATTTCATCTTACATTTCTATGTACTAGTTCATCACTGAAGAAAGTCTGGGCTGGAACCTGGAGGTAAAAACTGGAGCAGAGACTGTGGTGGAATACTTGTTAGTGGCTTATTCCAAGGCTCACATTTAGCTACCTTCTTATACAACCCAGGCTCACCTGCCTAGAGATAGTATTGTTCACAGTGGGCTAGGCTCCTTTACATCAATTATCAATCAAGGAATATCCTCTAAAGACATCATACAGGCCAATCGATGATATCAGCTTTTCATTTGAGATCCCCCTTCCAAGGTTTGTCAAAGTTGACAACTAAGACAAGACATCACAGCAGGCCCATGGCAGGTCTCATCATGAATTTCTTGTCCTGGTGCCTACCAATTGTTGTGCTCAGTTTCTTTGCACACTGAGGTGCAAAATGAGGGTTGAGGGAGAGGCTATTTATGGCAAGTGTTTCTTACCCCTTAAAATGCTCTGGTTCCTACTCACTTTATCTGGGATTCAGAGTCCTTATTTTGTTCTCTACAATCCACACGAATGCTCAAGAGTTTGACTTAGTGCTAGCAAGGATGTAGGAGCTTTGTGGCCCACTTTTACCTGTATCATCATAGAAGATGTGACTTTGCCTCAAAGTCACAAGCAGTTTAAGAAGTTCAGGGCCATTTCCCCAAATAGAACACTCCCACACTACCTCTGTGCAAGAATGTGGGATGAATGGAAACAATAGAAGGGGAAAGTGGCAACAGGCTATTTATACACAGCCATATGTATATACACATGCACACATTGCTAATCTTCTGTTATTCATATTGTCATCATTATTAGTATTACTGTTCACAGCTCCTTCACAGCTAATGGGGGGCCTGTGACTAATGAACATAGGCTTCCACCTACTGCAACAACAAGAAGTACCAAGCTCTAGGCAAAAGTGTCTGACTTATCTCTCTATAATAATTATATTCTCTCCAGACATTTTAATTTCTTTTTTATTCATCAACAATTTCAAACATGTCTTCAATAAGATATGGTCATATAAACTCTCCATTTCCCTCCACAATTTCCCCCAAATCTCAAAATATCTTCCCATCCCTGCTTCATAACTTCATGTCTTCACCTTTTTTCCTTTCCTTCTCCTCCTCCCCCTTCCGCCTCCTCTTTCTCCACCCTCCTTCTTTTAATAATCCATTGAATCCAATTAGCACTGCATGGGTATGAACCACCCACTATAACGAGAGAAACCTACTAGTGACCACGTCATCAGGGAAGAGCTAGTCTCCTGTCCTCAGCAGCTATTCACTGCCAGTTGCTCCTCAGGAAGCAGGAGACAATCTCCCTTACCCACTCTGGACTTTTGGCTGGCTCGGCCTTATTCAGGTGATTATAGTTGGTAAAAGATCAGTGTGTACATTTTAATCTCTTTGGGTCCATTAACACACTTGAGTCCAGCTGATGCTTCTGAACTTCCTGGACCAACACCACAGAACAAGCTGGTACTATAGAGGAAGCAAGGTGCACACCTCACTAAACAGATCTCGTGAATGTAAAGTATCTTTCATTGGTGTAGGATCTTCAGAGTATTTCAGTGAAATCTCCTGTGAAGGAAGCTGGGAATTGTGGGAAAAACAATCACTGATACTACTTTATAAATACACAGCACATTGGAGTTTGTAAAGGGATTTGATACAGTTAGGAGACAACTCAGTCATTCTAGTATTTACTGAGTGGTTACATGGTGCATTGTAATGAATATAATTAAAATTCCTATAACATCTAGAAAGGAGACAGACTCAGTACACTTATGCCATTTTCAGGTGAAGAAAAAGAGACACAAAAGGGAGTGACTGGACCACATTTAGATTTTTGAAACAGATTTTGGTGAGGCTGGGGGTGTGGCTCAGCTGGTAGACCACCCTTCTCACAGGCACAAGGCCTTGGGTTCAATCCCTAGCACCACACAGATGAGGCATGGAGACACAAACACTTGTCATCCCAGAACTTTAAAGGCAGAGGCAGGAGGATTAGATGCTCAAGGTCTTCAGCTACCTAGCAAATCTGAGGCTAGCCTGGGCTACAAGAGATTTAAAAAATATACAAATAACTGTAAACAAAAGAAAACACCAACAAACCAACAGAGATGATTTAGAACATCACAGAGGTTTCGTCTGTCTACTCAAGAAGAAATCCAAGCTTCCTTCCACAGCATATTAGTACCTGCTTGACCTGGTACTATCCCTGTGTTCTCAATCTAATGTCCTGATATCATCTCATCTGCTAAAGCACTCTATTTATCTTGGCTGTCCTTCCATTCCTTAAACCATTTGAAAATCTATCTCCTTAGATGAGTTAATTCTCCAACTAAGTTTTCTAGAGTTCATGTCTTCTCTACCTTCCAGCTTGGTTTTAAACAGTATCACTGAGAGAGGGCCTTCCTGGGATGCCTGCTTAAACAATTGTCCCATGCTATCATATTCAGTATACTATTTCTTCCTCCAGAGACCCCTCACCTGACAATACCTTCACTTAGTCATTCATCTTTCCTTTCTCTGCTCATCAGAACTAAGGCCATGAAGGCAGATTCCTGGACCCTTTGATTCATTATAGAGCACACAGTGGTGGCCAGTCTGTTAAGGAGATAAGTGAAAAACAGTGAACCAGTAAGTCCTCTGGATGTGGGTAATGAACCTGGGATTCAGGTCCTTCTATTGGTTCTTCTCTGCCTCCTCACAACCCACATGCTGGCATCCCAACCCCATGGCTTGGATGCAAAGTGAGAAGGACTCTGCTCTCGCTCTACACTAGTTTGTTTGGAGACAGGCTCCCTCTGTATCTTAGGCTGCTTTGACCTCAAGATCCTCCTGCTGAAGCCTCATGGGGTGACACTGGGGTGACAGGCTATGTCACTGTGATATGTAAGACAGTCTCTCATATAAGCAGTGTTCATGGGTGAGAATGTTGTTTTGTGGAATTTCTGCAATGCATATCATGTAAAGACTGGAAGACAACTTGCAGGAGTGAGTTTTGTTATTTAACTGGGTTTGGGGGATCCAAATCAGGTTGTCTGACTTGGCAGCAAGCACCTTACTTGTTGGACCATCTTATCAGCCCAAAACATTAGATATTTCGTGTCACAGAATTTCACCACAGAGGGACTGTGCCCACAGCATTTGATAGGATCCATGGAAGCCCAGAAGGACATGCCTACAGTCTGTACTTCAGGACCTGTGAGAATTCTAGGATTAATGGAAATAGTCAAATATTAGGGGGAACTTACAGCTGCTATCAACCCACTCAGAATTCTTAGATAAGTCTGTCCATTCATCTGTCCATCCATCCATCCATCCATCCATCTATCCAAGCAACCATCCATAATTACATTATTTTACTGAGGACTTTTTATGTATCAGGCAGCCTGGCTAACTGAGAGCAATTTCGCCAAAGCACTTGCAGTATATTTATACAGCAGCTACAACATTCATAACCTAAAATTACATGGACTTATTGTGAACATCAAAGGAACAATGTAAGTTAGAGCCTCACAGACTACAGTCTTAAGCATCCTGAAAAGAGGAGTGACAACCAGGCATAGAGTAGCAAGTGTGAAGCAATTGGAGGAAGGTAAGGCAACTGTAACTATAGCAAGTGAACCTGCCATTTTGGGAATTACTTGGATATAGGCTTTATTTCAAAAATTAATATATTTTTAACAGAAATTACAATGTCAGACAGAGGGATGATTTCTAAAATATAAAAAAAAACCTCAAGAAGATAGTCACCAAAACACCAAATAATCCAATTAAAAAGTGTGGTACAGAACTAAATAGAGACTTCTCAATAGAGGAACCCAAAATGGCTGAAAGACACCTAAGAAAGTGCTCAACATCCTTAGCCATCAGGGAAATGCAAATCAAAACAACACTGAGATACCATCTTATTCCTGTCAGAATGGCTAAAATCAAAACACCACCAACAGTCTATGCTGGAGAGGATGTGGAGAATGGGGAACGATCCTCCACTGCTGGTGGGAGTGCAAACTCTTACAGCCACTTTGGAAATCAGTATGGCGGTTCCTCAGGAAAATGGGAATCAGTCTACCACAAGATCCAGCATTTTAAGTCTTAGGCATATACCCAAAATAATGCACATTCATACAACAAAGACATTTGTTCAACTATGTTCACAGCAGCATTATTTGTAATAGCCAGAACCTGGAAGCAACCTACATGCCCCTCAACTGAAGAATGGATAAAGAAAACATGGTACATTTACAAAATGGAGTACTACTCAGTGAAAAAAAAATGGAATCTTGAAATTTGCAGGCAAATGGAATGAACTAGAAGAAATCATCCTGAGTGAGATTACTCAGTCACAAAAAGACAAACATGGTATGTACTCACTCATATAAGGATTTTAGACATAGAGCCTACAATCCACACCTCCAGATAAGCTAGGATACAAGGAGGACCCTAAGAGAGACATACATGGTACCCTGGAGTAGGGGAAAGGGACTAGATCTCCTGAGCAAATTGGGAGCATGGGAGGAGGAGAGGGAGTTAGGAGAGACAGAAGGGGAGAAGAGGAGGGGGGAGGATGACATGAGGGAGCAGGAAGATTGAGTTTGGGGAAGAATAGAGGAGAGCAAGAAAAGAGATACCATAATAGAGGGAGCCATTTTACGTTTAAAGAGAAATCTGGCACTAGGGATATGTCCAGAGATCTACAAGGATGACCCCAACTAAGAATCTAAGAAATAGTGGAGAAGCTACCTTAAATATCCTTCCCCTATAATGAGATTGATGACTACCTTATATGCTATTCTAGAGCCTTCATCCTGTAGCTGATGGAAGTAGAAGCAGATACCAACAGCTAAACACTGAGCTGAACTCCTGGAATCCAGTTGCAGGTAGGGAGGAGTGATGAGCAAAGGGGTCAAGACTAGGCTGGAGAAACCCACAGAAATAGTTGACCTGAACAAGAGGGAGCTCATGGACCCCAAACTGATAGCTGGGAAACCAGCATAGGACCAACCCAGAGGGCCTGAATGTGGATGTCATTTTGAAGGCCTATGGGGCCTCAAGTAGTGGATCAGTATTTATCCATAGTACACGAATGGGCTTTGGGAGCCCATTTCACATAGAGGGATACTCTGTCAGCCTAGACACACAGGGGAGGGCCTAGAACTTGCTCCAAATGATATGACAGACTTTGGTGATCCCCCATGGAAGGCCTCACCCTCCCTGGGAAGCAGAAAGGGGATAGGATAGGAGGTTGGTGGGGAGCAGGGGAGGAAAGGAGGGAGAGGGAACTAGGTTTGACATGTAAAACAAACTTGTTTCTAATTTAAATAAAAAAGGAAAAAATTACAATGTGGGGGAAAAAGGTTGTGATGTACTTGGATAAATGGTTTGCACTTCTTCCAAGGGAAACAAGTCCAGAAGTTCTGAAATGTACTCTTGGGATAAGGATGTAAAGTCCCTGCTTAGGATACATGAAATGCTGACTTCAATCCCTAGGATTTTACAAATGGGTTATGGAGGTACACACTTTTAATCCCATCACTTAAGAGGGAGAGGCATGAAGATCAAGAATGATTCAAGGTCATTCTTGGTTACATGGAGATTCAGGGCCAGCCAGGACAATACTCTACAATCATAGGGCTGGGAGAAGAGGAAGAGGAGGAGGGGGAGGAAGATGGGGAGGAGACAGAAGGAGGAGGATGAGGGGGATAATGGGAAGAGGGAGGAGGAATGTTATTGCAAAGAAGTGTCAGGGATTGAATCTCTTGCTGTTTCAGGATGCTTCCTTTGGTTCTGCTGTCCCCTTCAACCCTTTCTCAGGGTCCCCTTCTCTCCCATCACAGTGTGGCTGCTCCTAACCTCCCTCTTGGGAAGCATTTGCTGATGTCTTCAGACACCTGTGTTCTGTGCTCACAACATACAAAGGCTAAACTCTGAAAATCCATCTGCCAGTCACTGTTTTTTTTGTCCTAAATGCAGTATCCAGGATGAGGGGGTGGCAGTGGGCAGAAGAGTAGCTCTTCAGTTTCCCGTTCCTTTCTATTAACACTGTTACAGTTTCTCGTTTGACTTGGCTTAACAGTGGAGCCAGAATGGGCAGGATTCTTCTTCCCATGCATGAAGGGAAACAAAGATCTACTACTCACTAAGGTGTCCAAACTGTGCCTAAACTGTCAGTGTGACTGACATCACGCCCAGGTAGCCAGGAAACAGAGCACCATTTATAGCTCCCCCCACCTCAAGGAAAGTCAAGGGAGTCATCACCAGCCCAGACCACGGGAGGGACTAATATTTGTTTGGATGGCAGGGGTACGAAATTCTAGTTCTGAGAGTGGCAGGTGGCTGTTGGTATCCTCTGTACTTCCACAAAAGCTTGGGTTTCCTGAGTACCTAATTATTAAACAGACAGCATACCCACCATTATCTATAGCCCTATATATGAGCATTGAATTTGTCATCTATTAAGAAATAAAATGCAGGCCACAAAGATTCAGATTTTCATGTTCCTTGTTCTGGTACTTCAGGTAGGGGGAACATGGGGACAACACTCTAGCTAATTCACAGACTTCCTTCTTCCTCTTCTTCTCCAGTAGGAGTTGTATGCTTAGCACCTAGAAGACCCAAGAGACTGTCTCAAAACTAAGCAGAGTCAACCTGAAAGCCTTGTGGATTCTCTCTCAAATCTGTTTTAAGTCTGTTGCAAGCGTTCCTTTCTGTCTCTCTGTATTGATCTCTGTTTGAGTATTGTACAGGGAAAAAAATCTCACAGTCTGCCAAGCTGGGAAGGGGCCTTTGGGATTGTCCAGGTCAAGTCCTAGACTGGACTGATCTGCAAATGCAGAGGATGCATAAAGAAGCAATTGCTCAAGGCACCTGTCTGGAGGAACTAGAATCCAAGCTTTCCTGCCATCCCTAAGTTTATCACATTTTTCCAACTTTGCTTTAGACAAAAGCTTTTGTTTGACACATCTATTAGCTAAGCAGGGCCCTGCTTTGGGGATTCTGAGGAGAAAGGAATAAAGACACTTTCATTAAGCAGTCCAGGCACCAGATTCTTCCCTGGAATGTTTCCTTTTTTTAAATCTAAGGAGGAGAAACAATCCCCTCTCCCCTCCCACTTCCTCTTATAGAGAAGGCAAGGGCATTCTACTGTTTGATGTTGAAAGAGAAAAGAGGCTAGATACAGGCCATTATCTTATTTTCAATTTTTACTATTTAAGTTAGCATAGAGTAATGGCTTTTGTTATGAAATTTTCATACATAGATGTCATTATATTTGTTTACAGGAAAGAAAGAGGTTTTGATCGTTCAAAGCAATAATACATACCTATCTCTCTGGATACCTAAATTCAATTACTGGCAGCTGAACACTTCTTTAATAACAGTAGGGTATGTGCTGTTATTATTAACGATAGAAGCTACATGAGCTTGAATAGCTATGTCACAGTTTAAAGATTCCTGCTCTCTAGCTCATAATGGGGTATCATTACAGTGATGCCTCTCTTGATAATTAGGTGACTGGTACTCAGAGGGATTGAACATCCCACCTTAAATCAACAAGCTACCAAAAGAACCAGGATGGAAGCTCCTATTGAGTGCTCCTGTTTCCAAATCCACTTATATATCATGTCACCTTTTTTATTTGAAGGCATGATGACATTTTGATACTTTGGCCTGTTACAATCAGATTTGGGTAGTTTCTATTCAAATGTCTTAGACTGGAAGCCTGGATTCAATCTGAACTGGTTTTGGGTGCTTGAGCCGCGAGGCAAACTATCTTCTGGACCCCCCTTTAGGGAGAACTATTTACCATCCTATACCTATGAGTAACTGGGAATGCTCATGATTAATTTTAGTATTATGGGAATGAACATGTACAGTAGGAAAATCATTATATCACCTAACCTATTATAGTGGTTTGAAAGAAAATGGACCCCAAAGGGAGTGGCATTATTTCGAGATGTGGCCTTGTTGGAGGAAGTGTATCACTGAGGGGTAGGCATTGAGGTCTCTTTTTCTCAAGTTTCCCTCAGTGTGACAGTCAGTTGACTTCCTGTTGCTATAAGATGTAGTACTCTCAACTCCAGCACCATCCCTGCCTGCATGCTGCCATGCTCCCTTCATGATCATAATGGACTGAATCTCTGAAACTGTAAGCAAGCCACCCACAATTAAATCTGGACCACCACCGAAATGACTCCCTTTAATGACCTACTCCTCCTCCCTTAAAAAAACAAACAAACACACAAAGCTGTCTGGAGCTCTGGAGTACCCTTACTCATGAGACCTACTGTCTTGGCAGTGTCTTTCTCTATCTTCTACAAATAATCATCTTACTTCCTTTTTGAATCTGTATGGCCCTTATTTTCAATTCTTTGGATAAGAGGCCAAGAACTTGGGAACATCTAACCCAGGCTCTACAACAACTCTCAGTAGTAGGGCAAAGTCCAGAATGGCTCCTTCCTGAATAAGTAGGACACATACATTCTTGGTGCCCCTGGCAGCACAAATCCTGGACAAGAAGGCGGAAGAGGAAGTGTGCTCATTAGCACTAACTTCAGACCTCCCAAGTCCATTGCATTTGGACTCACTTACTGTGGTCCCATTTGTTGCAGTTCTCATGTGAGTACCCCATGCTGAGGCTCATTTGTTTATCTGAAAGGCCAGACTCTGTGGGGTGGGCTCATTAAGAAGGCATCTTTTATTTAAAGACCCAGGAAAATGACTTGCTTTCCTGTCCCTATGGCAACACCACAATAAAAGGGATTCAGCCTAGAGTTGACCCAAACCCCGTTCTGAAGTACATGTGCTCTGCTGAGCCCAGCTTGGAGGGAGAGGAGACAGTTCCCCAAGTTTCTGCCCACCCTCCTGCCTCTACCATGCAACCTTTCCTGATCTCTGGTATCTCAGTAATATTTCCCTATTCAGACCTCATAGCTTCAGGGACCCATGCAGTCAGGGTGACATGGCCTTGGCCATTTGCATCTAGGAAAGGCTGTGGAAATGATTAAGAGGGGACATACTAGCATTAAATGCACATGTGCCCACTACTCTCTTACTTCACAACTGTTGCAGACACCTGTAATGAACTGTATGACTCTCCCCAGATAAACATAGACGGTGCCTCAGATTCCTGCTTACAGGCTGGGGATGAGACTCTGTTGGTAGAGTTCCTGCCTAATATGCACAAAGCCCTACATAGTAAGACAAAGAGTTGAGTGTATAGCTAAGAGGTAGAACACTTGCCTAGCATGCATATGGCCCTAGTTTCCATCCCCAGCTTGGAGAAGGAGCAGAAGACAAGGTTTATCAAAGGTAAAGTGACCTCAGGATGTTGAAGGCTCTAGAAGAGAAGCCCATGTCTTGTCAAGGTGATGCTCCTCTTTGTGAGCAGGTCCAATGTCACAGTCAGAGGTCAAGCTTCCAGTCCTTTATTGAGCCTCTGGCTATTGACTGTGCGGAGTAGTGAGTATGCTGTTGAGTCAACAAGAGGGCAGGAAAGCATGAGGAGATATTTGAACTCTAACAAGACCTTTCTAGAAAGCATCTTAGACTGACAGTTCCACCTCGCACAGTCTTTGTATGATATACAAAAACAACCAGTATAGTCGGTAGATAGTTCTAGTTACTTTCATAGAGACCACCCAAGGGCCACCCCCTCTGAGGATCTCAAAAGGTACCTTCTACTATAACTTTCTCAGCTACAATGGGAACTTCTCATATTGTCCCATTGAAGTGGACTAAAATTAGAGGTAGAGAAGGGTGAAGATAGCAGGATGGCCCCTGGGAGTCTGAGATATGGCCAAAGGCAATCCCACAGGAGGTGAGACAGTAATTGAAAATTCCACGTTTCATTATGAAATTTTATTTCATCCTTGTGAAGGTGCCATAAGTTTCTGGTAAGATCTCCACACTATATTTCCAAAGGTTATCAAACTAACAGGTTGTAGTAACTGGTACCCAGTAGTCTAAAATGGGGCAGTTTATGTTTTCCTAGGCCACTGATCAACTCTTCATCTCTCTGATTTGATGAGACCAAAGAAAGGAATGTGTCCCTTCTCCAACTCCAGCAAAGAAATAGTTGTCACTCGACAAGTGTCTTCCCTGCACAATCCTTAGCACAGATGGCCTTTTCCGTTAAACAGATTGCTTTGGAAACTCAAATGCATTTTGAAGCTGGCAGATCAACAAGACTGTTTGATAACAGAAGGGTTTGTGTTCTAGAGACTTCTTTTAGGACATCCATGAGCCCATTACTCATAGAAATGTTAATGTCTGTCAGCATCACAGTAGTTTTCAACATCCATGGTTAACACAATGGCTATGGTGAGAAAAGTTTTGGGAGTTTGCTGTAGCTTGGATTTTAGGTGTTCCTCAAAAGCACCCCAGGGTGCTGCTACTGGGGACTGATGGAGACTTTAGGAAATAAGGTCTGTGAGTAGGAACATAGTTACTAAGACAAGTCCTTGAAAGACTCCAGTCCATTCCCCTGTCTCTTGTGTATATGGAACAACCAGTTTCGTTCTATAGCAGACTATCTCTCATGGGCCATGTTGATCATATGAGTGTTCAGGCTACCAAGTGTCATCTGAGTTTGCCTCCAACTTTGAGTGTCTTTAGTACTCAATGAGGCTGAAGTAGGCATGCTAACCAAAGAGCAGCCTCCCATTCATGAGCTCTGAATACCTGTCCGTGCTCTGATCACCAGTTCCTGATGAAACATCTCATTGAGGAGGAGGATTAGCTAGCTCACTCTTATGGACATGTGTTTTCCCTGTGATTTTACAGTAAGAGTGGATTCCCTTTCTTCCATGTCGGCTTTCTTTCATGCCATGAAAAGCATAACACATGTACAAAGGGTCATTGGGTGGCAATGTCTCAGAAACTTCTATAGTTCAATCTTCAAGAACAGGCAAACCACATAGAATCGGAATAAATGCCACCTGTATTTTGTGTTTGGACTACCCCAAGGCTCAGGTGGGATAGACTCAACTGATAGTCTGTGTCGGACATTGCTACTTAGTAACTGCTGGCCCTGAGTAACCTAGCAGAGAGAGGAAGGGATATCCAAACATAATCTAAGAGTAGGTTGGCGCCACAGAAGATGGGGCTCTTAAAATAAAAATTCTGTTTTTCATCTGGCCTAAATTTTATCCAATACCTGATACCCAGCTGATCTCAGACTGTCTACCCGTGGCTGGCTCCATAAGTTGTTTACATAATTGCTGATCTGTAGCAAGACCCTTAGAGGAAAGAAATGAAGAGCAACCACGTGTTTGTGGATCTGGGAATTCTTCCATGTCTTTACCAGACGCAGAGGCAAATACTTACCAACTCCTTACTAAGTGATTATAGCCCTATCAAGTGCCACAAGTGGGAGGGGGTCAGGCATGAGTCCTCATAAACTAATGCCATAGTTGTGAAGCTCCTTTCCAGTGCCTAAAATTGGACTGCTAGAAAAACAAAATCCTGAGGGAATTGACATTTGTGAAAGATGATGGAAAGGGAATTGGGGAAGGGTCTGCCAAATGGTTAACAAAAGCACGGATATATGAATGTACAGCTGGAAAGTGCTGGAAAAGATCTCTGGGGCTTTAACAGAGAGGGCCTTCAAAGCCAGACTTGAACATAGCTATTACTTTAAAAGTAAGCAAGAAAAAATAATCCAGGGAATATTTGAGAGTCATAGAGCTTTAGGTCAATGGGAGAGAATAATGGAGAGAAAGGATCTATATTGATTTAGCTGTATCACAGCTTTATGCGATGGCCAGGATGAAGGCTACAGAAATACAAAGGAGGTAACTCTTTCTGGTACTGGAAGACTCCATTAGCCTTTGCAGGTGAAGATATGCAAGTCAAAGAAAGAATGAAATCAAGAAGGATCTATAATAAGAGCCTAATGATGACAGTACCATTTGTCTTCTGATTCATCAAGCCCATCAAAGTCCTCTGAATCACTCAACATTCTCCTGATGATATTTTCTTAAACTCCATCCGTGTTGCTTAGGCTTGAACAAGCATACGGATCATTTGAGGACCTTGTTGAAATAAAGATTTGAATTCAGTTGGTTTAGGTGAGATCTGGGATTCTGCATGCCTAGCAAGCTCCTGCATGATGTGGAAGCTTCAGAAACAGACTTTGATGAGCCTCGGGCTTGGCTTCTCTTCTTTCATCTTCATGCCAATTGTCAAAAGATCTATTAGGAATTCATAAGGTAGAATCAGGAGAAGGTAGGTTATATTAGCTGCCAACTGCAATTCTAACAGTTAAAAGCTGTAGACTGCCTAGTTTTTGTTGTTTCATGGGAGACCACAAAATTATCTAGACTTGGCATAATGGTTGCTCTTGTTAACTTGGGATTTAGAACCACCATGGAAACAAACCTCTGGCCATGTTTATGAAGGAACACCTAGATTTGGTTAAGAGGGATAGAAATGCACTAGCCATGAATGATGCATCCCCTGGGTTGGGGGTCACACACTGAGTAAGAAGAGATAAAGTGAGCTGAATACTATCATTTGTCACTCTCTGCTTCCTGGATGAAGAAGCAGTGTGACCAGCTGTCTCACACTCCTGTTGCCATGGCTTACTTCCCCACCATGATGGAATGTACATTTCAACTGTGAGACAGAATAAGCCTTCATCTGTTTTTGTCATTTGAACAAGAAAGTAAAGAATGCAACTTCCTACTAGTCCTAACTCTATTGCTGCCTGCCAATTGTGGTTCCTCCAGGAAGATGAAAACAGAAGCACCAGACTAGAACCCAGATCACCTTGGTGACTGTACTTGGTGACTGTACCCCCCCATATCAATGGCTCTAATTACACATGATATACATTCTAAACTCCTCCATTTTTTACTACTTCCATTATATGACTCCTCCCTACTTTGCTGGTTTCTTCCACAGATGAAATGAATCCCTCTCAAACCTGAAATTGTGGTCATATTTTAGACATTTGCACCGCACAGTTTTTCTACTTAATTGTCTGTTTATTTTCCTTAAAACATTTACTCCTGCTGGTCTTTCCTAGTGTATTCCCCCAAGTGCTCAGAGAACTTGACATATAATGGACGATGAATGAGTGAGTGAACAGGTGGATGAATGATTAGATGTGGGAACACCAGACCTTGAGCAGAGACCCACTTCCCCTTCTGCCTGGGAGTAGGCAGCTGTAAGACAATGTTTAGTAAAAACATGTTTACTAAAAACGATACAATAAGTTCCTGGCCACTTCCCCTTCTGCCTGGGAGTAGGCAGCTGTAAGACAATGTTTAGTAAAAACATGTTTACTAAAAACGATACAATAAGTTCCTGGGAAAGGCCTTCCCACGGAAACCGCCCTGACCTCGACCTTGTCCAAAGACTAACCGCACCTTCAAAAACCCACACACATCCACCTCTGGGTCAGAGCAGAACCAGCCAGGGGAGAGGAGAGAGCAGAAGCTTCTCTGGTGGGAGCTTTTTCTTAGGAAGTTTTTCTTGAACCTTTTTGGAGCCTGTTTAAAGTTTTCTTTATATCATTGAACGAGTCTCTGTGTTTTCAATACCCGACACCCTCCGCACGTTCTCGGACACAGGCCGTGCAGCAGACGTGACAATTGGAGGTCCCACTGAGATCGTGAAAGTGAGGTAAGTGGACGGGGTTAAGAAACTATGGGGAATAGTTCCGGGAAGCTAGAATCATTGCAGTATCAACTAAAAAGTTACTTAAAGAACATGGGACTGCAGTCAAGTCTAAAACCCTAGAAGGCTTTCTAAAATCGATCGAACGAGCCAGTCCATGGTTCATTACTGGGGAAGCTTAAATATTCCAGATTGGGAGGAGGTTCGCCGTGATCTTCATAGACTTTTACGAAAAGAGGGATCTGAGTCCTTGCCCCCTACGACATTCTCCTTATGGAGATTAGTGAGGGGAGCACTTTTGACAGATAAGGTTCGTCACCGCCAGGTAGTTCAGGACACAAAAGAGGCTTTTTAGAGTTACAAGAGACTGAGACTCAAGCCTCCTTGAGTTCAGGGGCAGAGAGTGATGATGAAGAGACCGTGATTGAAACTAGAGGCTCCATTGTTAGTGAGGATGAGGAGGAGTCTCTTAGTAACAACAAAAAACGGGTAGACATCTCCGGGCACGACCCAAAAGAAGGACTCCGGTCAGAATCGGTTATATCCTTCTCTATCAGACCTAGAAAATGGAAGTAGCTCAGACTCAGACTCGTCACAGTCTGAAAAGGAACGGTTACTTGCTGAGATCGCGGCCCTTAAAAAAGAACTAAAAAAGATTCTAATTAAGGAAAGACAGGACAGGGAGAGAAACCCTTCCCCATACTCTGAAAAAAGGGACTCCTCCTATGAGATAACCCAGTCCTTCTTGGACCTGGAGGGAAGACCCAGAGGAGGGGTCCAATGCTGCCCGGTGGTGGCCCCGGTAATGGAAGTTCCAGACCCGAACAATTCTCGACAGGTCATTCGGCGCCATGACCCTTTAAGTTTCAAAGATATAAAACAACTGAAAGAGGCAACTTTAAATTATGGAGCACAGGCTCCCTTTACACTTTCCTTAATGGAATCTTTTGCGTCTCTTAATTTGACACCTGGCGATTGGCAGCAGCTTTGCAGAGCAGCTCTGTCGGGGGGAGATTATTTGATTTGGAGAGGTGAGTTTCAGGAAAGATGCAGCCAGACAGCCCAAAGAAATGCACAGGCCGGACAGCCCCAGAGAAATGTGGAGATGCTTACAGGAAGTGGTCAATATGCCACCATTCAGCAACAAATGCAATATGACATCGCAGTCTATGCCCAAGTGGCAGCAGCAGCCCAAGGGGCTTGGAAAGCATTGCCTTCCAAGGAAGGAGGGGATCATCTGTCCAAAGTCCTTCAAGGACCTTCGGAACCTTTTCAAGACTTCGTAGACCGTCTCAGTCAGGTAGCAGAAAGAATATTTGGGGGCCTTGGGCCTGCGATGCCAGTCATAAAGCAGATGGCATTTGAAAATGCAAATAAATATTGTAAGGAAGCCCTTCGCCCCTATCGCAATAAAAGTCTAAATGACTATATCCGGATCTGTAGGGACATTGATGGGAACTTCATCCAGGGCCAAGTGTTAGCTGCTGCTATTCGGCCCCAAGTGGGGAAAGAAAGACCTACTCTGGGAAGGAGAAAAACATGTTTTAGCTGCGGTAGGGAGGGACACTTCCGTAGAGAGTGCCCTCAAAATAGTACTACGGGTCTCAAGAGACCTGGTTTATGCCCCGTTGTCGAAGGGGATATCATTGGGCCAATAACTGCTACTCTAAAACTGACAGGGAGGGAAATTTCCTTTCTGCTAATAATAATCAGGGAAACGGGAGGAGGGCCCCGCCCCAGGGCCCCAAAACCAATGTGTACGGGGCAATGACCCCTGCTCTGGGCAGTGGCAGGACTCATTTTCTCCCCAGAGCAACCCCTTCATATCTCAGACCTCCTTAGAGCCACCTCGGGAGTGCAGGATTGGACCTCGCTCCCTCTGCCCGGGCAATCCTAACACCAGAAATGGGGATCCAGGCCCTCCCTACTGGGGTGCATGGGCCATTGCCCCCAGGCACGGTCGGACTACTTTTGGGACGGTCCAGTACTATTCTTCGAGGCATCCAGGTACACCCCGGTGTTATAGACCAGGATAGTGAGGGGGAGATTAAAATAATGACATCAGTGGGCAGTGGGGTTGTTGCCATCCCTGCAGGAGAACGGATTGCTCAGATACTCCTTCTCCCTACAGCTCCTTGTGAGGCTAGAAAAATTAAAGAGAAAAGGGGCAACCAAGGTTTTGGAAGTACCGGCCCGGCAGCATTTTGGGTAGCCACTATGGAGAACCGCCCCCAGCTTACATTAAAGATAGAAGGCAAGTCCTTTAGGGGCGTCTTAGATTCTGGGGCAGATTTCTCTGTCCTCTCAGATAAATTCTGGCCCCCCACCTGGCCGAAAGAGGAAGGGACAGTGACCCTCCAGGGAATAGGACAGGCTGTGCCCCAAAAAGCCTCAGAATCTTAAAGTGGCAAGACTCTGAAGGCCACACAGGGCTTTTCCAGCCATATGTTTTGCCTGGCCTCCCTATTAACCTCTGGGGATGGGACCTCATGCAAGAAATGGGAGTGGTCCTCACCACTCAGGCACCCAAGTCCAAAAGCAGGGGCCCCCAGATGATGCAAGGGAGGGGCTGGAGCCTGGGGAGGGAACTAGGTAAACTAGAACAGGGAGAGGTTTGCCCTGTGGCATCCCTCCCTTTGGAGACCAGGGCCCCAGGGGATAGGAAGGGTTTTGGCCATTTTTGATGAGGGTCACTGTTGCGCCGCCAGCCCCCATACCCATCACATGGCTATCAGATGATCCGGTATGGGTGGAACAGTGGCCCTTACCAGCGGAGAAACTAAGGGCGGCTCACCAGGTAGTTCAAGAAAAATTGGAGGCGGGTCATTTGGTTCCTTCCACGTCCCCTTGGAATACCCCTATATTTGTAATAAAAAATCTTCAGGGAAATGGAGGTTACTACAAGACTTGAGGGCCGTGAATGCGACCATGCAGCCTATGGGGGCTCTGCAGCCTGGCTTGCCCGTGCCTGTGGCCATTCCTAAAGACTGGCATTTGATTGTCATTGATTTGAAGGATTGCTTCTTTTCTATTCCCTTGCATTCTCAAGATAGTCCTCGGTTTGCGTTTAGCCTTCCTGCGATTAACTTTAGGGAGCCTGCCCTTCGCTTCCAATGGGTGGTGCTCCCCAAGGGATGGCTAATAGTCCAACTATATGCCAGATTTATGTAGCTGCCTGTTTAGATCCCCTCAGACGTAAGTTCCCTGATCTTTACATTATCCACTACATGGATGATATTCTTTTGGCCGCGGCCGAAGAAAGACAATGTTACATAGCCTTTGCAGAGCTACAGGAGCTTCTGGAGGCCCGAGGATTTATTTTGGCTCCTGAAAAGATCCAAAAGAGACCCCTTATACTTATTTGGGTCATCAAATTCAACAAACTGGCCTCCGGCCACAAAGACTCCAAATCGATTGTTCAAATTTAAAAACACTTCATGATTGGCAGAGATTCTTGGGAGAGGTGCAATGGTTTCGCCCTTCTCTTTCTATTAAAACAGGGGCTCTTAAAGCGCTTTATGATATTCTTCCTGGGGACCCTGCTCCAACTTCCCTAGACAGATTACCCCAGAGGCCAGGGAAGCCCTACAATTGTTGTTAAGAAGTATAGAGCAAGCCCACCTTCGGCGTATAGATTATGGGCAGCCCCTTGTTCTGGTTGTACTTTCATCTAGCTTTTCGCCCACTGCCGTGTTTTGGCAGACTGGTCCTATTTATTGGGTACATTTGTCAGCCTCCCTAAGAAGGTAGTGACCCCTTACTATGATCTCATTTTACAATTGTTGTGGAAGGCACACAAGTTTAGCATTCAAACCTTTGAAAAGAGTCCTGATAAAATTATCCTTCCTTATGGTAAGGAGGAGGTGGAACATCTACAGATCTTCCATGATGGGTGGACCCTGTTTATTACATCTACAGGCGCACAGTTTGATAACCAATATCCCAACAGCCCCTTGATGTCTTTTTTCAAACAACACCCTGTGATCTTTCCCAAGATTTTAAAGGAGAACCCTCTAGTTGGAGCTCGCTCAGTCTTTACAGACGGCTCCTCCAAGGGTTTCGCGGTGGTGGTTTCTTCTCAGGTGCAGAAGAGGGTACCCACAGGGCAGATGTCAGCACAAGCCGCCGAGTTGTTTGCTTGCTTGATGGCTTTCCAAATGTTTGAGGGAGAGCCCTTTAATTTATATACTGATAGTGTTTATGTTGCCAACATTGTTAGACCTTTAGAAACTTCTCCATATGTTCTTCCAACCTCCCAGGTTCGTTCCTTATTAGTTCAGCTCCAACATCTTATTTGGCAGCGCATCCACCCTGCTTATGTGGGATTTATTCGTGCACATACTAACCTTCCAGGACCCCTTGCCCAGGGCAATGAAATTGCTGACTCCTTGACCCGCCCTAGGGTCTTATTTACTCAGGAGCAGCTGGCCCACCAGCTCCATGAGAGGTATCATCTAAATGCCCGCTCCATTAAATTTCACACTGGGTGCCCCTTATCCATAGCTACACAGATTACCTCTCAGTGCCCTGATTGTGCCCCTTATCATAATTCTCCCAATGAGGAGGTAAATCCCCGGGGCCTCAGGGCCAACCATCTCTGACAAATGGATGTCACTCACCTGCCGCAGGCAGGGAAATTAAAATATATACATGTCTCTGTGGATACGTATTCTAAACTGATTTTTGCCTCTCTCCACTCAGGAGAGAAGATTAAAGATGTTATTTCTCATTGCCTACAGGCCTTTGCCTACATGGGCGTACCCGATGCCCTAAAAACGGACAATGGCCCTGCCTATGCCAGCAATCGCTTTGCTGTCTTTTGCAGGGAACATCACATTGTCCATTCATTTGGTATTCCTCACAACCCCACGGGACAGGCTATTGTGGAGCACACCCATGCCACTCTCAAACAGTATTTTAAGAAAATAAAAAAGGGGGAGTATGTTACCTCCCCCAATATTCAGTTATCCACCATACTTTACATTTTAAATTTTTTGACCATAGATCATAATAATTTGTCTGCTATGGAGAGACATTGGAACAAACCCTCCCAGTCCTTGGGATGGGTCAGATGGAAGGATTTAATTACAGGAAAATGGCAGCCACCCACTCCCCTACTAGCTAGGGTCCGAGGGGCTGTTTGTGTTTTCCCTCCAGGAAGTGAGAAGCCCATTTGGGTCCCCGAACGGTGCATCAGGCATGTCGACCCCAATACTACTCCGGATACTAGTAATGCTCACCATGCTAAAGATGATCCAACCATTGCTAAACACTCAGGTAAGGGAAATATGGGCGTTGGTGAGGATTCCCCCCCCCATGTTAATGCCAGTTAGTCATTCCAGCTCCCTGTTCATCAATTTTTATAACACCAATAATACATTGGGAGCGGCTGCTGCCAATGAGATTAAAAAGTCAGAAACTAGACATTCTGAGTTTCCCCCCTCCTAAGCCTGATACCAGGGTCAGGAAGTAGGGGAATCCAAGAGATTCCCAGCGACATACGCTTTTAATCCCAACACACCTTTATGCAAGTCCCAGGACAGCCTCCAAACAATACAGAGAAACCCTGACTCAAAAAAAAAATTGGTACTGGTATTAATTAAAGAAAAAGACAAAGACAAAGGTATATGGAATGGAAAATTTTGTTTACATTTAAGTTCTATTTTGTGAGTCATCTCTAAAAACTTTTGGCCAAAAGCCTGGCCTCTCTACCTTGCATCTACAGAGTTACAAGGAGTAGGTACGGCTGTACCCCATGACTGTAGCTCAAATGGAGGAATGATAAAAACATATAGGACTTTTTAACCTTTTTAGTTCAAGGATTGGCTGGAGTTGTTCTTTTACATAGATTTCAATTAAGGAAGCTTCATTGCAACAGACTAATCATGACCTAGGGAAAAAGGATGACTAAAAGATACATGTATGTTCTGAATGTATGGTGTGGCCACACCGGTATGTATGAAATGTGATTGCGAATGTGTGAGTGTGAACTGCTTATATGATTAAAAGGATACTTAAATCCCTTCAAAAATAGTTAAGAAGCTACCTAGATTGCGTTAAATATAGCCAAAAGGAACATCCAGCCAGTCTGTTAATGTTTTAACAAAAAAATTTAAGATACAAATGAGGCCTTGTCAGCTAGTGAGAGTTCTACAGGTTAGATTGGGAAAGACTGCTCACAGACTTCAAATAATTTTCAAAAGTTATTTAGTAAGCCCAATTTACCTAGATAGTTAACCAAGGAGGGTAGACAAATCCTTCTACTGTTATGGTCCAGCTTCAACAGTTCAAAAAGAAAACTTTTTTAGAAAATAAAAAAGGGGAATAATGCCCCCAGTCCCCACATGACTCATCAAATAATACACTCCTCATTTAAAAATTTTATAATGTGAATGCCAGTGAGCTTCAGACAGATTCTGGCATGATGGAACTTGAGCAACCATTGCTCAGGTCAAATGGAGACATCCATGCACTAGACAGTGGAGAAGACCCTAATTTGGGGTCGAGGGCATGTTTGTGTTTTCTTGTAGGAAAAGAATAAAGCTTCGGCAGCTGTCAGACCAATTAGTGAGATGCATGGAGCAGAGAAAAACTGGACCTGAGACCATGGGAGCCTACCTAAGCCAGTTTGAGTGAGATCTCCTAAATCAGTGTTCCTGACCCTTGATGTCATCGAATCTACAGCCCAAGAAAGAAAGAAAACAGTCAGTTCGAGATTTCCAGTTTCTCAACAGACCTGTTGCATCAACCTTCCGGACCCATGAGTTTTCATCATGAAGCCAACAGAGAAAAAAGGACCCATTTAAAGCATTTGGACATTGGTATGGACTATGATGAGTGGCAAAAGCCTCTTTTCAGTATTTGAACAGGACATGGTCACTTGAAATATCAGACTTGATGGTTCCTATTTCTGGAATCACGGCTAGGCCAGTGTATTTTTCTGGAGAAATGCAACTTGTCCTAATGTGACAACTATTGTTCATATTTTTCATAATGCTACATGTGTAACATCAATGATTGTGCCCAATGTATCTGTGCAAGTGCACTTTCTAAATGCTTTCCTGACCAGATCTTGAAACGATTGTAAACTTTATCAAATTGTAAATGTAAATCACATGCGGGTTACCCTTGTAACAGAATGTAAATCATGTGCATGTTACCCTTGTAACAGATGAAGGCTGGTAGAATGTTATGGCCCAGATCTGGTGATGGGTATGGTGATGGAGAGGCGCTATGTCAATGGGGGTCCTGGAAATGGTGGCAGTGGCGGTAGGCATTCTGGCTTTATGCCGAGCTCAAACGTGCCTTGTTCCAGAGGCAAGAGATCCGTAACCAAGTATTGCTTAGCTTAGCCCATGGCAATCCCGATAGCCATAAAGGTTGGTTACAGATGATTTAAGGTTGGGGTATCTCCTATGACGGGCAACCTGTGGGAAAGACCCCTCCCACCTAAAACAGGGGTTCAAGGTCCCCCAAAGACGGGAAAGGGAGGGTGACCCTACTTGACCTAAGCCAGGAGTGCCTCATTTAAAAATAAAAAGGGGTGAATTGTGGGAACACCAGACCTTGAGCAGAGACCCACTTCCCCTTCTGCCTGGGAGTAGGCAGCTGTAAGACAATGTTTAGTAAAAACATGTTTACTAAAAACGATACAATAAGTTCCTGGCCACTTCCCCTTCTGCCTGGGAGTAGGCAGCTGTAAGACAATGTTTAGTAAAAACATGTTTACTAAAAACGATACAATAAGTTCCTGGCCACTTCCCCTTCTGCCTGGGAGTAGGCAGCTGTAAGACAATGTTTAGTAAAAACATGTTTACTAAAAACGATACAATAAGTTCCTGGGAAAGGCCTTCCCACGGAAACCGCCCTGACCTCGACCTTGTCCAAAGACTAACCGCACCTTCAAAAACCCACACACATCCACCTCTGGGTCAGAGCAGAACCAGCCAGGGGAGAGGAGAGAGCAGAAGCTTCTCTGGTGGGAGCTTTTTCTTAGGAAGTTTTTCTTGAACCTTTTTGGAGCCTGTTTAAAGTTTTCTTTATATCATTGAACGAGTCTCTGTGTTTTCAATACCCGACACCCTCCACACGTTCTCGGACACAGGCCGTGCAGCAGACGTGACAATTAGAAGCAGAAATAAATACTGAGCTTAAAGTGAAAGAGGTAGCTAAACAAAGATAAAAATTTAAAAATGGGCTGCATGTCAAAAAGACAGTCAGCCCTCAGGACAGAAGAAAAATTTGCAAACATTTATCCCATGAGGAAGTTCTTATTAAATGACAACATTTTTAAAAAATGATCAAGGGTTTTACATTCGTTTTTCTCTAAAGAAACATACAATTGGGAAAATAAAGAGGACATTCGATACAGACATGGATGAGCCTCAGGCTTCACAGTCTCTTCTGTGATCTCCATGCTAAATGTCAAGGATGCTTCTGGAAATTCTCAAGGTGGAGTCAGGAAAAGGGCTCCACCCACATTCCCCACACATCAAACCCACAATGAAGTAACACCCCGTACCCACTGGGATGGCTGTGGTGAAAACACACAGTGGTCTGTATCCATGAGGATGTGGAGAAAATGAAACTGTTTTATAGTTTTGGGTGGGTACGTAAAATGGTACAGCCATGTTAGAATGCAGTTTGAAAAATTTAAGCACAGTTATTGAGTCACACAGCAATCCCAGCACTAGTAACATGCAGAATAGAAATGAAAATCCATGTGACAAGGACTGTCTTAGAGTCCATGTTTATAATAGCTGGAAGGTGGGAAGCATTTCTAGTCTTTATCCACTACTAACTGGATACACAAATCATGTTATATCCCCACGATGGGACAATGTTTGCTCATAAAGCAGGGAGGGAATACTGATCCCAGCTATGACACAGAAATGTTTTCAAAGTCAGTCACAAAATAACATGGGCTGAATGCCATTTGCATGGCCAGAACAGCTCCATCCATGGAGACAGAAGATGGATGAGTGGCTGCTGGGCCGGAGAGAATGGAGGGAGCAGGGAAGAGGTGGTGGCTCATACAGGACTTTGTTACTAGAGGGAGAGAAAATATGATGACAATGCATGTGTGTATTCTGTAACACTATAAGACCGTGACCCCACACAGGCAAGATTAACAAACACATGTGAAAGAAATTGGGCTGGTAAGATGGTGCAGTGAATAAAGGTGCTTGCCGCCAAGCCTGACAGCCTGAGTTCAATGCTGGGGATAGGCAGAATGGAAGGAGAGAGATGATGCCAGAAAGTCATCCTCTGACTATTATGTGCATTCCATGACATGACCACACACCGATAAATACATAAAAATTTAATGACACTGAATCAAACACTTTTAATGGGTGAATGATGTGAACATGTGACTCATTAAGGTGATTCAGAGGGCAAAAAGACAATTATAAAGAATTTTAATTTTTAGTTAAAAACTAGTAACTTTGCTTCTACTTTTTGAAGAAGGTTACAGCTGCCAGATAATTCTTGAAGTATCTTTTCTTATCCAGAGTAGACTCTCAGCTGGTGGTGATGTTGTATTAATAAAGCCCCCAGACAGCAGAGATGAGGTTGGGAGGAAGAAGGTGTTAAATCAGAGATGTAGAGGGACTGCTGGGACTGTCAGTCAAAGGGCTACTTTATGGTCACAGCACTGAGTTGGGCTCACAATGAATGGGCAGGAACTGAGAATGGCTAAAGGCTTGGAAGAGCCTGGGTTCAACACTCATTCAAATATACAGATGTGACAAGGAAGGGAGCTGCAATTTTTCAAATCCGTTGTCTCCATGAAACTCTGTTAGTCCAACATGGCTGCCTTCTTCTCTTGCTCTTCACTTCCATACCTGTTGCTCCATCCTGACCATTCTACTTCTACTAGAAACACATCTTTCCAAGAAGCCACATCATGTCATGCTTTCTCCAATGCCCTCACCTGCCATAATTCCTGAAACCCAGGTGTGGTTCTGTGAGGGAACCCACACATGGGGAAAGGCTGTATGGAGATGCTGTAGCCAACACTCTGGCAACACTTGCAGATATTACTTGGAGATGCTACATGGAAACTTCAGATGATTCTAGCTTTCAGTTTTCAAATCTTCAATATAAGACCTCAGACACTGGGAACAGACATAGGCTATCTCCACTGTGCTCTCTGCCTGAATCCCTGGGTCATAGGATCATGAGCTAAAAATAATTGTTCTAAGCAATTTAGGTTTTGCAGCTAGTTGTTACATAGCAATAGGTGATGAATACAAAAAAGCTACCATAACACAAATTCCAAATTAATGGGATGTGATGGAAAATTCGAGCAAACAAATAAATACGTTTTAGCAGAATTTGACTCCCCATGAAGACTCCCTTAGGAAGAATGCCTGGAGGACTGAAGGCTTCATTGGGATCTGTAGGATGGAATATTGAACATGGAAAACTGTACAAATGATGCTATTTGTAGGGTAGCCTCATGAGGATTAAGGGGATATGATGCAGGTACTACAGACCTGATCATCTCTGAAGCACTGAAAGACTGGTTCTCCATATCCACCCAAAGTGAACACCCTGTGCTGTGCAGAGGTCACATCTTGACCTTGGCATATATGTCAATAAGCAGTTATGATTTAAACTATCACAAAATAGAGTCTTGATTTAAACTGTGTGGTGGCCTATGCCTGTAAGCACTCAGGAAGTAGAAGAAGGATGACTAGAATTTCACAGTTATCCTGACTAACTTGAGAGTTTTGAGATCAGCTTGGGATATATGAGATTCCCATCTCAAATAAAATAAAATAAGATAAAATAAAATAAAAAGCATCTTGCTTTTGTTGTTCAAAACCAATAGTTTCAATCTGTAAAAATGCAGACTATGGATATTTAAATATTAATCCTTTTAGTTAACATTTAGCATCTTCAACAATATAGTTTATGTTATATTCATATGCCCTGCCTCTCCATGGTCAAGACACTAGTAGAAAGAGGCCAATTTGAGATGAAAGGGTCTTTCTGCAATCCAAGCCTTTTGTTCCCCATGAAGAAGAGAAGGAGGGCAGAGAGGGGCATTCAGAGACAGACTTCTTTGATGCTGGGCTCCATCTTCAAGATTGATTGACTGTGCATCTCAGAGAAAGGAGAATTTTTTTTATCAGCTTCTCAGGCAATCTTAAACACATTTGATGGGAAGAAGTGGCCCGGCATCAGGGTTTGGAAGCGGCAAGAACAATGAGAAATTATAGTCTTGTGTCATTTCATATCTCCTCCCCAACTCTTCAAGGCCTGTGAGTACCTCCTTCCCCTTCCATCCTTCACCTTTCCTCTAAAAGGAACAGAAAGCCTCATATGACAGAAACAAAACAAAACAAAACAAAAAATAAAAGGGAGAAGACAAAGCAAAACAACGGCTGTACTTGAATGCTTGGAGAACAAAACAGCCAGCCCTTTTCACATGTCTGAAGGCTCAGCTCTATTATCCCTGACCCAATCAGAGTGTGGGACAGTGGGCCTGGGAATTAGCTGCAAGCTGTCTCCATGGCAGCTGATGCAAGGGGAAGATGTAGACATCACTTTCAGGAAGATGAGGAAGGGAGGAAGAAGAAGTCAGGTAAGATCCTCAGTCTTTTGATTGTGCATTCTCTGTAAAGCCTTGTTTTACAGAGCTGTGTGGGAATAACATGGCTGGAGGGACAAAGAGCCCTGAGTTCAGGTTCAAGTCACATATGATCCTGGCCAGGAGAGCTTGGGCTGTTGCTCACATCTTCTCATGTCAGGTGCCTCCAGACTGGAATGGAGATTCAGCTACTGATGAGTTGGTTCACTGATCTCCTCCTTCCTGCCTCCTTCTCCCTTCATCCTCACTAGTTGGGAAGACAGAAATTTGGCACCTGAGTATCCAAAAATCTTTGCTGTCAGTCAGTAAAGGCCAATCTTCTTCTCTCACCAGATCAGAAGGACTTCAAACACATTCACAGATTTTGTATTAGTCAAGGCTAGTAAAGGACCACCATTCAAAGTTTAGGACTTGTGTGCTAGTCAGCCAAGACCTGGGAATTCCATCAAGCTGACCCCAAGGTCATGGATTCTTCTTCCCTATTCCTCACCAAAATAGGTATTGTTAACTTGAGTGCAGCGTTGCAATGCACAGGCTTGCTGCCTCCCTGGTATTATACATGCAGCTTCCTCACACATACTCTAGTCCTTAGAGGTATGGATGGCTTGTCAAATCCTAAGGGGCATGGCTCAATTTGTGTCACTAAGTTTGCTAGAATAACCAATGTTCTTTGTCTTGTCTTCTTGTGAATTAAGCCTTGTACTCAATTTGGTTCTCAAAGTCCATACTCCAAGGCTTGCTGGTACCTTCATTTCAATTGACCAAGATGGTCAGTTCATGTGTAGTAATTACTACTGTACACCTACCAGTGTCTTTGCTTGACTCTTATGTTTGCTATGGTAAAATGTTCCTTTGATTCAAAAGCCCCATGTGTACATGCTCTATTTAAAGACACATTCAATTGAGAAGGTTTCATTTTTATCCTCATACTACTTGAAGCTGGAGTTCCAGGCATTTGTGGCATGAGTGCTAGGAACTGGACTTGGGTCCTCTGCAAATACATACAAGCTCTTAACCACGGCACCATCCCTTTATCCCTTTTGGTTGCATCTCTTTGAATCACTTTGCAAATACCTTCCTATTGGTCTTGGCAGTGGTGGTATAATGATAACAAGAGTGTCAGCAGCTGCTCTCACACAGTGGCAGGCACAGGTCAACACTCAGTAGACTGTGGCAAGAGTATCTCTAGTTAGCAGTCAGACAAACATATATACAAAGATTTTTTTCTTCCCAAACCAACAAAAACAAAATAAAAGGCTAACAGCCGCCACCTATACCAAGATTTACTGTGAGGCATCAAGACAAATGCTTAAATTCACTTTTCAACTCTTGAAACTTGTTTAAGCCAAGGTAATAGTTTTATATCATTTCACAGAGGAAATGTGGACTTAATAAGGTTAAGTAATGAACTTGAGTTCACCAGTAGTGGCTGGCAATTACATGGATGGGCTAGACTGCCAGGAAAGTACCTGTAAGCAAATGTTCCTGGGCGTTAGAGACATAGATGTTAGATGATATAATCCAGCCTGTTACTGCCAACCTCCAGACCAGGATCAAGCAATTGACTATGGGTAGCAATAAGTTTGTTGTGACTGTGTGAGATGAGAGATATAAAGCTTTGAACCTAGTAGGGTGGGATGCACAGAGATGTCAGAGAGATGGTAGTCTCATGACTCACAATCAGATGAGCTGCTCTAAGGCCATGACCTGACATCTCAGCACAATATTGGATCTTTCTCTCCATGGCAAATCCAGGGGGGTAACTAAAGAAGGTGTTTTCATCTCTAGGGATGGCCTATGAGTCATGAAGAAAGCTGGGACTGAGGATGGTGGGTTGAATGATAAATGTCTGCCATTGGCTCAGACATTTGAAGACTTGGTTCCCAGTTGGTGGCACTGTATAGGGAGCTTTGGGGAGATTATAGCTTGCTGGAGGAAGTACATCATCTTAGAGTCCATAGGCTTGTCCCACTTCCAGTCTGCTCTCTCTTTTTGGTGCTTGTGTTACAGCATGTGAGTTCTCAACTTCCTGCTCCTACCACCAAGCCTGCCACTTGTTGCCATGCTTTCCTTTCCTAATGGATTCTTATTCCTCTGGAACCATAAGCCTAAACAAACCCCTATTCCATCCATTGCTTTCATCATGATGTTTCATCATAGCAATAGGAAAGTAACTAATAAAATATAAACATGTTACATGAACATTTGAATCAATAATATACTATACTTTCTCACTTTGCTAAGGACGGCCCAAGGCAGCATAGAAAGACTGTGACAATTAAGCAGACATAGGAAAGGGAAAAGAGTCTGCTTGAAACCTGCCACCTGCTGAGAATCAGGAATTTCAGCACAATAACACACATTGTGAAGGTGGTTGACTTAGAGACAATATTCACTTCATACAGAGTTTTCAAACAGGAGCGTTAAAATAGCAATTAACTGTGCTTAGGCCTAAGCACATATGAGATTGACTGTGACCCTGGCAGATTTTGGGAATCTTACAGACAAGAGTAAAATTTCCCCTACAACTGAGCTGATGAAGGCTTTATTTTATTAGTTGTCAGCCTATCCACTCAGGAACCACCCTATGATGTCATTCACCGAACATGCAAAGACTCCTTACAACCCTTTGAGATACAACTTCAGAAGCCACTAAAACCTCTGCATTGTGCCTCTCCCTTGAGAAGCCCATATCTATACTTGGGTGTGTGCTCTTTTTACCCCCAGTGTCTCTACTGCTATGCACCCCCATCTTTAAATCTATGCTAAACTTTCAGGTTAAGACATTACAATTCTGTTTTCTATTGGCTTGTCCTGAAATTCTTTTCTACAGTGAGGCCAAGAACTCCAGATTCACTTGAGCAGAAGTCCCTGAAAAAGGCTTGTCAGGCTGCTGCAAGTGGTAGTGGGGAGCTGTCCCTGACCTGTACCTCACTGTTACTGACACAGTGGTCTTTACTGTTTGGTTATCCTGGTTTGGCTACTCTCAGGGAGAGTTTGCTAAGACTCCATGTTGAACATAATTCTTTAAATGATGTTGGAGAGGCTCATAACCAAAGGTGCAGAGTTTCTGTTTAGAAGCTTCATGGAACCTTGCAGAAGCCCTGCTTTTTTTATGGTGGGGGAGTCATTGGAGACCCTAGTTGTATGGAGTGGGGAAACCACAGTCAATCATCTCCCCTGGTTACTGGGTGCTCAGTTCCTGCTGGGTAGGTACTGATGAGTTTCTAAGGAATTATCTAGAAGGCAATTGCAAGTTAGAAATAAAAGTTCATCTCACAGGACAAAGACCTCTATCAACAGTTTCAAATGAAACAACTCATCAGGGCTCTTCTGACGTGGCTGATTGATTCATCTTTTATTTCGTGACCACCCAGCAAGGGCTGGCAGGCAGAGAGGCAGGAAGTGGTCAGTAGCACAGGCTCCAGAGCCAAACTGCCTTAAAATTTCCCCAGCTATGGCAACTGCTCACTGTGCAAACTTGGGCATTTAACTCTCTGTGCCCAGGTCTCTTCTGTTTCCAAATGACAACACTGGTAACCTCCCTCGAATGGAGGTTTTGAGGAGATGAGTTGAATGATACACCAAACAGGATGGTACTCCAGTATTTAGTAAAGCTCAGTGATTTCCAGGATCCTATTGTGTGTATTAAGTCAACACCCATCCATGGGCACTGTCTGGCAGGTAGGAGCTGTATCAGGAAAATGAATATAAGCCCTTGTGCCCTCATAGTGCTCACTGTTTCATGAGCCAGTCATCACTCAAATGCTCATACAAGCCAAATCAACTGCTCTCCCATAATGGCACCTTAAGGGGTAGTTCACGAATTGTCCACAGGGCCAGAGCTGCCTTGAGAGTCTGCATACACTCAAGCAGAACAATTAATCTAGGTTCTCTTGGGATAGTCCAGGTCAGTAGTTGCAAATTTTTGCACAAAGTTAAGGTCTGCAGAATATAACTCAATAGGGTGGGAGAAGAATTAAAGATATGGGTGGTAGCTAGATGCAGTGGTGGATACCTGTAATTCCAGCACGGAGAGGTGGTAGCAAGAAGATCAAAGGTTCAAGGTCATATTCAGAGATAGTGAGACCAGTCTGTGTTACATAAGACTTGATTTGAAGAATAATTTGTTTTTTAAAAAAGGAAACCAAACCAAACAAGAGGTAGGTAGGTTGGAGTGCAAGGAAAGGCCAGGGAGAAGTACAGAATGGGAAGCCCTGACCATTCAAGGCCTCATAGATCTTGCAAAGTTTTGATGTCTCTACCTCCTAAATATTGACAACCATTCATTGTTTTAAACTAGGAAGGCAGAAGTGACCTTTCTTACGAAGTTTTGGGAACTCCTAATTCCAAAAACAGGTTGGGGCCGGCTCTCAGTTGTCACATTTTCATAAACATCCTCATAGGTATACTTCTTTACAGGTAAACAAGAAAGCAAATGAGCAGCTACCATAACAGTAAGTAGAAAAAGGAGCCACGTTAGGAATCTGTTCGTTAATGACTGTGCCCAATGTTTTAAGTGACACGTTGTCAACATGTCACTGGTGCCCATTTCCACATTCACTTTGTGTCTTACTTGAAAGATTCATACATCCAAGTCTCCTGTAGCCATCAGACTGGCTGACATTCTAGCCTGGATGTGCCAATTTCTAAGCTCACCTCCATACCAAGACCAATCAACTGCTTCCTGCCCTGAGCTTACCATGGCAATAGGCTTGTGTCCAGCAGCTTCTGCCTGGCCTTGGCTTTCCAATAGTCTGTATTCATAAAAAGGAACCGTGAAACGGGGAGAGTCCTGCAGGCCACAGGGAAGGCACTAGAATAATCAATTACAATAATTTACAGAAAAGCAACAGCATTGACATAGGCAAACATTAAAAATAATGAAATATTTTGTTTGGTTTATACATTGGTGTGTAATTATTATGTTAATAGTATAAATTTTCAAATCTAATGAATCTCAAATTTCTCTCTTTATTACTAGGAATGCACCGGCCATATAATTTTTTATGGAGACACTGCAAGGGTGTGCTGCTCCAGCACAAGCAAGCTGGAGATCAGTCTTGACTGTAGTTTCTCAGGCTCTGTCTACTGTTTGAGTTACAGTCTCTCACTGTCCTAGAACTCACTGATTTGGCTAGGCTATCTGGTAAGTGAGCCCCAGGGACCCACCTGTCTGTCTCCCCAGAGCCTAGGTCATAAGCATCCTCCATCTGACTTTTGTGTGAGTATGGGACTCAAACTCAGGTCCTCATGCCTACAAAGCAGGCACTTTACTGAGTAAGCCATCTCCCTAGATCCACAGGCAGTGGAATTTGCTATGTGTGTTTAATGACACTCAATCAAGGACATCCCTTATTTTTTTGAGAATCCAGTTTGGGGCAGCATAATAGGAAGATTTTGTGCAAATTCAAGCATTTACTTATGACTCAAGCTTTTCTTGTGTAATTGTTTTTGTTTATTTGTCTATGAGAAAGAAGACCACTGTCTAGCCCAGGTTGGCCTAGAACTGGTAATCCTCATACCTCATCTTCTTGAGAGAAAGTTCTGGGATCAATGCCCACCCAGCATTGCTTTAGTTTGTCAAGTTCCAAGCTACAGTGAGATCCTCAGTGTAGCACTGCCCCATTTCACACCTTCCCATGTAATATACAGTGAGACAGATTCCTTGGAGTGGTGAGATGGCTCAGCAGTTAAGAGCACATCCTGTTCTTACAGAGAACCTAAGTTCAGTTTCTAGCACCTATTTTTGGTGGCTCATCACCACCTTGAACTCCAGCTCTAGAGGATCTAATGCCTATGGCCTCCAAGGGCACTTGCACTCATGTGCACACACACATTCTCTCTCTCCCTTCCTCTTTCTCTAATGCACGTGTGCAGGTGTTTATGTGTGCCCGTGCGTGCGTGCATGCACACGCACACACAAACACTCACAGGAAAATGAAATAAAATGTTAAAGGAAGAAACGACAAATTTGCTGATACTCCATGGTAAGAAAATGGATAAGTCATTGATAAGGAGAGGTTTGGAAGTGTCACATCCTGGGTGACCTCAGTTATAGCAAAACACACAAGAGTTTCCTTATACGTGTGGCAGGAATCTGGGCCAGGTTCCCATTTTAGCTGTTTCTGCAGCTGGTTCATGAGAAAATGAGCAATCTCTTAGCAGAGAAGGACATGCTCTGCCTCTTTATAACAGCATCCAAATCACATGAGTGGTTTTGCCCTTATTGTTTCTGATTGTCTGACCCAGGATCAGAATCCATGGACATAGCTTAGGAATGGACACAACCGTAGTCTGCAGGATTCCTCCACCCTCTGTCACTTTAAGTGACGGGGACCTACAAGAATGAACTCACCATAGCAAACCTCTTAGTTCAGAGAAATGACTAGCCTGAAGGGAAATTTCTAGGCCTGGAAATGTTTCTTCATTGCCTCTCCAACTTCAGGCCTCAAATTAAAAAACCATTGAGAGAGTTGCTGCCTCAGTCCACTCATATAACTGGGCAGTTAGACCTGGCTGGCCGCTTCATTCCACCTGCAAAGAGGCTGCATCATGACTTAGGACAGAATCAAACAGCAGCCCTCTCCGGGTTGCCCACCACTTATATGGACAGATTGAAGTATTCCTCCCAGTGTATGGGCTGCTCTATTTCATAGTTATGTGATCATAAGCCATCACTGGGGGAGGATGAATAAAGACTCTCTTTCTAATCCACACCATGCTCACCACAACACACAAAGAGAGAATTCCATGGGTACCACCAGAAGAAATGATGCTACAATGGCTGGAACATAATCCTTTGCATCACATAAGATGTTCCATGAGAAAGTGAATATTGGGGGAGGGGCTACTACTTCACTACTTGTTTTTTAAATAGAAATATCCTTGATATCATCTGTGTTTTGAAAGTAAATCCAGAGAGATGGCTCAGTCAACAGTACTCATTGTGCAAACAAGAGGACATGAGTTCAATGCTCAGCACCCACATAAAAAGCCAGGAATAGTGGCATGCTCCTGTAATCCCAGCTCTGGGGAAGCAGAGACAAGCTGTATTTGTGGGGTTTGCTGGGCAGACTGAGTAGCCTAGTTGGCAAGGTCCAGGCGAATGAGAGACCCTGTGAATGGGTTCCAGGTGAATGGTTCCAGGTACTTGAGTCAGATCATGGGAAATTGAACCTGGATTCCATATAAAAGTGAGGTCACATTACTCCCAACTCTACCCAAGTAAATTCTAAAACATAAATAATTTCTTCTAAGCTTGATACACACACACACACACACACACACACACACACACACACACACACACACACACACACACCAAGGCAAGCATTATTCTGTTATTCCTTGAGGTCAGTGAGTCAGACATGGCCAGAAGCTCTCTGACTTTGCTAGGCAAACTGAGACCAACAGCTTTGGAATGTAAGAAGTCCCATTGGTGACCCGCTTCCTCTGAACCTGCTCCTCATGAAGATCTCCACATGATCTCTCTGAACAAGAAAATTTGAGGAGTTTTTGTTAAGATCCTAGTTCTAAATGTAGTATCTGCACATAAAATCTGAGGAATTAAGAGAAAACACCAGTGGGTCCTAGACATCCTTACTTAGGCTGGCACTGGGTACAGTCTGATACAGGGCCTTGTTGAAGCGGCTGTGTGATTTCTGTGTATACCAGGATCTGTCAAGGGGATTTTGGTTTTGTTACTTGGTAGAGAACTCAGGGCCTTGCATGAGCTAGATAAGTGCTCTACCAATAAGGTACATCCTCTGTCCTCACAGCAGAGTTTGGAACGCCCCAATGAGAAAGCTAGAAATAGATCTGAAATATGATCCAGCTATCCTACTCCTGGGCATATTTCTAAAGGACTCTATTCTACTACAGAGACACTTTCTCATCAATGCTCGTTACTGCTCCATTTACAATAGCCAAGAAATAGAAACAACCTAGATAGTTATCCATCAATCGATAAGTGGTTAAAGAAAGTATGGTACATATAGACAACGGAATAGCATTCAGCTGTCAAGAAAAATGGAATTCCTAGGTAAATAGATGAAGCTAGAAACAATCATCCTGAGTAAGGTCACCCAGATTCAGGTTGACAAGTGCCACACTCTTTCTCTTATATGTGGGTTCTAATTTAGAATTTTAGACAGTGTGTGTTTAAGCTGGAGTACTCATGTAAGTCAGGAAACTTGCAAGGCAGCATTGAGGTGGGTGGATTTCAAGAGACAGAGGGTAGAACACTGGTGGAAGAGAGGGAAAGGGGAAATGGAACAGGATGAGCGAAATGCAGTAGGTGTGGGCGGACAGAGTAGAGGAGGAACATGGGAAGGGACGACTGACACCAAAAGCCCTTGAAAAAGCCATTTGGAAACACTACTGCAGAAACTTTCTAAAAGTTTCATATACACAGATGAAACATGTTTAAATGCAGTTGCCCTATAAAGGGAATGACACCTCTCCCAGACACCGTAGACCATCAACTAAAAGCCCTAGTTTCAAGTGTAAGGATTCAGGCACTATGCTGGCCTACCCCTGTCGCCCGGCAGGACACACTCAGGCAGTATCCTGGTCAGTCCAGGGTTCCATGGTTGCTTAGTCTGGACTCAGGTCTAAAGGACCCTTTTAAAAGAAGACCCCGCCCACTTATATTCTCTTTCGCTATTTTTTTCCTGATGTTCCCCTGGGGCAAACAGAACTTTTCCTGTCTCCTTCTTATCTTCTGTCCTCTCTCTGTCTCTATGTCCCTTTACTTTGTTTTCTTACCTCCCACTTAATAAAACTTTCAATATGAGTCACATCTGCATGTCTCTATTTGCTCATCTGCCCGCTGTTTATCACCTGCCCTCAGACAGCTATCCTCATGTTCCCAGCGCAGAACCTGAGACCTGCCACCTGCCGTCCCAACGCATTACTCCTTATTCATAACACAAGTGTAGGTTACTAGCTTTATGAATTATCACTATGTTCTCATAGACTCCCAAACATTATAGGCTATTGCTATTGCTCTTGATCACCCTACAGAACTTGATGGTAAGATATTGATAAGGATACCACATACTTGATTGACAGAAAATATCACCTGGTACCAATCTGAAGGCTTCACCCTTATTGGCTAGCTTCCATAGATCTGGAAGGCTCTAGGCACCCTCCTAGGGAGAAAATCAATCAGCAGTCTTACCCAGATGTAAACCCTGAGAGCTTTAGTAACAAGTGGCCTGGCAAGATATGCCCACTGGTACAACAGTGGCACAAGCATCATGGGAATAACCAACCACCTTCTGATTGGACTTAAGGCGAGCTCTACTCACACACACTACCATTAACTGAGTCAAAATCCCACATGGCCAGGCCCTAAGGGAGAATCTAATAATATGATTCTCCTAACAGGACATAGTGTTAAACTAACCCTTAAGTTATTACTTTCTTACTACAGATCAGCACACTTCTCAGTATTAATGGGATTAATAGAGAGCCACATCTACTCAGCATGCAGATAATAAGAGTCTGTGGATTATTTAGCTCTAAATCGGACATCGGTGTCACACTCTCTTCCTTCAAGGCTTGGGAATCATCACAAAAGTGTGTAGAAAGATTCTAAGATCAAGTGGTAGTGGGTATCTTCAGTGAAACAGTATTTATTGGACAGGACAGGGTAGCTGCACAAAGAGCTCACAGTGGCTGGGACTGCATAAACAAAACCTCATAAGATTGAGCCAGCCCAAATCCTAGCATGGACAGGGGAGTGGTTCATGAAGGCCCATCCCTAGTTGAAGAACTATTGTCAATTGGTAACTCTTAGGCCCCTAAGAGGCTTCCCAGTATGTGGCCCTACACTATATACACTATATACATGCACATAGTACCAAGAGGACTCAGTGGAATTTTTAAAAATAGAGTATGTGAAGGTGGGAGGCAAAAGTGATGGAGCCATGGGAGAGGGTCTAATGGTGAAGGAATGGAGGATGAACTTGATCAAAACACACAGAATTCTCAATTTCAAAGAAAGAAAGGAAGGAAGGAAGCAAAAAAGACAGACAGACAGAAATAAAGGAAGGAAGGAAGGAAGGGAGAAAGAATGTCACTGCTCTAAGGCAACCCCAAGCTTTATAGAGCTCTAAACTGTTATCCAAACATGTTTGGAGCCCATTAGGTGACATGGATGAGTTAAACTGGTTACCACAGAAGCAATGCAGGATGTGGGCCTTCTGTGAGGTTGGACACACTACACACTGTCATAATCTGTCTTCAGCATGGTCTTTGACAACAGGTGCCAGGGCTAACACATCAAAAGAAGATGAAGCTGGAAAACCAAATTGTGTGTGTGTGTGTGTGTGTGTGTGTGTGTGTGTGTGTGTGTGTGTGCATGTATATGTTTAGAGGCCAGAAGTTAACCTCAGATATCACTCCTCAGGTATTGTCCATCTTATTTTTTGAGACAAGGTCACTCACTGGGATTTGGGGCTCAGTGATTAGGCTAGAAATTCTGGCCAGTGATCTGAGGAACCTGCCGAACTCTGCCTCTCCAGCACAGAGATTACAAGCACATCTGGATTTTAAAGAGGTTCTGGAGATCAAGGCTGGAGTCCTGATGATTGAAAGGTGGGTACTGACCATTTGAATCAACTCCCCAGTCTAGAAACCTCATTTTGAATGTAAAATCTCAGCTTCTGTCTGTCTCTCTCTACGTCTCTGCTATGCTAGTCACAAACTCAACTTTCCCTTTCTCCCTCCCTCCCTCCCTCCCTCCCTCCCTCCCTCCCTCCCTCCCTCCCTCCCTCCCTCCCTCCCTCCCTTCCTTCCTTCTTTCCTTTCTTTTTGTTTTCTTCAAAAAACACATCACACAGGGTGAATATGGTCCTAGGAAACTAGTTTGGGACCTCTCATAGAAAGACAGCTGATATTCTAGTTGAAAGACTGCCAACTTTACCCTCCACACAGAAAGCAATCCCCAAGGCCAGTGAGGGTCTGTCAGCCTTGTGACCTGAAGGAATCATTATGCTGCAGCTGTCATATTTTCAAAGAGACACAAACTCAAATGCTTAATGACCGAGGGAAGGTGACACGTGGCATGTTTGGGGTGAGGCATGTCTTCAAGAATGTTCAAGGAGCAGAGTTAGAGGACAGAGTGAAGTGAGACAGAGGCCAGCAGCTAAGGCATAAGAGGCAGGTGGCATGGAGGGAGCATAGCCCCGTGAAACATAGCTGTAATCTCTGTGAGGTAAGGGGGGGCGGCAGTACTCGGGTCTGGATAACGCAGAGTGCTCCAGGGAGAAACCACATTCTCAGGTTTATTCTAACAGCTCAGAAGACCCATATCAGATGTCACAGCAAGCAGCTGGCTGAATTTGCTCAGATATCTCTTCTCTCCCACTAATTGAAGCTCCAGTCAATCTAGAGTCTTAAAGAACACTGGGAAAGGTCATTGTCAAAGTGTAAAGAGCAAGAGCAATCACACTGAGGGTGCACTAAGGACATCAAGGGGGTAGAAGAGAAGGAATGGTTCCTTAGGAAACTGGACTTCATTACCGAGAACAAAATGAAACTATAAAAAGACCCAATCTACTTCCAGTGACTGATATTAACTCATCCAGATAACGTCCTCATGAATCTCTAATGAGACCAGAAGCTACACACAGGCAAGTCACACACACACACACACACACACACACACACACACACACACAAGCAGAGCAAGATTCTCAAGGCTACAAAAGAGGGGGCATTGTAAGGGTCAATATTATGTCTTCCATTTAGTCAACTCTACAGACAGCTTAGAACTGGAAGGGAACATGCTAAACACTGATGCTGTTCTTGAACAATTATCACCAATACAATAAAAACAATACATTCGTGTGGATGTGAAGCAGAGGTTTTCTAGGTCACCGTGGATCCAAAACCAACAGCAACAATGCCACTTGCGAGTTGCTAAGAGGGGGTGCAAAGTCTTGCATTCTGTCCTAGTGGTGGTTAACCTTGATTGTTAACTTGCTGAGCTCTAGAGTCACCATGGAAGGAGAGCCCTGGGCATGTCTCTGAGGGAGGTTCTACACTGGATTAATTAAGGTGGGTTCACCCTTCATGTAGGTGGCACCATCCCACGTGGCTGAGGTCCTGGATTGAATGAAAGTGAGGTGAGAACCAACATCCATTACTCTCTGCTTCCTGACTGTGGATGCAGTGTGACCAGCTGTCTCAAGCTTCCACCCCCATGCCTTCCTCAGCAGGATGGCCTGTATCCTCAGACGACAAGCTAAACAGATCCCCTTTCTTTAAGTTGCCCTGTTGGGGTATTTCATCACAGGAACAGGGGAAGTGGCTGATACAGCTCTGGGGGACAGACCCAGCAATGCATGCTTCATAAACCCTCCTGCTCAGACCATCTCTGGGTTGGCCCTTTATTACCCCAGAGGATTCCCACAATACCCTCTCAAGTGGACAGGCAAAGTCATCAGCCCAAAGTCAGGTTGTAACAAAGTGAAGACACCTGGCTTTGGGGGTAATTTTAGTTTGATTTTTTTTAAGACAGTGTCTCATGAATCCCATAATGGCCTGTCACTAACTATGGAACTTAAGATGACTTTGACCTCCTGATCCTCCTGCCATCACTGCCTGTCAAGTGTGGGGATTACAATATGTGCCACAAAACCAAGCTATTACTGGGATCTTAAGGAGAGTATTTAAATCTTTTAGTGATGTCTGATTTGGATTCTGTTGAAAATATTTATAGATGCATATATACACACATAGTGCTATCTTACTGCTATGCCAGCCCATCCAAAGCAGTATAAGACTAACAGTAACCATTCAGCCATCTGGCTATGCCCTTTAATTCCTTATCTGGGTCATTCTGCTCTTACCCTGCTTTAAAAAATTCCTTCCATCCTTTAAAGCCTCCAGTTTCTGCTGCCAAAGGGAATCCACTCCTACTCACCCCTAGAGAGCTTCGGACCACTGTCCCCAAATGTCTGCTACAACTGGTTTACCGGTCTGTGTGCAACCTGGGCATAACTCCCTAGGAGAAATGAACGTATCTTTGCACATTCATATGCCTGTGACACCTGCCATAGAATAACACTTTGTAAAACTGTGGAGTCCTACCATTCTGAAGCACTGTCCATATTATGGGTCCCCTATTGAACTTTCTATGAATTTCATTAATTATTAGCCTTAATGTTAAACATAATGCTTTTATCTCTAGTATAAGAATAGAATATTTAGACTCAAATAGATAAAGAAATGATCAAGTTCATATTATCAAGAACTAAAATTCTATTATTATTATTATTATTATTATTATTATTATTATTATTATTATTATTGACAGGGTGTCCTTATACAGCTCTGACTGGCCTGAACTCACTATGTAGGATAGGCTGTCCTTGAACTCAAAGTTCCACCTGCCTCAGCCTCCTGTATGCTGGGATTAAAGGCATGTGTCACCATATCCGACCTATTTTATTTGATGTTTATAAGCGTTATGCTTGCATGTATGTCTGTGTACCAATGGACATTGGATCCCTTGGAACTGGAGCTACAGACAGTTGTGAGCTTCCATGTGGGTGCTGGAACCAAACTCAGGTCCTCTGGAGGAGCAGTCAGTGCTCTTGCTTGTTGATCCATCTTTCCAGCCCTTAGAACTGAGAACCTTATGAGTACTACAATACCCCTCTGTTTCTTTTTATCTTATGCTTTTGAGACAGGCTACCCTTCAACTTGATACAGAACTGAGTTTGATCTTGAACTCCTGCCTCTATCTCCCAAATGTGGGTGCTATAAGTATGCACTCTCGTGCCTTGTTTATTCAGTGCTGGAGGGCCTCACACAAAATAGGAAAGCACTCCACCAACTGAGCCACCAGCCAAATAGTTGAAAAATCAAAACCTAGGCAGAGAGCAGACTCTCAGTTCCACAGAAAGCACCTGAGGCCAGTTTCAAAAACGTACTAGAGTGACATTACAAAACATCCCTACATCCTAAATACTGTAACCATTGTAGAAACACCCAATGTTTAAGGAATTTCTGGATCACCTTGAGATTTCCTCCATTCAGTGAATGATTTATTAAGCAACTTATTTCCTGGAAGTTGTTTGAAGAGGGGGTTAGATTTACTTTCTCTCCTCCCTGCCCCAGAATGCCAGAGTCCATTCTTTGTTTGTCTCTGTCCACCGACTGAATGTTGTTGCCCTGTGTTCTTGGTAACTTCTGATCTCCAGCCCACACAAAGCCCGTTTACCCCTATCTACATCTAGGAGTCCCACTTCTTGGCTATAATCTGCTTCTGCTGCTGTCCCTGATCATCCATCCTCTTTGTTGTGGTTGTTGTTTAAATTGATGGCTTCATTTCTTTTACCTGATGAAAATTCAATAGTGACTGCTATCCTTAGAAAAATCTCACATCTGCTTGCTCCTGGAGGTGGCAAGGGAAGTCTCAATGACCCACAAGTAATAAACTGTTTTTATCTGGTGGTGCTCAACTTCAAAACAGAAAATCAACTCAGGAAGCTGATATTTATTCCATTTTAATATGTGTGTATCACTGTGTGAATACACTTGTGTGGGTACATGTACATGTGAAGTTTCAAGGCTGATGCCAGAAATTATTCTGGATTGCTTCTTCACCTTTTACATTGAAGTAGTGTTTGTTAGTCAAACCCAGATGTTACCAATATGGGCAATCTTTCTAGCTAGCTTGCTTTGAGGATCTCACGTCTCTAGCTTGTCTGGTTGGAATTACAGGAATCCACCATGCCCACTCAGTATTTTATCTGGGTTTGGGGGATCTAAACTCCAGTTGCCTGAGCCATCTCCCGAGTCCTGGGAAGAACTCACTACACTGAATTTTAGGACCTTGGGTCTTCTACTAGCTAAATGTCCCACTGTGGAGCCTTGGGTTCTATATTATTTTCTCACTAGTGTTTTACAACAACACAGATTTCCTAGATAGCCAAGAACAATATGCTATTACATACATCTTAATATATTCCATCTGTGATCACCACACAGTCATTTTTGGCTTTGTGGGTGTATTTGTCTGTTACCATAATCCAATGTCTGAGGATATTGAATGGATATTAAGAAATGGACAAATAGACTTGTATTGCTGTGTCAAACTATCCAACAAAAGCAACTTACAAAATATTGAGTTAATTTTGACTTATAGTTTGAAGATACAGTTCATCATGGCTTGAGATATTGGGGCAGGATTTTGAGGTGCCTGGTCACCTTGTGATCACACGCATAGAGCCATGAATACTGGTACTTAGCTCACTTGTTACTTTTTATTCAGCCAGCTCCCTAGACCATCAAGTGGTGTTGCCCACACTTGGGGTGTGCTTTTTTCCTTCCAACCTCCTAGTCTAGAAACTACCTCGTGAATATGCCCAAAGGCTTGTTGCCATAGTGATTCTAAATTCCATGGAGTTGACAATTGAGATTAACCATCACCCAAACCATGGCCTGTCTTATAGCAAAAACAACATGTGAATGACAGGTCTAAAATGTTGTCTGCCAACATATGGACAGAGTTATCTCAGAGTTGTGCAATGATGGGTAATTTTATTTCCCTTTTCTTATCTATTAAGAAATAACATTAGACCTGCATGGAGATTATCTCAGAGTCTTGTACTAACTTCCCCTTATTAACTATATGCTATAGTTTCCTAGCATAAAAATATGCAACCAGTGTAATTTATAAGGTGTATACTTTCTTGATAGAGGCTTATTTAGTGTGTGTGTGTGTGTGTGTGTGTGTGCGCGCACGCATGCACACACACACACACACATACACACATGTGAGCATAAGTGGCTGCTGAGGCTGGAAGGGGTATCAGCTCTCCTGGAGCTGGAGTCAGGATCATTTGTGAGCCACCTGATGTGGGTGCTGGGAACTGAACACAGTTCCTCTGGTAGAGAAGCAAAAGCTATTAACCACTGAATCATTTCTCTAGCCCCAGGATACTGGTTTTCATAGTAATTGCACAGAGATTGGATACATGAGCAACCAACAAGCAGTCATTAGGACGATTTATGGATATAGGGGAAACTAGCTTAGTCTGACTCCAAATTGGCCTGTAGCTTATGCTGTGCATTGGCCATCGGCATCTGTGGGTCTCAGCTTCCTTGTCAGTAAATGTCATTCACTTTGTGAATTCAAAACACAAGGCTCCATCAGAAATGTTCTGCACTTCAAGAGTATTTAAAAAATATACATGGAGGCCATGCAGATGACTCAGTTGGGAAGTGCTTGCCTTATATAAGCACAAGGAACCAAATTTGATCTCCAAAACCCATGTGAAGATGGCAAATGTTTGTAATCCCTGCAGTGATCAGGCAGACAGATGGAAGCCTGGGGCCCACTGGCCAGCCAACCTAGATTAACTAGTAGTATCTAGGCCAATGAATGATTCTCTTAGTTAGGGTTTCAATTGTAGTGAAGGGACACCATGAGCACAGTATCTCTTATAGAGGAAAACATCAAAGGGTTTGTCCATCATTATCATGGTGAGAAGTATGGCACAGGCAGACACGATGCTGCAGAGGTAGCTGATAGTTCTACATTCAGATCTTCAGGCAGCAGGAAGGAAGAGAAAGATAATGGTTCTGGCTTGAGCTTCTGAAACCTCAAAGCCCACCCCAATGACACACTTCCTTCAACAAGTCCACACCAATCCAGCAAAGCCTCATTTCCTAAACCTCTCAAATAATGAGCCTAAGGGGAACATTTTCATTCAAACCACCACAGGGATCTTATCTAAAAACAGTGGATAAGGCTTTAGGAATTACAAGAATATCATTTTAATTCCACATGCATGCAAACACGCATGTACCTGTGCACATGTGTATTCCTCCGCATACACACACACACACACACACACACACACACACACACACGCATGCACGCACTTGCACACCAAATAAAGAGCCAAGTCAGGGCTACATAGTAAGACCTGCCTCAAATGAGACAAAAAATATTCTAGAATGATCCAGGACTCACAAACTCATTTGTTGGCTGTTGCTACAAGGCAGTTCTTTCCTGTGTATTTGGCATCTGTGGTCTGATATAATGCCCTTTGTGCAGCTGAAGAATGAATTCATCTACAGACCAAGGTCCTGCTGAAGTTTCTGACAGGGTGCAGAGCACTGTCAAGGAGTAAAACCTCCTGACAGTTTACATGTGTTGTTGACAAAGGCTAACAATAAAAAAGATATTTACCAAAAGACAATGCTCCTACAAAACATGGCATAGAAGGTTTTTAAAAGCCAGAAATTCATATTCTAAAGGAACTCTACTCAACCCTAAATGGGACATGTGTGTACCGCTCTCTCATGACTCAGGGAACACTAGGGAAATGGGGATGAAGGAAATTCAGAACCAGAGGGTGGAGGGAAGAGTTGGGAAATGCTCTAGACATGACATGGTTGTTGCACTCATGAACTCACTGAACTTATGACTGCCGGCACAATATCAAATCAGCAATCTTTCAGGCAGCACTAATTGAGCCCGGTGGGTTACAAAAAAGGGAGGGGGAGAGACAAGAAGTCATGAAGATTGAAGGGGGTACCTGGGAGTTATAAGAGTTTAGGGACCATATAAAATTAATGTATATGTGTGTGAAATATTTAAAGAGTGGAGAAAAAGATAAAAAATAAAATAAAGCAAAATAAAGGGACTTCAGTGGTAATCATGTCAGATCTCTACACACCTGGTCTAGAGTCTGAGAGCCAGAGAACCAGCCCTCTGTGCTTTATTCTGCTGTCCACTTCTTCCTGAGTTGGTCACAACGTGACATCTTTCTGAAGATAACCCTTCACTCTTTCACAGTTCTCAGCTCAGCCACTTGAAACCTCATTAAATCCCCCACTGGGCCTTCTGGTTTGTGGCTCTGAGCTGTGTTACAAGTGCCCTGTCTTTGTTTATGCTTTCATTAAATTTCAACCAAGGTGCTGATGACCCATAGTAATCACTGGGTCCCTCCACTGAAGCAGAACGTCTAAGAAAAGCCTTCCTTTGCATCTTCTGACAAGGAAGCTAACAAAGTACTTGTTAAATGAAAAGCAGAGTATACATTGCAGTCACCTATGATACTGTGCCCTCTGCCTCCTGCCCACTTGATGCTTCTGTCTCTTCACTGGTACCACACAAATTATCTTTCTATCTAAGGAGCCAATTTCTTTAATCCTTCCTAATTAGAGGAAGTCAAAAGTTGCTTCCACCTCGGTGAGTAGATCTTCAGTGTATGTCATTCTAAGAGTCTAATGCTCTACAAATTTGTCATCACACTCTGCTGACTAAGTTCAGTAACAGAGAGCATTGTCACCTGGAAGTGCATTTTCAAGAGCACAGGACTCCATCACCTAAGTGAACATATATCTTCCATCTTTACAGCCTTCTATAATAGGGAGGAGTTACCAACACAACTGGACATCATTGAGGACAGTGATGAGGTCACATTTGCTTATAGAGTCATCACATATGAAACAGGTATGAGCAGACAGTGGTGAGGTGTTAAATAAAAGATTCCAGGGCTTGTACATGAAATTTTACTGGGGCAAGACATATCTGTTTGTCTGGGACTCCATGTATTCCCCAACAGTGAAGTTCAGTATATATGACAGAGATGGCATGACTCTTGGAACCTAAAGTATTTGCTATGTGGCCCTTAGAGGAAACCTGTTAACCTCTTTTATATGAAACTTAGTGTGCTCATAACTCCTACATCTCTGAAACCACAGGCCAATCCAGGACCAGAACAAATGGAACAGGCTGGTGTCTCTCTGACACAGTCTTTACAAGTTTCCTTTGCTGACTCTAAAATGGATAGAAAGTTATGGTCTGCAGCAGAATATAACTCTTCCTGCAGGTCAGACTGTCACAGCATCTTACAGTTACTTTATCTTCCCTCCAACACAGGAGCAGTCAATATGTATATCTTAATTTAACAACTCAACTATCATTGTGTATAATGCACATTCCTCGACCACTTTAAATAAATCTTATTTTCCTACAATATCTGATGGAAGCCAGTTATTCTCAACTATTACAACTAATCTTTCCATAGCCTTGAAACTTTTAGACTCTGGGGTCAGTGAGGCCCTGGACCTATGATCCATCTCCAAGACGAATGCCATTCTTAAGAGCCCCTCCTCATGACTCTACTTCTCTTACTGATGTCATTAAGGCCTCCTGGGTTGGAGCCGGATTAGATTCCAATAAATTTGGAGTTTACCCAGAACTTCTGATGACATGGGAAAGTAAAGGATGGTTGGACAGAAACCCACACTCTGTGGCATAGATAGGTAGCAGTCAGAGTAGTGTAAGTCACAGAGGCATTTCCTAGCAGATTTGTGTGTAGGACTACAGCCATTGGACTCTCATACTGTGCTCTTTCCCATGTACTATCCCTTTTCTCCTTCTGCTCTAAGGGGACACTGCTTTCAGCAGTATCTTTTCCACTTATTCTCTCTCATCATCATACATGTTGGTCACACAGCTGTAGCTGCATTCTCCGAACTCCTTCCAGGTCTCTTCCATCCAACTAGCTGTCTTTCCCATTCTGCTTCCCTCTAGACTTGGCAACTTTCAGAGATCCTATCTTAAGTTTGCCTAAATTTGTTCTCAGATGAGTGAGTAACCCCTGTTAGGTGATAGTTTCATGTCCTTGAACTCTCTACTCTCCAGAGCCATGAGCTAAATACACATCCATTATTTATAATTTACCTAGTCTCTGGTGTTTTATTATAGCATCAGGAATGGACTGAGACATGGGAGATCAGCTCTAATGAAGAACAAGTGCTATGCTAAACATATTGGAAGAATTTAGAGGCAATGTAATACACGCTCTGTGTTAATACATATGACTGCTTATATCTGCTTAATTTTCATATCAACCCAATGAGACACTTACTATTATCATAGAAATAAAAGACAGTAGAATTGTGGCTGCAATGCATGTCTTCCTGATTATAGCATCCTTCGTCTTAATCATCATAAGAGGATCATATAATTTAGTGAGAGAGAGAGAGAGATAGAAATATTCATTACTGAAAAGAACAAGGGAGCCCCTGACAGACTGAGCTAAGGAGTATTCATAATCAAACCTTAGAAAGTAGAACTGTTGCCTGAAGTTTCACAAAGAGGAGCAGCAGCAGAGCAAAAACTGGAGGCTGTCTCTCTGTCTACTCCTGCTCATCCTCTGTAATCCCTGGATGTGGAATGTGAACTCTTTTCTAAGTTCTCAGACTCACTCTTGACAAAGTGGAGATTTCACCCCCAGCAAATGAGTGCCTTGTTAAGTGCTCTTTGACACTGCCATCCAGATGGGATGCTTCTTACGACATATGAAGAATGTATATGATCAATGTGTCCTGGTCCTCTGAAATTCCTTTCAAAGGAAGGAAGAAATATGATCCAGGCTGATTCTATGGGCATTTCGAAATGCCAAGGAATCATGTTGGCATGATTCTCTGCAGATACATGGAGGAGAAGATGGGGAGGCACAGGTTTTACTTCTGGAGGTTCTGTCTCTTGAATTGGGAATCTTCTGCTTAGAACTACTTCCCAAATATCAGGAACCTGGGGAATCATTTCAGCTGAAAGATGGTGGAGGAGGTTCAAGTCCAAGGCTTATTTCCAGGAAGGAAGGACAGGGTGATTCAGATGGATGGAACAGGCTGGCATGAAAATATGTCAGTAAGAGGAATTGAGCTGATGCTTGGAGCTAAGCACAAAATTAATGTGCTCAGCTCTGGGCACTGACCTGGCACTTTGGCAACATATTCTTGGTCTTGAATGAGAACTGGAGGATGTTGCTGTTATGGTGTGAATGACCCCTCCAACATTCATACTGAGATTTAATTGACATAGAGATGACATTAGATGGCGATTAGCTATGACCATGAGTCAGTTAATGCCATGACTGAAGTACTGGGTAAGTTTGGCCAACTTATCTTGCTTCCCTTCTACCATCTACCACGAGATAACTCAGTGTGAAAGCTCTTGCTAAATGTTATTGCCATGCCTTTGGGCTTCCCACCCAAAATACACTTCTATTGTTTATAATTTACATAGTCTGCAGTATTTTGTTACAGCATCAGAAACATACTGAGATACAAGCACTTAGAGAAATCATCATTAATGATGAACAAGGCTGCCATGCCAGGCGTTTTGGGAAAATATAGAGATGTTGGCTGCATTTCAAACAGTTTAACATTGATTTATATGATTCTGTAATGTGGTTAAGTAGATTCATAAGGCTGAACTACAAATGTATGAAATGATACCTAGAATAAACATTAGGTCCCTCCATCTTATTCACCAGGAACTTTCAGACTTCAAGGTGGCCTCAAGAGTAAAAGGCAGAAGGTGTGTGAGGTCTGATGGGAGTCCAGTGGCCAGAGGAGGGAAAAACTGACTGCTCAGCATAAATGTGTGTTTCTAGACCAGCCTGTGGAGGAGGATCTACATGGAAAAATGGAGAAAATGTTTGCTTATACTAGTATAAAGTCATGCTATGTTGGATGCGTTAAAGAGCATTGGGGATTAAGCAGACAGGTAGCAGTGACAGTGTTAAGGAAGGAAAATGGTTTCCAGTCCCTTGTCTTATGCTTTGAGCCAAACACTGACAGAGGCAGCTTAGGGGAAGGGGGATTTATTTTGCTCACTGTTTATGGCAGGGAAGGTTTGGTGGCCATTCTCAGGGATAAGAATAGCTCCTCTTGGTGGCAGCAGGAGCATGCATCAGCTTACTCACCTCTGAGATTGACCTTGAAACAGAGAGGTCAGGAGGGAGTAGGACCTGCCTTTTATCCTGCTCATATGACCCTACATCTGCCATCAAGCCCTGTGTCTAAAAGGTTCCAGAACTGTCCCAAATAGCACCCTCAGCTGGGTGCCTGATGTTCAAACACATGAGCTTTGGGGGGACATCTCACATCCAAACTTCAACCGCCTCATTGTGGGACCTAAGGGTAGGAATTGTGATCTCTCCTTCTTTTATGAGAATCTCAGGGATTGAACTCAGGTCCTAAGACTTGGCAGTAAGCACTTTTATCTCTTAAGCCCCGTTGACAGCCCACCACTTCCTTTATTTTAGAGAAAATGAACAGGAACAAGAAGCAGACTCAACATTCTGACTACTGTAGTAGACAGTGTGACCTGGTTTGCTATATTTCATAGTTTCCATCTACTAATGGGAAGTGGAACTGGCTTTTCTAGTTCTTGGTACATTAATTTTTTAAATAAATTGAATTAAGATGTAATTTTATTTAAAGGAGTATGTAAGTGAATGGACAGAAATGGCAAATACGGTGTGGTCTGGTGGCATGGTTTGAAGCCATGTTGTAGAGTCAGGAAGATGAGGTATTCAGGTTTAATTCTGGCTACACATAAGTTCAAGGACAGCCTAGGGTAACTATGAGAACTTATCTAATAAGGAAATAAAGAAAGAAGGAGATAAAGAAAGGGAAGGGGGATGGAGCCACACATGAGGCTGGCCTCTGTAAACAGGCATATTCAAACAGATATCGGGGAATGGGGCCATTCCTGAGTCATGGCCTCAGAGGATGTCTATGGCGCTGACTCTCTACTGCTTATGAACCTTCCTATTGTCAACTTATGTCCCACCATTACCACACCCACAGCAGCAGTTTCCTTCTCCACCCCTGGTCCTCACCGGTTACCAGCACACACAGCTAACACATACGCCTGGGCTTCAGGCGCCCTGCAGATCCTTGCCTAGGCCTCTCACTGCACCCCTCTGGGTCCCTTCATCCCTTGTGCCTCCTTCCCGAGTGACTCTCTGAACTTTCCCTTTCATCTAACAGGCTGGTAGGAGCTGAAGATGTTGGCTAAGGCTAGGTTAAACAAGCCTTGGTTTCCCAGCCGGTGTTTAAAAACAAACAAATAAGAACAGCCTCCCTTCAGTCTTTGATTGGCTTCTGTCAAGCTGTTGATAAAGGACTGGGGAATGTGCTTGGTTCACAGAACCCATCCCTCCATCCTCACCTCCAGCTTGCAATTCCCCCAGCTGAAATGTGCACTTGGCTGCCGTGTTTATCTATCTGGAAACCACAGAGGTTCTGACTCTGACATGAAGGTCCTCAAAATGTTATGAAGTCTCTTACCGAGACAATTACAAAGGCAGACCGCCACAGACCTAAAACACAATGCAATTTATTCCTTTGGATCACCTTTCACACCCGCGATAGCACCGACAAATCCTAGCAGTGGCTCAGACATGACCCAGGCAACAAAAAGCAGAGAGGGATGCACTGGATCCCAGGAGACTGTGGGGGTGTATGTGGGGGTGGCAGAAGCACATTCGGAATGGAGAATGCTCTCCCAGCCATACTCCACGGACCCTTTTCTGGGCAGGTCTGTGGGGCTGGAAATCATTAGTTCTCCACCAGACCCTGATGAAAAGGCTGCAGTTTCCTGGCTGCTAGAGAATTCCAGAGCTAGGTTCGGCTTCACAAAGCTTCTTACAGTCCTCCTGTGGTTTGAGAGCCAGGGGTGCACAGGGGAGCATACATCTTCCCATGCAGTTTATAACCAACCGAGACTGAAAGGAGACAGCGGGGAACTTTGCAATATGTGCAAATGTCCTGATTTCCATGGTACCGTGGTTTATAATAATCCCAGGGTACCCTGTTCGCTAAGGAGACCAATGGAATATCTCTCTCTTCAGAGTGGGTAGCATTTGGCTGTTGAGATGGCTCAGTGGGTAAAGGCATTTGCTGCAGAAGCCTGATGACTTGTGTTCAATCCCCAGAACTCACACATTGAAAGCAGGAGCTGACTGTGTAAAGTTTGTCTCCAATCACATTGTCCCCAATGTGCACATGGCATGTGCTCATCCCCCTACATCTCAGATGACACATAAACAATACAAATAAGTAGTATTGATTGGGTGTGTGCACATGTGTGTTGGTATGGGGCACATACATGCCTGTGTACATGGAGGTTAGAGGTCAATCAACGTGTCTTTCTCCAAGTACTTTCCATTTTTTGGGGGGTGGGTGTCAGGCTTTCTTACCAGACTGGCTGGTCACTAAGCCTCAGAAATTTATTTAACTCTGCTTCCCCAGTGCAGGTGTGATGAGCATGTGCCACGATGCCTTTTTAAAAACAAAATATGAATTCTGGGGTTTAAACTCGGGTCCTTGCACTTACAAGGCAAGCACTTTACCAGCTGAGTCCCCACCCTCCCCAGCCTGGCCGTAAGTCATCATTTTACAGTCAAGGAAACAGGTTCAGGAAGAGCAACTACATCACCCAAAGTGCCCCTTAAGCACACCGACTATTAAAAATCCAGACAGTCTGATCTCAGGACCCATGAACCTTTACTGGAAAGGCGAGTTGTCTCATTGAAGATATCAGCAGTGCTGATGGGGAAGACAGAACTGACTGGACATACGAAGGCAGTAGAACAAAAGCTGGCAGCTGCTTTCACCTGCAGCCTCCAGTTAATTAAGAGGTGAGCAGAGGCAGGAGGGAGGGAAGGGAGCAGAAGGTTCCTTAAATGGAAGCAAGCACAAAAGCAAAGGTTCTCCTCCAACATCATGTTAGTTGAAATGTTCCTTCTCAGCCTGGAGGACTCCAACAGCTATTTCCAAAGACGCAGAGCAAAATTAATGGATTCTATTCAACAAGCTTTGCTAGGGTGTCTGTTAGGTAGCACGCCCTGCACTCAGATGCCAGGGCTGGCAGAGACTGGCAGGAGGCAGTAGTTAGGGAGGAGAAGAGCAGCAGATGGGGATGAGAAAGCCTTTCCCCCAGAGAGCTATCAGTCTAATGGGGGAGACAGTCATGCATAGAAACAGAGCTAATGTAGACAGTGAAGAACACAAAGGGAGGGAGGGAGTTCTTGGGTAGGGTGACAGATCTGCCAAAGCTTATTGGTGGAGATTGGATCTAACTTTGACACCAGGAGATGATTTAATGTCTTCTGTAGAGAGAGGGGGAGGGCAGGGAGAAGAGAAGAGGATAGCTTTGCTGGCAAACTAAGTGGTCTGACTCAGTGGGAGAAGCAGGAGTGAAGATGGGGGTTATCTGGCGATGGTGCAAATTTTGTGTAGAGATCAGGAAAAGAAATGTGGAAGGACAAGAGAGATGGAACAGGGGCTTGAATGCATGCTACTGAGCTTGGACTCTGTCTTGGTAAGGATTACCATTGCTATGATGAAACATCATTAAACAGCAACTTGGGGAAGAAAGGATTTATTTGGCCTACTCTTCTACATTGTAGTATATCACTGAAGAAACATAGGGCAAGAAATTGAACAGGGAAGGAACCCAGAGGCAGGAGCTGATGAAGAAGCCATGGAGGGGTGCTGCTTATTGACTTGCTCCTCATGGTTTGCTCAGCCTGCTTTCTCATAGAACCTAGGACCACTAGCCCAGGAGTGTCCCCATCCACAATGGGCTATGTCCTTCATCATCAATCACTAATTAAAAAATCCCTACAGGCTTGTCTACTTACAGTTGTATCTTCTGGAGGCATTTTCTCAATTGAGGGGTTCCCTCCTCTCAGATGACTATAGCTTGTGTAACTAGCCAGTACAGTATATGGTATGTGGTGAATAAGTCACTATAGGAGGTAAGTCAGGATATTTCTTCTTCTTCTTCTTCTTCTTCTTCTTCTTCTTCTTCTTCTTCTTCTTCTTCTTCTTCTTCTTCTTCTTCTTCTTCTTCTTCTTCTTCTTCTTCTTCTTCTTCTTCCTCTTCCTCTTCTTCTTCCTCTTCCTCTACTTCTTCCTCTTCCTCTACTTCTTCTTCTTCTTCTTCTTCTTCTTCTTCTTCTTCTTCTTCTTCTTCTTCTTCTTCTTCTTCTTCTTCTTCTCCTCCTCCTCCTCCTCCTCCTCCTTCTCCTCCTCCTCTCCCTCTTCTTCCTCCTCCTCCCCTCACTCGTCCTCTCCTTCATCTTCCTCCTAGACAGAGTCTCTCATTGGCCTTAACTTACTAGCATATCCTGCTGTCCAGTGAGTCCCAGGAGTCCCCTGTCTCTATCTTTCTGGAGCTGCAATTCCAGGTTTTTCATGTAAGTTCTGGGGATAGAACTCAGGTCCTCAAGTTCAAGATAAGTACTTTGCCAACTGATCCATCTCTGCTCTCCTAAAAGGATTGCTTATGGCAATAGGGTTGTCATTGTATTTCTGGGAAAGCCTAGAGGCAGAGGTCAGGAGTTGATGTTAGGATTGCCTACCAGGGTGAGGAGACAGATCCATAAAAGCAAGATGTCTAGAATTTGACAACTGATCAAGACGTGGGTATGGGAAAACCCAAAAGTCCCTTAGTCTTTTTCTGGATAAGTTGAAAGACCATGGCATCATCACTGTGGCAGGAAGGGCAAGAAGAGGACAGAAAGAGGTAAAGATAAAATTGTGACAATGATAGCTGGAGAGATGGTCTGTGGTTAAGACTGCTTACTGTTCTTATAGAGAGCCTGGATTTGGTTTCCTCCCGGAAACCACATTTGGTAGCTCACAACTGCATGAAACTCCAGCTCAAGTGGAGCTGATACCCTCTTGACCAGATTCACAGAAAATTACACTCATGGGTAGATACCCACACATATAATATGTATATAATTAAAAATAAAATAAATCTTATATAAAGCTGTGATAATTGATTTGGATATGAGCATCTAAAGATACTTATTTAATGTTAGGCATAGATATCTGATAGATAGAAGTAACTCTAGGCCAAGAAGCGAAACCTGCGGGATAATATATGACACAGCTTCCCATCACTCAGCTTCTACACACATTTGAAACCTGTGTAATCTTCTGTCATCTTATCTCCATCTATTTATGCATTTGGCTAGAGAAGGATGTTCCCAAGTCCATGGTAATGTGTTTTGTTCACCAACAGAGCAAATCTACCAGCTTTCATAGACATAAACGAGAGCCCCACTCACTACTGATCATCCATCCAATAGGCTGGCAGGCATTCCAATTCTCAGATGTTTAAGCACATTAACAATGGTGACGAACTGTCAGGTGGACAGCATGATTCTGCACACATGTCCTACTCTCTAACTTTATAAACTATGACCAAGTTTATCTTCACCAAGTCTATATATCATGTTGGGTTTATTATAACTGCAACAAAAGTTACTTATAGAGAAAGTGGTTTGTTTTGGTGTATACTTTAAGAGGGTTCAGTCCATCATGACTGAGAAAACATGGTGGTGTTCATGGCAGCCAAGATGTGCAGTTGCAAATCTTTCCACCTCTATAGACTGGGATGTAGAGAAGGGATTTGTGATCCTCCACTAGCTCTCTCCCTTCCCCCTTTCAATCAGTTTGGGAATCCAGATCATAGGATGATGCTGCCTCCATTCACGGAGAGTCTTCATCCCCGGTCAGTTCTCTCTGGAACACCGTCATAGACACATCCAAAGGCGTGTTTTTCCAATGCTTTAGACATTTTTCTTTTATCTACTGTTTTATTTTTTTTGAGAATTAAACACTCAATTTCCCTTTCATAACTGCCCCTCCTCCTCTCTAACTTATATCCTCTCCTAGTGTCCTATGCCTCAGTGGATGATGGCCTCTAGACATTTTCTAATGTAGTAAAGTTGACAATGAATGTTAGACATTATATACATCTTACCCAATAATTACCTCTTAGAACATTATAATGTTGAATAGGTTCTCTCTCTGAAATATGCCTCTTTCTTAACAGGTATTTGTGGGTATCCTTCAGGGGTCAGATAAATGTCTCTCCTTGCTAAAAAATGATTAGTATATTAGGGTTGGGCACTTATAACCCTGCTTTACAGCTTCCCAAGAGTACACATACCTTGCACCAGTATAGTTGGAAGTGAAAACCCTGAGGCTCACAGCAGGACCTTTTGATCTTAGTCAACTGTTTATCCCACAAGCTGAGATTGTCCATCTCAGAGGAACTGTCAGTGCATTGCTGTCTGAATATTTACTAGCTACATTGCAAGGGAAAACCTCTTCATAAGACACAAAACTAAGCATACAAGGTTTTTCAAATTGCTATTGTCAAAGTTCACTGAGGCATTTACTACATTAGTTATCTGTTACCTGAAAACCTCCCCTAAGCCTGAATTTCTAAGGACTTTTTTTTCTTTTGCTGTAGTATCTGCCAATAGATCTGGGCTATCTTACAGCTCTTTCTCCCCAGAGAGGCATTTACCAGTCAGACTTTCAGCCAAGCTTTCACTTGGCATCAAACACTGAAGAAAAGTAACTTCACTGCTCACCATGACAGGCAGGTCTGCTAATTACACCCACTGGAACTTAAAGCTTTGGAGAAGTTAGGAACAGGGGCTTAGAAAAGAGAAGGAGGTATTCTTTTCACCCACTTTGTGCTGGAGCAGCATTTGTGATGTTTGCAGGTCAGGTGACTTTTCCAGGGCAGCAGGAGTAAGCAGGATGGAAGCCATAAAACCCCCATGGGACTCCTGCCATGGGAGGGTGTGTGGGTGTCACCCTTGCCAGTATTGGTATTCTGGAGTTTGCAGGCCCACTTCCGTTCTTAGCTGTGCAATTTTCAGATAGTTGATGTCTTAGCTACTGTTCTATTGCTGTGAAGAGACACTATGATCAAGACAACTCCTATAAAGGAAAGCATTTAATTGGGGGCTTGCTTAAAGTTCCAGAGGGTTCATCCACTATCATTATGGTGGGAAGCATGGTAGCAGGTGGGCAGGCATGGTACTGGAGCAGTGACTGAGAGCTTTCTTCTTGATCCTCAAGCACTGGGCAGAGTGAGAAAGAGACTGGGCCTGGTTTGGGCTTTTGAAACCTCAAAGCCTTATTCCCCGTGATACACCTCCTCCTCCAACAAGACCATGCCTCCCAATCCTTCTTAGACAGCCCACCAACCAGAGACCAAACATCCAAATAAATGAGCCTATAGGGTCATTCTCATTCAAATCACCATAGTTTTCTTTGGGCAAACTACGGATTCTAAGCATCTTACTACCTTCCTGTGACAGCTGATCTTGAATGCCAACTTGACAAGGTCTAGGATCACTGAAGAGATTGTCATCTAGGGATTTTTGTGAGAGATTTTCTTGGTGAGGTTAATTGAGACAGGGAAACCTACAATTAATGTGGGTAGTACTATTCTATGGTCTGGGGACCTGGGCTGAATGGAAAGGAGAAAATTGCTTAGCAGGAATCTTTGTCTCTTTCTTCAGTCTGACTGTGCTGGCAATGTGACCAGCCTCCTTACATGTACTTGCCATTATGCCTTCCTCTACACCATGTTTCAAAGTGTGAGCCAAAATAAAGTCTACCTTCTTCAAGTTGTTTAATCAAGTATTGTTATCATAGCATTGAGAAAAGTAATTATCACTGCTACTAACAGGATGCTAACATGGCATAAACCAACTATGGTGGGTGGCACTTGTCTGTTGTAGTTCTGGCAAGCTGATAGGCTGAGGCAGGAGGATTTCTTGTGCCTAGAAAGTTGAAGACCAGCTGAGGCAATACAGTAAGTTCTTGTCTCAAAATAAGATTATAATAATAAAAAACCTTAGAGCAAGTTTCTGAGCATTCAAGAACTTATGTGTGGATTAGAGTAAGAATACCTATTGTTCATATGGCAGCTGTTGTGATTTCCACCAGCTACCAGCAAAGCTGATTTTTCTTCCTGTTTATGCTTGAAGTTTCTCTACTTGGAACTAGTCTGTCCCATCACTGTTGCTAAGAACAGACTCCTAGAGCAGATCCTTCAATGATAAGGTTACATGTTCCCTCCTTCCCAGTCTTGTCTGACACCTCTTGATCTGATGAGCAGCAGATTCTGGTATGCATTAAGGTGGAAGCAGTGACTTTCTTGTGTCCTGTAGTACTTACTTCATTATTCGAATCCCTATTCTAATGCCTGAAGGTACTTGTGGGGGTGTGGATGCTGTTGCCTTACTCTATTGATGCATTCCTGAAGAACTTTGGATATCATGATTGTCACATCCATTACACCTTGCTGTGGTTTATTATCTGTCTTTCCAAAAGGGACTTGGGTTGTATCCTCAGTGTCTTGCAAACGGCAGATGCCCAATGCACACTGGTTGAATCAATAAATGAATAAAAGGTCTTGTCAGTTATCTTTACATATCCTACAGTGCCAAACACAGAGTGTGCCCTCAGTATTTGTCTAAAGACAAATTCAATATGTACATCGGAAGGTTTGCAAAACCAGATACCTCTGGGGACCACATGGGTAACCAGCACCAGCGGCTACAGTACATGCAAAATCAAGAACAGGGACAATGGAGACTATATTAGTTTTCTAAAATCTTCACATCTGGCCAACGACATGGGTCAGCAAGTAAAGGAGCTTGCTGCCAAGGCTGACGACCTTTGTTCAATCCCTGGACACACACTGTGGAAGAAACGAATTGGGCTCCAAGTTGTTCTCTGACCTCCACATGTGTGCTGTGTCATGTGCATACACACATGCACAATAAATACATTAATGTAAAATATTTTAATTAAAAGAAAACATCTCACACCATGTTATGTACATCCTGCCCGCCTAGAAAGAAAAAAAAGCCATATCCTCGGGCCAAAGTGTGTCTCCCATTCATTTTCATGTGACCCATAGGCTATGAAATAGGTAAAGTTGCTGACCCATCATACTTAGAAATTCACATCAAACAGAAGACAGTCGCCATTTGTGAGATGTTTTGTGATATGTGTGTGTGTTTGGCATTTCCTTTGTTCTTTGGAGGCTGTGCCTCAACTTACTAAATTCTTTTGGCACCTATGGAAATCTAAAACTGCTCAGAACTTGCATGCAAATTATCAGGTGAACAGGGGGTTAATTTCTACAGGACTGCATATAGATGGTTGATAAATAAGTCTTGTATTGTCTCTTCGAAGTATCTTATAATGACACAGCAGAGGCATAGTGATAGGGAAAACTGTAGCCAGGAGGGCAGTGGAAGTGAGGGGTCTTTAGAGGCAAGGAAGCCTTTGTAGCATGTGTCTTCCCCATTCTACTCCCATGCCTGGGTCCCCCCCCTAAATGAGGTTTGTTTCCCATGGTGAGAACAGACCTGCAAGTTTTGCAGGAATCACTTGAGGTTGGTTGGAAGCTGACTCTGAAGAAGGGGTAGCTGAGGATGGGGGATGGTAAGGCCATTGGAAGTGGGTATATTTTCTCAGCTGGGTTTCGATTTGGAGACAGGATCTTTTCTGCTGCTTCAGTCCCCACAAATCTGTTCTGAGCTCATATGTGGGTTTCACATATGTGGTGGGGCACTCAGTGTTCAAAGCAGGGATGCTGTCTCTCCTCCCCAGCACCATCTGATGCAGCAGGGCCTGGCCAGTCAGGAGAAATGGGCCAGAAGGAGAACATGCAGCCCTTTCTTACATTCCTGTACCAGGAAGCATATGGAAGATGCATTATCCAGGGATTCCTGCTAAAGAACTTGGGAGAAAAGACAAGGGAACAGAGCTCTACAGGATCTTCTTGTAGGCTGTTTTCACTAAACATGTATCTGAGCAGGATCAGCCCTACCCACTTTCTCAGCTCTAACCCTGTATAACTCAAAAGATTTCTAACTGGGCTACCTCTTCCAGGGCCTGAGAAACATATGTAGGCGTGGGCTAGGGGATGCAGTTCAGTGGGAGAGCACTTGTCTAGCATCGCAAGGCCTTGGGTTTTGTCCCCAGAATTGCTACCAAGAAGGAGCATGGAGGAGGAGGATGGGGTGGTTTTCCTAACTTTAGAAGACCTTAGAAGAAACTTGACACCTCTCCTTGACTTTGAACAAAACTTCTCGCCTTGTCCTTGACAGATGCTCTCTTGAATACCTCCAGTTTTTATAAACATAATTATAGCAGAATGATCTTCTACAGTCTTCTCTCCATCCCACTAGCCAACCTGACCTAACACACACACACACACACACACACACACACACACGCGCGCGCGCACGCGCGCGCGCATGCATGTAGGTATACACACACCCTGCCTTCAAGCCCATTTCCTTTATCTCTGATTTGGATAATTTTTCTTGTTTGTTATAGTCTTCTACAGTCACTGCCTCTGAATTCACACCAGAGTAGTTGTCCAGAACTCCCTTGATGTGGATCCCAGTTCTGAGTTTTGACCATTCCCTGTGTTCAACCCACGACAGCACCTAATTATTTTGCTTAGGCAGTTTTATCTGCATGGGTCTCCTTTCACTCTCTGAATACCAGGCCTATTCCCGCCCTGGGGCCATGCACCTGCTACTTTCTGACCCTAAATGGAGGAAATGATTGACAGAGTCTCTTCATGGAGCCCCTACCTCCTGAATTCTCTTCTCAAAGGCTATCTCTACTCTCTCATCACACACCCTCTTCCCTCCCCTCCCCCTTTCCTTCTTTCCCTCTTCATCCTCCTCTCCCTCCTCCCTGCTCCTCTCTTTACTCCTCCTCCTCCTTCTGCTTTTTGGCATTTTCCTTTCTGGTACTTCATCCCTATCTGAGTCTCCTTATTGATGACCTTACCCAAGATTTATCTTTCTCCTCATTCGTCCCCAACAGAACACAAGAACAAAGTAGAGGCAATTGTTCCATGCCCCTACCCTCTTCTATACTCTTCCTTCCTAATGCGGTTGCCAGAATTTTTTGATGTTTTAAACGAATGAATGATGAATGAATGAATGCCTGAAATCAAAATCATTCTTAAGAGTTATACCCTTAGCTACTTGTTGCTTTACCAAGAGCCGAGAGCTATCTACATTGAGTGGGAGTAAATGAATAAAAATGACTCACGACAAGTGAGAAAAGTTGTCAACAGCTAGTCTAGGACCGTCCCAAGGCTAGATGATTCTAGAACTAACAGATGGGCCAAAGATGATAAAATCTAGCTAACATGGTGGTGACTTTAGCCGGAAGGACAATAGGCATAAAATCTAAGGTTGGCAATCAGCATGTGCCATGAGAATGTTACTTAGTTTTACAATCTTCAGGTCTTGAGTAGGAGAATGGGAGCATTCAGAACCACACCAAAGGGCTGCAGCTTAGTTGTACAGTTCCTACATTGCACGTGTAGTGTCTAGTTTGAGCCCCAGCTAAGTAACAACAGCAACATCAACAACAACCTAGAATGAGTGGTAACATGATGGTGAATGGGGATCCTGCCCAAATAGAATATGGAGTGAGCAGTTGCCAGACCAGCCACCATCCACATGTGGGCACCTGGGTGAGGCTAAATAGGCTGGGGATTTGAAGCACTGTTTTCTGGAAGGTCAGGGCAATAGATACTAGCTTTCTTACGAGCATCTGCATTCCAGAACTGAGCAGATACCAGCTTGCCTATGAGCACCTACACTCCAGAACTGGGCAAAACCAGAGGTTCTTGGACTCCAAAGAGTGGCTTTTCCACAACTAGTAACTCATCTGTGGGCACTGAACAGGAACTCCAAAAAAAAGACAGGCAAAGCCCTTTGTCCCCATCAGCTTAGACATGGCCCCATTTTCTTTTTACAGACATGGTCCCTTCCTGGCCTGCAGCCTGGCTGTTTGGCTTGGCTGACTAGTAGCCCCAGAGATCCCCATTTCTGCTTTCCCAGCGCAGGGACCACATAATTGGCTTTTTAGATGAGTTCAGAATATTGAACTAAGGTCCTTACACTTGTTTGGAAAGTCCTCTGCCAAGTAAGCCATCTTTACAGCTCCAGGCTACTTATTAATTGGTATAAACAAGAACCTAAATGGAGCAAGAAAGATAGAGAAAGGGAAACTGAGGCAGAGAACTGCAAGAGAGGAGAGGAGCACACAGGATCAGAGAAGACAGGGCCAGGGAAGAATGTTCTAGAGGGGATGGCCAGCTATAAGATGTTCTATGGCACAAGCAACGCAGCAGAGCTGAGGCTGAAGGAAGCAAAAAGGCGAGGCTGCTGTGAGGTGGGCAGGAGTGAAGACTTTCAGGGGTGTGTGGGATGTGTGCAAAGGCTGGATAAATGCAAGATGAGTGTGGGACAGGGTCCTGGGGAAGGAGAGTGATGTGGTTAGTGCCTCAGAGGTCAAAGTTCTGTACTCACATTTCACAGGCAAAAAAAAAAGTCTAATTCATCAGAAGAGGCAAACAGGATGCTAATGAGGATGCTAATGCAAACTATGTCTCTGGACTTGTAAACCACTGGTTTATCCTCTACTCCAGGTGTTTAGTGATGGGATGAGCAAAGGTCTTGATCTGGCAGGGACCAGTGTGTAGCCCTCTTGCTATCTACTTGAGTTGTGTGGCCTCAGAGAGTAAATACTACATAGATGCTTGGGCTGCCAAGTTCAGCAAAAGCCTTTATCTGGAGACCAGTGCTTGGGCTGCCACCTGTCTACATGGGCTGTGTGGCCTCAGGGAGCAAATACCTCATAGATACTAACCTGCCAATCTCAGCTGCTTATGGGACTCAACGTGAGCCTCTAGTGTTGCGAGCTCTGGATCCCATAGTGGCCAGGGGAGAGAAAATTCTCTTGATTCTGGGAGCTTCAAACTCCCAGAAGCACTATTGAGTTAAGACTCCAGCCAGGAGGACTTCAGAAGGTCACAGGAGCAAGAGGGAAAGAAGCAAGAGTTTTCATTTCTGTCATACAGAACAGCAGATCCCTAGTTCTTCCCAAAATGCCTCAAGGCGGGTCACTTCTGGATTCTGCCCAAAGTAGATCCTAATTAGCAGAGAAAAGAGGAGGTACCCACCATCCACCAATTCCCTCTCTTCCCAAGACAGTTCCCCTGGCCTTCTGCCTGGAACATCCTATCATAGCTGAGGAACACTGCTGGGCTGTTCTCTAAGTCCCTGAGAAACAAAGACACCACAAGGTCCTCCTGAGGAGAGTCTGTTCCCTTGTCTCTGGTTCTCTGCTCCTGAACCTCAGCAAGGGTTTCTCAGACCCATTGTCCCTGAGGCACACCAAGGTGGTGGGTTCTACCCTCATAGCCCCATGCTCCTGACTTTTCTCAGGCAAACTAGAGAACACTACCAAATGCTGAAACCTCTTTTACAAGGCAAGTGTGACTATCAAGGTCTGGGTAACAAAAATGGCTGATCCAAGCTCAGAATGTTATGGGAGGAGGGGGAAGAGAGGGATAGGGACAGAGAGGGAGAGAGAAAGAGAGTGATGGGTAGGGTAGGGAGAGAGAGAAGGAGAGAAGGGGAAATAGCACCAATTGAGCCCAGGCCTTTGCTCCTCACTCAGGGAAGCCCTTTGTGCCCTTGGGCTCTCTCAACTCCTCTAGAAGGCTTCCCTGAGATCCTTATTCCTGGAAAAATCTTTCTTTCCACTCCAGTGCTGTTTTTCTGACCAAATCATGGCATCTCTTGGGTCTTAGGCCCTCACCTGCAAAGGAATGACACCCCCACTTCAGAGATCTTTGAGGTATGGTAAGATGTGTACAGAGCCTGGGACAGGGCCAGCACCTAGGCTTGTGTTGTCCAGAGCAGTCACTCCACAGAATGGATGTGTTCTCTGCAGGTCCATCTTGTCAGGGTCATAAGGGTCTCTAAAAAATGCCAGTTAGTGCGAGACACATCCCAGATGGAAATGTCAGTTAGAAGGAAAGAAAGGTTTCTTTACTAGAAGAAGAGAGGAGACTTTGGGAAGGCCTGAGAAATTTTGGACCAACTAAACGCTGAATATATAAATTTATATGTCAAGAGTTCATTTTCTATTCTTAAAACATCTTCATCTTTGACTGGCGAGATGGTTCAATGAATAAAGGTGCTTGCCTCCAACCCTCAGGACCAGAGTACAATTCCAACATGGGAGCCACATGGTAGAAGGAAAGAACCAACTCTTGAAAGTAGTCCTCTGACCTGTAGATGTGTGCCACTCCCCCACATGAGTGCCCACGTGCGCACGCACGCGCGCACACACACACACACACACACACACACACACACACCAATCAACCAACCAATCAGTATTTTCCATCTCTTCTCAGAAAACCACTTTGAACTTTCACTTAAAGATCTTGAGACTTTAAGTGAAGCAATCCTTTCTAATCATGTGAAGCAATCTTTTCTAATGTATCACATGTATATGTACATACACATACCAACTCTTACGTGCGTGTTTATAAATACATGTTATATGTAAAGAAGCTTGTGTGGAGGTTCCCACAGAGCTACAACCTCAACTAAAATGTGAAAGAAGGTGATAGAAACATCATGCATTTAGGCTGGCAAAATTTTATTTTTATTTCTCACTGACATAGTTTAACCTTTGTTTTTGGCAGCTAACATATTGCTCAAATAAAGAGAAGAGAGGGGGAGGACATGGAAAACCACAACATGATCTCTGGGGAATAATTGTGCTGTGGAAAAAACATCTCTTCTTGCCTGCTCCCCCCCACACTATCAAATCAATTGTATATTATTACCCAGCACATGTAAGCGGTTACAAAGGCTGTAAGGGAATGATACACCCATGTACATCCCACGCTGATTCTTCTGACAGATATCAGAAATCAAAACACACAATGACATGGTATGGACTCTAGTTGTAGGTTGTTCTACAGGGTTTTAAAGTGTGGGCTTCTATTCCAGTTTGCACCATTATTTGAGTCTCTAGATCACAGTCCTTAGAATAACAGAATTTCATGGCTGTAAGTGGGGATAATGATAGATTTTGTGATAGGGTTTCTAGGAAGATTAAAGGAGATGACATACCCCCAAGTGTTTGGCATTCTTTGACTATTTGATGTGTTTCTGCGGTAATATTGCTATCCTTGTCACAGTAAATGGTACTTCCTACCCCTATATAGAACATTGTCTTTCTGCATGTGTATGTGTAGTGTGTGTGTGAATGTGGGTACATGATGCTGAGTTCAGATCGATGTTGTGATCCTGAGTTGCCACCTGACCCCTCCATGCCAAGATGTCTACCTGCAATGAGTATATCTATACCCAGAGTTGTTGTTCTGAACAGGCTGATTCAGTGCATGAGACACTCAGAGCCCAACAATCCACAGATGCTCTCACAGCTATGGCTGTAGTGTTGGGACAGCTGTAGGTGATGTTGCTGTCAGCAACAGTGTTTCACTTTCATTACATCCCAGTAAATGCATGTAGCCTAGGCTAGCCTCAAACTCACTATGTAGATAAAGATAACCTTGAATTCTGATCCTGTTTCCACCTCTCTGTCTGTTCTTTTTTTTTTCGGTTTTTCAAGACAGGATTTCTCTGTGGCTTTTGAGGCCGTCCTGGAACTCGCTCTGTAGACCAGGTTGGCCTCGAACTCACAGAGATCTACCTGCCTCTGCCTCTTGAGTGCTGGGACTAAAGGTGTGCGCCACCAATGCCCGGCTCTGTTTCCACCTCTCAGGTACTGCAATTTCAGGGGTGTACTACCCCACCTGGATTACAAAGTGCATGGAATGGAACTCAGTGTTTTATGTATGCTTGACAAGCACTTTGCCATAAGAAATAGATTGTTCTGGTTCCTTTTAAGTATAAAGCACACTTAGAGTTATTCCGAGCCACAGATAAGCATGTGCCTTAAGTCACTTTCCCCCCTAACTTTCAGCTGTTTCCTGCTTGTCCCAAAGTTCTGAGTGTTGGAAAGTTACAGGTAGTGTGCTATATGTCCATAGTCAGAAAAGTGGAGGGATCTCAAGCCCCAAATTACTCTGTTTCCTGGGCCAGGTGGTGGGTAACTGGGAAAAGAAGGAAGCCCCATTAGCCTCTGGGAGAAGAGGGCAGGCATTCTTGAGATTAGGAACTTTAAAAACTGAGGTTTTTGCACCAAATGACCACACCAGCCATTTGTCTTTTCTCTCTGCTGGCATTCCTTCCTCCATACCTGCACATTATGCACTACTTGGTTTTTTACTAGTCTCTTGAATTTGCTGTCTTTTCTCTGACACTACCACCTGACTTAAATCTCCAGCCCCTAGAGCCTCCTTGTGAGAACATGTGAGACATGTGAGCCCCCCCCATAGGTTCATGAGTGCCCTTCCTAGATCCTGACCTGAAAGGTCACTATGAATTATGAACCATCTAAACCTGACTATTTCGGGAGTGACCCACAGGGTGACCCACCATCAGAACAAGGACTAGTCAGAGCATGTCCTGTAGTCCTGGTCCCTCTGTGAGAACTGACTTTCTGGGAGGATGTCCTCAAAGGCCAGTCCCATCAGACCACACAAAACAGTAATTTGTCACTTGGCCTCAAGTACAGATGCTTCTTCATGAAAGAAAACGACAAGAATAAAGAGCAAACAATGGTTTCCATTAGTGTGAAGTAGGTAAACATAACTGTAAAGGGAAATCTGTCATTGTTTCTGTTTGCTGGAAATCCCTCACGCCCTATAGTGCCAGCCAGGGCTGTAGACATCTAGTCATTCAGACAGAGGGACACCCTTGACCTTTGTACATCCATCCTCAGAACAACTCTACTTGAGGGTATGTAAGCCTTAAACTGAGGAGGTAGCCTTGTAGCCAACAGTGACAGAGGAAAGGGTATCAAGTGACAAGGGCCAAACACGGCAGGACTTGGAATTGGAAGGACCTCAAAGGGGGCTTGGGAAGAATTCCATGCCTACAAGCAGTCCCATTTTCTACTTAGATGTGATGACTTTCCTGTGATGGGAAGATATTACATGGAGGGCAGGTGAGGGAAAGTGCTTGAAGAATTGTAGCCAAAGGTCAGGAGGCCCAACAGTGAACTACAGCTCAAAAATGAAAAAAAAAATATGTATCTTAGTGGGTCTCAACTGGTGTCTCCCGGCTCACCAGCTTTAACACCGTTACACATACAAATTCACATCCTTTATTCAGACTGAGAAGATGAGAAATCCAGAGTGGGGTCTCCAGAAAGGCTTGCTTTAACAAGTCCTCCAAGTGAGTCTAATGCCCGTGAAAGAGGTGTAGGTGATTCCTCTTATCTCCTAATTGTGGAGTTAAGATAATGAGAGACAGCTAAGGAGAATGGCTTATACTTTGGTTGATTGGGAATGTCCTGAGTCACACATTTACCACCAACACGTGTAGGAGTAGAGGAAAGATTGAAGATAATTAACCAGTTAAGAGCTCACCATCCCCAGTCTCAGCAGCTTCAGCCCTTCCCTAGACAGATAGTCACGCTAGCCTCTCTGACAGACAGTGCTACCATCTTTTGTTTCTGCAGATATGGAAATTGAGCCCATGAAGTTGAGCATCAAGTCAAGAGGTCAGTAAATAGTGGAGCCTAAATTTCACCTCTGGGGAGAACCTAGCAGCATCTCTGAACTCTTTATGGCTGAGGTCACCTGGCATATTATTATAGTGTTATTACTTCTGCCATAAGGTAAAAAGACAGAGGCCTACTAGTCAGCTTAGCATCCAAGCCTAACATGTTAGGTCACTTCCAGTGTTGTAGGCTACTACCTTTCCAGCCAGGTCCCCACCATCTTCATGTGGTCATCTATATCTAATTATGAAACTCAGTCATGTTTCAGCCTGTGGACTGTTAATTTCGACTCCCGGGAAGAGGGGATGGGGAGGGTCATTGGACCCTCACCTAAATATCTGGCTGATCTTCCCAGCCACTTGTATACAATTCTGTCCTAACTGCACATGACTGGAAGAGCTAGAAAATATAGATTGTGAAAAATGCAGGGAGGGGGGCTCCATCTATGTAGCTATGAGGAAGCCATCATCCATGTTGGGTGCAGCTACTTTGGTGTCTCTTATGCTCTGGTCACTAACCCTTTATCCTTACTCTGTTAAGTAATCCCAATAAACTCACTGGTTTCCCAGGGTGAACTTTGGTAGAATGGTACTTAGTTTGTCGTGGGGACCTTAGATGGAGAGGTGATCTGTTCACATCTCCCCCAGGGAAGGCATTTTAGCAAGGGCCATGGCCCTGCAGCTAATTGGCACACTGCCTGTTCATTTCCACAAAGCTGGCTTGACTCATGATGCTGACTAACTGTTGCTAGGGAGCTAATGTGGAAGTTGGCTGCCATGCTGACCGTTCTCTAACATGACCACAGCTCACAAGGTGCCATCAATCAAACTGCCAGGTTTTAACCAAAAGAGACTCTTTGATTGACTGATCTCGGGGTTTTCTAGCCAAGACCATGGAAGGGAAGGAAGAAACAGTGTTTGGAGAAGTCCCAACTGTACAGTTAGCCAGGAAGGATTCTGTGGTGTGGATTCCAGCTACACAGTTCACCACCCGTGCTTAATAGAAGTTTCTGACAGCTTCCAAAGTTTTCACTTTCCATTGTATAAAATCTATTTTGGCCTCAATGAAAGGGGAGGCTGGGAAAGTGTATCATCCCAGCGTCGCCTCCTATTGAGGGTAAGCCAGCTAAAATTGATTGGAAATAAGGGACACTCTGACTGGCCTGCCTCGATGGGAATAGTGCATAGCCCACAGCCTGCACAGTCCGCTAGACTGTGGTTTCTCTAGCTTGGCACTGCTGACATTTTAAGTCAGAGTCATCTGTGTTATAAGGGTTACTCTGAGTCTTTCAGCAGGACTAGAGGGATATGTTTCTTCCACCTCAACATCATGAGTATTTCCTGACCCTGAGTTACAATGATTATGAATGTGTCCAGGTACTGACATATAGATGCTGGTCAGAGACTGGGTAGTAATATCAACCCCCAACTGAGAACCCCTATACTAGATCAAAAGCAAAGAAAGAAAGATAAATAGTGTGGGCAGCTGGGTGAGCTGACTTTCTTGTTTGGAGGAAATGTGCACATGCTTAATACCATGTTAAGCTCCATAGTTCAGTAGGTGATACACATCACAGAGGCTGTACCTTGGTTCAGTAAATAGTGAGATTCCTTGGAGATCCTAACCAGACATTGCTAAGACTGAACGTGTCCACTCACTATTTATCTAAAGACCACCCTGCTCAAAGGCAGCAAATATCCCTAGGATTTCTATCAACTATTGGATGGACTTCAAGGATGATCTTTGACTTACAGGGAGACATATCCATCTGGGGAATCACAGGATCCTACAATATAAACCTAACTTGCAATTAGGAAATTGGATTTTTCTGTGCTACAACAAGGGACAAAAAGTCCCACCTGCCAGAGAAAACACCATAGACAAAAGTGAGGCGGTTCATCACCAGAAACTGTCACCAGCTCTACCTTCAAACCTAGCCATTTAAGAAAATACACACAGTACCAATTAAGTGTACAGTCATGCTAATGAATGAGTGTCATAATGTTAAGTGAATCAGTGATGTGGGGTCTGACCCAGAAAGGCAGAATCTACCTAGCAAATGTTCTGTCTTCCAGGGACCCACCTAGAAGGATTTATACAGACTTAAGAGGGTTTCTTTTTCTAGATAAGTGGTTCTTAATCTGTGGGTAGTGACTCCTTTGGCAAACCTCTATCTCCAAAATTATTTATATTATTAGCAAAATTACAGTTATGAAGTAGTGTGGTAGAGGTAACCACAACATGAGGAACTATATTAAAGGGTCATAGCATTAGGAAAATTGAGAGGCACTATTCTAGATGAACTCTCAAAGTCTCACAAGCAGACTTGAGTATCTCCGTCATTTAGGAAGCTTGCTACAACATTCAGCTTTAGACCCTAAGCCAGGAATTCTGACTGATAAGTATATGTTCCAACTTGTAACATTCGCCGATATACCTTTGCTTCTTCTACATATAGATGTTTGAGAACTATGGCCAGAGACTCTGAGAAATTCTGAATCTGAAGATGACTGTCTTCCGGGGTCTGAATCTTATGGAGAGAACTGGAACACAGCAAGTACTTCTGATCATCACAAACCATTCACTCAGAGCAGAGTCAATGAGGTGCCTACTGTGTGTTGGGCACTAGCAGCAAGTACACTCTGTGTTCTCTCACAACCTGAGAGCTATTTTACTGTGGCAGGGACAGTTGGTTTTTAACTGTCAACTTGACAAATCTAGGATCACCTGGAAAGAAAGCTTCAGTGAGGAATCTTCTCTACATCAGACTGGTGTCTGAGCACATCTGTATGGGACCATCTTGATTCTGTTAAACCTAGTCCACTGTGGGTGGCACCATTCCCTGGGTCTGGGTCCTGGACTGTGTGAGTGGAGAAAGTGAATTATAAACATGCATGCAATCATGTCTCTCTACATTTGACTATGGATGTAATGTTCCTGACTGTCTTAAATAACTGCCTTGACTTCACCATGAGGGCCTCTAACCTGGAATTGTAAACTGAAATAAACCCTTTCCCCCATAAGTTATTTTTTGGTCAGGGAATTTTATCACAGCAACAGAAATGAAACCAAAGCAGTAGTCTAATTAAGCTGACCTATTCTGACTGATACACACATTCACTGGGAATATTCCATCTGTAGTGAGATCTGATCTAACAGCCTCAGTACACCATTTACTAAACGTGGAAATCACAATGTCTTTTAGCCTTGTTTACTTCAAACTCTTTATGATTGGAATAGCCCCAGTGACTAATTTGAAGGTTCTTTGTTAAGTAACAAAGACAACAACTTTGTATGTAATATGATACTGAGTGTTCTGAACTCATTACAGGTTGTCTAATGTAGACTTTGCAATGAATGATCACATGTTGTAAATGAAAAAACTGAAGCATATACTTGATGCTGGCACTTGACAAAAGACATACAGCAATTAAGTGTTGGGGAAGGATTTGAACTTGCAGCAGTTTGATGGTAGGGTTTTTACACTTATATGAACTCCAGGATAGAAGCAGGATGGCACTGTCCAATAGGGATGCAAGGTATGTGGGGGAGTCCTACAACCTGCATGTGTCTGTGTGCATGCATATGTATGTGTATGTATACATTTGTGTATATGTGTATGCATATGTATATGTATGTATATGTATGCATGTATGTGTATGTTTGTGTTATGTATATGTATCTATGTATGTGTGTGCATGTGTGTATATGTGCATGTGTGTGTTCTCTCTCTCTCTGTGTGTGTGTGTGTGTGTGTGTGTGTGTGTGTAGGCCAGAAGACAACTTCAGGATCTGTCCGTCTTGGCTTTAGAGACTGGATCTCTCCTTGGTCTGGAGTTTACTAATTGTGCTTAGGCAGCTGGCCAGTGAGTCCTAGGTATCCTCCTGTCTCTACTTCTGTCAAGCTGGAATTATAAGCACACACCACTGTGCCCAAGTTTTTTATATAGGTTCTGGCAGTGAACTCAAATCCTTGCACAGCAACACTTGCAAAGCAAGCACATAACCGAGGCCAACCCTTTTCACTAGCCCTATACAATCTTTTTGAAAGCAGTGCCAGATCGTTTTTATGTCAACTTGTCACAAAGCAGGGTCATCTGGGAAGAAGGAATCTGAATCAACAATGTCTTGTCTAGCAGTTTCTTGATTGAAATTGATGTGGGAGGGAGGGCCCAGCTCCTTGTGGGTGGTGTCATGCCTGAGCAAACCAGGAAGAGCAGGCACTAACAAGCAGCACTCTTCCATGGCTTCCTCGTCAGTTTCTGTCTCCAGGTTCCTGCCCTGACTTCCTTCGGTGATGGACCATTAATTGGAAGTGTAAGCTAAAATAAACCCTTTCCTCTCCAGCTTGCTTTTGGTCATGATTTATCACAGCAACAGAAACCCTAACTGAGGCAAAGGGTGTACCTAAAAAGTATTTCTGACCTGAAACATAAACACACTGTCTCTGAAAGATGAAAAGTGAACTGTGAATTCAAGTCAGTATTAATGTATTTGTGAAATATGTCAGGTTTCAGGTAATCCACAGCACCCCTCACCTCACCTGCAAGCTAGTTTAGAGGACGTTAACAGTGAACAGGGCCATAGTCAAACGACTTCCTGCACAGAGTTCAGTTTAAATTAGCTACCCTCTGATATCCACTGCTGTCCTGAGCTTTGCCCAGCAAAGACACATTTGGAGGTGCCCAAAATTTCTCCACAAAGTAGTAATTTGTCCCCTATGTCATTCCCTAAGGCTGTGGCCAGCTCAGTGTTGTCCAAGTTTAGAGAATCCCAGCAAAACTGAGACTTTCTTATTGATCAGGCAAGTGAAGTCCGCCTGGGCACTGAGCTCAGGGTCAGGGTGTATTTCCATGGCAACACCCCAGCGGGTCACAAAACAGGCAGAAGCCTCTACGACTTGCAGTGGTCTGTCCCCACTTCTGCTCCAGTCAGTGTCTCTGATGAGTTTTTGACATGCATGACATCTCATCCTATATCACCTCCTCTGCAGGAAGATTCCCTTTGGCTCTTGACTCTCTAGTAAGTGCTGGATCCTTCCAATTAGCCTGGAGTGTTGCCCCAACTCAGAACATGAGATATCATGGACAGCTGTTGCTTCCTGGAGGGTGAACTATGGATTTCATGTTTTTTTCTTTGAATTTAACCTTAACTTCATCATGACTTCCAGAGTTCTTTCAGCTGATTTTAAATACTGGTACAAAGAAGTGTCTGAATCAGTGGTCTGATAAACCTGAACCCAAATTCCTACTCTGCCACTTTTTAATGAAAGGTTAGCATGTAGCCCAGGCTAGCCTAGAACTCACCTTGTAGTCAAGGTTATCCAGTGTTGGGATTGTGTATGTGCAGTACCATGTCTAGTTTTATGCTGTGTTGGGGATGCTTAGTGCCTAAGGCAAGAATGCTATAATATGAACTATAACTCCAGCTCTCCATTTCTTGGGAGGGGATTTTAGTCAGTAAACTTCTCCCTGTATTTTCACTGTGTGGAGTGAGTTCCACGGCAAAGGTGGCCTCACAGGGGATGCTTGCTGTTATTATTATTAGTGCTCTTCCTAACTCTCCCACTTGACTTCATGGTCCTCCATAAAGTGGACTGGTTAACATTGATCTGTATTTTTAAAAAATATATTTTAGTTTTTAAAGTATGTGTGCACACAGGTCTGGAAGCAGGTGTGTGCACATGATTGCAGGTGCTTGAGGAAGCCAGAAGAGGACATTGATACCCTAGGGCTGGCATCACACTTAATTGTGGGTTGTGAGCCACAACCTTATTTGGGTGCTGGGAATGGAACTTGGGGCTTCTGCAGGAGTGGTATGCTCTCTGAACCACTGAGCCATCTCCCCAGCCTTCAGTTTTATTCCAGAATCAGAAATGGAAGGATTCGGTGGCCTGCCATGGCTGTGGTTTATGTCATGGGGCAAGCCTCTGTCTGCCCCATCTCTGGACAAACCTCCAGCAGTAGAACTTATAAGCTCATCTTCTTATCCACCCCTTCTGTAGGCACTCCTCACCCCTTCTCTGGGCACTCCTTCTCGCCTACTTTCCTACACGTGGTTCCACATGAAAACAATTTGATGGGGTCCTTGCTGAGTCCCGCAGCCTCTGTGGCTGGCCCCCTGTGTCATCTCTGATTGGAAGCCAATCATCTTTTTTAAAATTTCTGCTCCAGTCTCAAGCCTCAGTGAATTGCAGAGAAATCTCAGATCTGGCAACTTTTGAATTGGTAAATAATTTGCCTTTGTCTGGTAGGGTTCTGTGGTGGGTGGTGGCACACTGTTCAGGGCACTCCCAGAAAGAACTGGAAGCTTGTGGGGCTAGCAATTCCCCTCTGTGCCCTTCAGCTTCTCCACAGGGTGTGAGCTGAAGACTGATTGAAAGAAACAAGAGACTGGAGAGCTAGGAGAAAATACTCAGAATGAAGTTTTTAAAAAGGAAAGGAAAGAGATGTTATTTGTTAAATCAGGCTAGTTGAGAGGGGAACCTCAGAGATGGAGGTTTTATTAATCTATCCTGACATCTCTTGCATCCAGCCTCACCCATTGAAGCTTCCCAACACACATTAGCCCTCAACACTAAGAAGCTAATAGGCCATGGGGACTCTAAATCATCTTTCTACCCGCCCCCTGGTTAGATGGGTTAGCAATGCAATGCTAATATATCTGGTTCCACTCTGTTGCATGCCTAGGGCAATGATTGAGAACAGGAGATTAATATGAGAGGAAACAACAGCTTCAGAGGATCAAATGGGACTGGGTGAGAAGTCACTTACAAAGGGTTTGGCTTACAAGTAAGAGTGAGGACCTCAGTTTGATCCTTAGAACCTGCATTCAAAAGAAACAAAAATCCAGGCTTGGCATTAATTAATGTTTGCACAGATATTGTGCATATTGTCATGACTAATGGGAGTTCATATGTGCAACTGTCTTACTATGTGGAGAAAATACTGTTGCCATGTAGTCATACAGCCACCCCTGGCTCTTAGAATCTTTCCACCCTGTCTTAGTTAAGGTTTCTATTGCTCTGAAGAGACACCATGATGATGAAAACTCTTATAAAGAAAAAATTTAGTTGGGGGTTGCTTACAGTTCATATATTTAGCTCATTATTATCATGATGGAAAGTATGATGACATGCAGGCAGACATGGTGCTGGAGAGGTAGATGAGTTTTACATCTGGATCCACGGGCAGCAGGAAGAGACTGAGTCACTGAGCCTAGTTTGAGCTTCTGAGACTTCAAACAAAACCACGTCTCCTAATAGTGTCACCCCTCTATGGACCTACGGGGGCCATGTTTTTTCAAACCACAATACCTCACCTTCTACTATTATCCCTGTGCCACATAATGGCCCATTTAGGCTGTGGATTCCATGGTCTCTTATTTTCTACAGTTTAACTGGTTGCAGGTCTCTCTGTTAATCTCCATGTCCTGCAAAAGGAAGGTTCTTTGATGAGGGTTGAGATATCACTAAGCTATGTAGTATGATGATATCCATAGGAGTTAGTTTAATACTATGTCCATTTAGCAGAATAATATTGGTAGATTCTCTTCTAGGGCTCATGACCTATCTGGTCACTTTTAACTTATTGGTGATTGATAGTGACTGGAAGGGAAGCCAAATATCTGTAAGAGTTTGATACCTGGTAGATCAAAACATTCAGGGGATGGCCATGTGCCCAAGAGTATATTAGCAGCACAAATTGATTTGATGGGACATTAATTTGGATAGGTAGGAAAGTGTATCTGGGGGAAACTGAGGAAGAGAGTGAATACAATCAAAATATATTGCGTACAATTGTCTGAGAAACTATTTTTTAAACGTACTTAACTTTTATTTTAGGTACATTGGATTGGTATCAGATGCAGACAGTTGTATACTGGGAATTGAACTCTGGTCCTCTGCAAGTGTAGCCAGTGCTCTTAATTGCTAAGCTATCTCTCCAGCCTGCATATAATTGTCAAAGATTATAAAATTAAAAACATAAAACAAAAATCAACAAGGTAGATGGCACTTGAGAAATAAAACATGCTGTTGACCTCTGACCTAAACAGGCATATACATTAATACACAAATGTTCGTGTACACACACACACAAATGGAAACCTCCCCCCAATACTAACATCACTATGCTAATCATTGGTCTAGAATGACTTTTCATTCCATTGGTAGAGTCTTCATTGAAGTCTGACTAGACATCTTTTCTACCGGAAGGAAACAGAGAAATGATGCTCACTATCCAGGGCCTGGTGAAGTTCCTTTCCAAGGAAAATGGGGTCACATACTTCATCCAACCTTGATCTGCTGTCCTGCTAGGCTCTGCACCACTGGGTGAGTTTTCCAGTGATGCTGTGGGTCCCAGGCCCAGGATCATCCAGGGTCAATAGTTTAGTTCACAAAAAGGTGTCTTTGCTTCCAGAGGTGAAAGAAATTCACACTCCTGCTCCAGTTAAGATCTTAATTAGAGGAACAGGATCCAGTCTTGAAATTTTTATGTTTCAAATACAAGCTGCATGGGCAGGCTGTGACTTCAAACATAGGCAAATGCCATCAGATATATCTAGAGGGTTGTTCCATATTGGAAGAGCTCAGAAACTACAATGGAAATCTTACTTAGACACTCAGAAGCTATGGCAAAGTGTCCAATAGCCTGAACAACAGTATCTCTCCTCTTCATTTATTGTGTCTGTCAAAAGAGTTACTATGTAGCTTATTGTCATTAATGTGCATGTGTATCTTTGTGTGCATACATGCATGTGTGAGTGTATTACCCACTGAGACCAGTGGGATATGTTGGATTCCTGGGAGCTAGAGTTACAGGCAGCTCTGAGCTGCCTGATAGGGGTGCTAGGAACTTAGCTCAGGTCCTCCTAAGAGTCACATTTGCTTTTAAGTCCTGAGCCATCTCTCAAGCCAACTCATTATGCCATTTAAATATGTTAATACAACTAGTAGAGTCACTTTGGTGATTTTATGCCAAAACACAAACACTACGAACATTTCACAAAAAGAGTTTCATGCAAATATTGTGTGAAAAATATTTTGCACAGGGATGAGTGCACAGTGAACACTCAAGGTTGAACTCACAGTGAGTTCTCCAGGTAACACAGTGCTGAGCTCACAGTCAGTTCTCAGAGTTGCACAGCGCTGACACACAACACATCCTCAAGGCTGGATACCATTACAGTTTTGCAGGCAGAGGATATGTCCTCTCCTCTGAGATTCCTATGTTGGTTTCCATCACTGAACTTTGAATGGCTTCAAAACAGTCACCCCACCTTGTTCATTTCTGAATCCCCATTGTTGAACTCAATGCCAAGCACAAAGAAAGAGTTCACTGTAGTAATCCATTCATTCAGACTTGAAGACAGTTCAGTTTGTATACAGCTTATAATGCAAGCATGAATACTTGAATTCTATCCCCAGAGTGCACAGAAATAAAGCCCAGTATGGTCACACATGCTTGTTGCTGCAGTAATGTACAGGCATAGACTGGTAGATTGCCTTAGCTGGTTGGTCAGCCAGCCTATCTCTCCAGATATGTTCCAGGCTAGTGAGAAACTATGTCTCAAGAAAAGGTAGGATTGGGGACCCAGAGTTGACCTCTGGGTTCTACATGCATAAATTTATGAATATACCCATGTACCTGTGCATGCACAGAGAGAGAGTGGAGAGAAAGGGAGAGAGAGAGACAGAGACAGAGAGAGACAGAGACAGAGAGAGACAGAGACAGAGACAGGAAGACAGAGAGAGACAGAAACAGAGAGAGAACTTCACTCATTTATTCAGTTATTTAGTTGTCTAACTGATAAGTTTTACTGAGTCTGTGCTAGGTCTGGACTTGCCTCTGGGGAAAGGATGAGCAAGAAGAAAAGGCTGTTTTCACAGACCTTCCATGGAGGGATTCACTAGACAGGAGTTCCTATAGTAAGTAAACAGACAAACTGTGAGATGTCCTTTCATGAAAATTAGAGTGTGGGTAGAGCAATTAGGGATTTGTTGAGTGAAACATTCTAAGAACATGTCTGTAACTTTGACATCTTCAAAGGGTTAAACAAAGATGTGGAAGGCTGGGAAGTAGCTTCACAAGAGTGAGACAAGAGGTAAGATGAGAGAGTCAGGTTCCTGAAGGTCTTTATAGACTAAGGTAGGAAGTTATAAGGATGGATGCATGGATAGATGGATGGATGGATGAATGGATGGATGAATGGATGGATGGATTGAAACAGGGTCTCATGTGCCCCAGGCTGAACTCAAACTAGCTATATAGCCGAATACGGATCAGGAACTCCTCAGCCTCCTGTCTCCATCTCCCTGATTGTTAGATCTATAGGTGTGCACCATTATGTGGTTCTGGTATGGAGCTCAGGAGTTCATGCAAGGTAGGCAAGGACTCTCCCAAATGAGCTTCACCCCAGCCTGGGTATGGGAGGACAAGAAGGACACATCCATCTTCATTGTTTTGAAAAGTCACATGAGCCTTTAGAGGTTGCATGGCCAGACCAGAAGTAGGACGACAAGTTGGGAGGTTAATGCAGAGGTAAGAGAAACAGTGTCAGAGGCTGCCAGTAGCAATGGATGCAAAGATAAGAAAGATAATAAAGCAGGGTTTGGCTTCCAGATGTATTTTGATGTTGACCCAGTGAGTCTTGCTGATGAACCAGGCATGGGTGGGGTTTGGGAATGAGGAAAGGAGGTGTGTTCTATGGATATAAAGAATGCTTCTCCAGCTGTGATCTATTCTAAGGAGCTACCAGGGTTTCTGAGCTTCACCAACTGGTGCTCCATCCATCTTATCCCTCTCCCATCTCCACTCGCCCCCATCTTGAGGACTTGGGTGTCTTTCTAAAGCTCTGGAGGGTCTCGGCTCTGACTCTCAAATCTCGGCTGTTCTGCACTGGTGGTGAGTTTCCCAGAAGCATATCCTGTTCCTCCGGATAGGAGGACAAGCCAGAATTCTGGGTGTTCTCATGGAACAATGCTCCAGTAGGCAGTGGATGAAAAATAGAGCCATGTGAATACTCTATATATCTGAAAAGAAACTGAAAGCAAATTCATTTTAATATTAAGTGGGTTGGAGAGAGAGAGAGTCCTGCTGGGTTGTGCAGCCTAGCCCTGGTGGGGCAGGAACATGGGGAAGAGAAGAGGTTTCTTGCAGGTCAGCATAGTTTCCTGAGCATAGTCCACATTCAGGACTATGTGTTCTTTGATGAATGATTTTGAGTAAGAGGATCTGACCCTGGACCTGATTCCCTCTCATTCCAAGTAGCCCTCTCTTACCCAATATATTCATTGATTGCTAATCCTAGACCCTGCCATTCAGGTCACTAAGTCTTCTCCCTTGTTTCTCTTTGACCTAACATGCTACACATGTTTCCAGTGGTGGAATGGCTTTTCTTTCTTTCTTTTTCTTCTCTAGATACTGATAGAGCTGGGGTTTTGTGTTTGATTTTTGTTTTCTGTTTTGTTTGTTTGTTTGTTTGTTTATTTGTTTTTGCTCTGCTTTTTCTCAGTTGGCATGGGAACGCTGAAACAGCACTTCAGAGAGCTCCCATCCACCTCATCATCACACTACCCTCCCCCCCTTCCGTGCAACCCAGTGCTTCCAGGTGTTCAAAGAACATAAGCCTTCCACCTTGTGAAGAGAAATCTGAGAGCAGCAGACATGACTGCTTCTCTTGTCATAAGATCTCTAGGATGTGAGGTCCTAGAGGCCAGGGTCACCTTACAGACTCTTTACAGAGGTTACTTGAGCCAGCAGTACACAAAGCACTGCGATCTAGGTCTTTAAAGTGGCGTGACTCCACGGCCACGTAACCTTGCAGGATTATCCGGACCTTCACTCGGGGAAAAAATCAGATCATTCCCTTCCCTTTTCCCTCCCAGGGGAGCTGTCAGGACCAAATGTGACCCATGTGAGAGTAAATGGTGAACATTTGTTTTAATTAAGTTGTCAAATGTAGTTGAGCATGCAGATGCTCAGAAACAGCCTTGAAACTGATGAAAAACTCAAGTGGGTAAGAAGTGAAAGCATTCATGTTTCTAATTTAAATAAAAACATATATTGAGAAAAAAGAAGTGAATGCGTGGCTCAGAAGTAGGTGTGGACTGATTAACGTCCCCATACCATCCGTCTTCCAAGCTTGTAATGTCTTTGGAAGGACCAGCTAACTTGGTAGAAATCTGCTTAGAAAGACATCTACCCCAACCACAAGTACTAACACAGTTCAGGAAGAAAGGCTATTTGTTGTCATTGTCTTTTTTTATTTTGTTTTATTACTAGCTTGTTTTTTGTTGTTGTTGTTTTTGTTTGTTTAAGCGTATGGGTGTGTTCTCAGTCTGTATGTCTGTACCATATGTCTGGTGTCTCAGATGTCAGAAGAGAGCATCAGATGCCCTAGAATTGGAGCTACAGAGATTTGTGAGCTCCCATGTGGGTGTTGGGAGGCGAACCCACATCCTCTGGAAGAGTAATCAGTGAGTGCCCTTAACTGCTGAGCCATCTTTGGCCCCTGTTTGATTTTGAGACAGGGTCTCAGGGAGTAGAGAAAGGACTTGAACTCATTATCAAGCTTCTAGCTCCAAAGTCTAAGATTATAGTCTCCTTCCACCACCACAGGTTAGGCAGTGCTGGGGTAGGATTTTGTGCACACAAGACATGATATTTATCATGATTATCATGCAGAACATGATAATCAAATGTAGGAATATGTTATGGAAGATACAAGTCATTCCCCTTAACATTCTTTCACTATTTCACGTATATATCACTGCTCTGTGGTGAGAACACTTAAAATCTACCCATTTTAAAAATATGTAACATAGTATCATTGTTACCTTGCTATGTACCAGATTACAGTAGATTGCCAGAACATGTTCCCCTCTTAAAAGTTTTTATTACAATTATTTATTTATTGTGGAGGGGGCATACGTGCACCATGGTGCATGTGTGGAAATAGGAGTATAACTTGTGTGAAGAAATTCTCTCCCTCTACTCTGTGAGACTTGGTGATGGAACTCATGTAATCTGGCTTAGCAGCAAGTAGCTTTATTTTCTGTGTATCTCACTAGCCATGGTTTGTTCATTTATTAATTTGAGTATTTATTTATTTATTTTTGAAACAGGGACTCATGTAGCCAAGTCTGGACTCAAACTCACTACGCAGCTGTGAATGACCTTGAACTTTGGGTCCTCCTGCCTCTACCTCCTGGGTGCCAGGGTTACAGGGGTACAATTTTATGCAGTGCTGGGGATTGAACTCGGGGCCTCAGTTTTGCTTGCAAACACATACTAACTGAGCTGTGTCCCCAACCCAGCTTGCTTTTAGTGAAACCCATTTTATTTCACTAAATGTTGTGCCCTTTTGACAAGAGCTGTAGCTTTTATAGTCAGATGTCACCCAAACATCTTGTCACCACCAGGAAATCCCATCAATTTGTGTTATTACCTCACCTAGAATAGTGTTCTCACAAATCATCCATGTTTATTTCCATCTTGTCTAAAGACTGAATAGTATTTCATTATGTATGTATATCACATTAAAGATCAATTCATCTGCTGATGGGAGCTTAGTTTTTTTCTGTATCATGGCTATTGTAAATAAGTCTCAAGTCAATACAAAATAGGGGGGTACAGAAATCTCTCTCTTCACACACACACACACACACACACACACACACACACACACACAGAGTGGGTGAAGTGAGGTTGCTGGATAAGACTGGAGTTCCAATGTTCCAATTTTCAGTTTGAAGAAATGCCATACTGATTTCCAAAAAGACTATACTAAAATCTAAAGCAACAAAGGCCCTGCCCTGCTCACCACAGTCTTGGCAAAACTCATCACCTTTTACCTGGTTAATAACGGCCATTCTAACAGGCGTGAGGGGATGTTTCCCAGTGATTTTAATTGGCAGTTGCTGGTAATGAATTTCGTGAAATGTTTTTTTCTCATATATCTGCTGGCTATTCTCACATCTTCTCTTGAGAAATATCTATTCAGGTCCTTTGCCCATTTTTAATAGGGTTGTTTGTTTTCCAGTTAAATGCAACACATATAAAAATTCCAATGTCATTCTTTACAGAAATAGAAAACAAGACAAAACAAAAAGCAATCTTCCAATTTGTATGGGAACATAAGAGACCTCAAATAGACAAGTAATCTTGAGAAAATAAAGGGGGAGGGTTGCTGGGGAGATGGCTCATTTGATGAAGTGAAGCTAGGAAAACATAAGGATCTGCGTTCAGTACCCACACAAGTAGGAAAGCAGGCAGGTGACATGAGACTGCAACCCTAGCCCCAGGGACGCAAAAGAGGACCCTTAGAGCTCACGAGCCAGCCGGCCGGTTCAGTGAGAGACCCTGTCTCAAAAATTAGGTGAAGAAGGATAGAGGAAGATACACAAATTAACGTATGGCCAACACACACACACACACACACACACACACCTGAATGCACATATGCACAAACACAGACACACATGTACTCATTTATACACTCTCCCTAAACACCGGGCACACTGGAATCATCTTTCTCTCTGGTTTGAAAATATTCTAAGGGCAGAGTAAACATGGAAGCACTGGCCTAAAAACAGATTTGCTGGCCAATGGAACATGCTATGAGAGCCGAGAAATAAACCTAAGCAGTGGCCCACAGATTTTTGACAAAGTGGTCAAAAATGTGGTGTGTGTTGGGAGAGGGGTGGGTGGAGAGATGGCTCAGCAGTTAAAAGAAGTGGCTGCTCTTTCAGAGGACCTGGGTTTGGGTCCCAGAACCCACAGAGTGTCTCACCACCAACTGTAACTACTCAAGTTCCAGGGGATCTGCTGGCCTCTTCTGACCTCTGCAAACACTTGACATGAACATGGTACACAAACAAAGATACAGGCACTCACATAAACTCATAAAAGTGAAAATAAAATAATATTAAATCAGATGGACACACATCTTTTTTTTATGAGACAGGGTTTCTCTGTTTTGTTTTGGAGGCTGCCGGTCCAGCCTGGCCTCGAACTCACAGAGATCCGCCTGCCTCTGCCTCCCAAGTGCTGGGATTAAAGGTGTGCGCCACCACCACCCAGCACATCTTCATACACACACACACACATACACACACACACACCTCTTCACACAGACATACATACCTACACACACACATACATACTCTCACACATGTACTCTCTCTCACACACACCCCATACACACTCACATACACAGACACACACACATATTATATATATATATATATAGTGATTCTCACACACACACTCACACCCCCTCCCCATACACATACCTTCACAAAGCCAGACATACCTTCACATGCACATACATACTCTCACATGCAAGTACTCTCTCTCTCTCTCACACACACACATACACACACATACACACACACTCACACACACATATATATTCTCTCACACACACACTCATATCCCCTCTCCCCATACATACTTCACAAAGACATACATACCTCCACACACACATACATACTCTCACATGCATGTACTCTCTCACACACACTCACATACACACACATTCACACCCACAACATGGTGCTGGAAGTTTTGAGCATAGGACTGTAAGACTGAGCCCTGATCTCTTCCTGTATAAGAGAATCCAGTCAAAATGGCTTGAAGGCTGAAATGTGAGAACTAGAATGAGAGCCCCCAAAAGGGTAAGGAGAAATCTGCACAGGATCCCAACAACACAAGTAAAGAAAGTTTATATTTTAAAAAACCAACAAACAAAAAAAACCCCAGAGTGATGGATGCTGAGAAGTCACCATGGAGAGTCACAGTACAGCCCACAGTGGGCGTGGGACTGGCCATGTGCTCAGTGGGAAGGCCTTCCAAGCTCACTGGATTTTCATTTGCGTCATACAGCATGAGTAGGAATTTTCCGGAGTGGAGGTGAGCTACAACAGTCTGCTCTGGGGGAAATGCAGCCAGAGCCCAGGCAAAACCCAGTCAGTGTTTACTTGGCATGAAAGGCCTTCCTGCTCAGTGTCTTACAAGCCGTTTTTCATTCCATGCCTGTAAAGGTAGAATTTGAGCAGGTTGACAATCACTGTTCTGCATGGTCCTTGGCCAGCAGGGATGCACAGCTAGCACAGGCTGTGAAAGGAGCTAGGGTCGTGGAGGGGCATGGTAGCAGAGAAGAGATCAACAAGGCAGCAGCCACTGCAGACTAATTGGGGACAGACAGGGGCTGGGGCCTCATTGTCCTGCCTCTGTGCTTTCTCTGGGCCACACCATGGCTCAGTGACTCAGGACAAGTGAAGAGACCGAGATAGAGGGTGTCATAAAACCCAACCCTCATCCTCGAAGACGCCAGAGCCTGGCACACCTCCTCCTCTGTACTGCCTCCATTAGGTTTTCCCGGGAATCTGTGTTGGCGGGGTAATTCAGGGTATTTGTGGATAACAGATGTGCATATTTTCTTGGTTTAGTGAGATGAAGAGAAGCAGGAGAAGGCTGGGCACTGGGCCAGAACTGTCAGAATCTTAGGTCTAGTATGCAGGACTCCCCATTTTGCCCAGTGTAGCCCTTCACTGGTTATGGCAGCTTCTGCTTGCTGTATACATCTATGTATTTCCATCTACATGCTTGAGTGGCCAGTGGTATCCGTCAGCTTAGGCTGCCATAATAAAGTTCTTTAGAATGGGCAGCTAAATCAATACTCCTTGGTGTCTGGGGGATCTGCTCAGGATGTGGGCACAGCAGTAGGGTTTTGGTCAAGGTTCTCTTCCTGGCTTCAAGTTGGGTACACATCTCTTTTCCTTCCTTCCTTCCTTCCTTCCTTCCTTCCTTCCTTCCTTCCTTCCTTCCTTCCTTCCTTCCTTTCTCCCTCTCTCCCTCCTTCCTCATTCCCCTTCCTTCTCTTCCTTTCGTTCTTTCTTTGTCTCTGTGTTTTTACTTTTCTTTCTGTGTGTGCGTACATTTGTGCATACCAGAGGTTGATGATGGGTACCCTCGATATTCTCCACCTATACTACTTTTGAGATGGTGTCTCTCAGTGGGCCTAGAGCTCACAAAGTAGCTGACTGGATTCACTGGCTAGCAGTCTTTAGAGATCTACCTGTCGCCCTTTCCATTGCTTGGGTTACAGGTGCCAGGTGCCAGGTGCCAGCTGTTGTGGATTTTTGTGGGGGGTTGGGAATCAAGATGAAGGCCCACTTGCTTGTACTGAAAGCACTTTACAGACTAAGCCATCTCCCCAGCCTCTATGCACACACAGTCTTTCCTTGGAACATGTACCCAGAGAAAGTGCTAGTAAGCTCTCTAGTGTTTATAATAGTGACACCAGTTCCAGTATAGGGACCCACCCTCAGAACCTCATCTAAAGCAATTTATTCCCCAAATCCCAAAGTCTGAATACCATCATGTTAAAAGTAGACTTCAACATATGAACTCTGGAGTGGGGAGTGAGAAACCAAGTGCTATCCACAGCACCATCCAATTGAGTTGATGCTTCTTCCCAGAATGAGACTGGCCAAGTAGTACTAGATAGAGCAGGCATGAACCCAATGGCTGATTTCTAAGAGCTGTGCCAAAGCTGTTGCATCATTAAGCAGAAGGCAGCTGGGCAGAGGATCAGGGTCACATACTGACAAGTATCAAGATTGACGGCATGTGAGAAGCCAGGAAGAGATCCACTCACTAATCAAGAGCTATAGGCAAGGACAGAACATGCACAAAACACAAAACAAACAAAAAACAGCAACAAAATAACCAAAAAAAAAAAAACAACCAAACAAACAAAAAACCCTGTACTGGACAAGAGCAAGTGGCCAGCCCTGTGTAAGTGACTTAAAGGGGTCACAATGTCATAGCCTCCATCTCTCTGTCTGTCTGAAGTCTCTGAAGTGTTATCTTGGTTAATGGCCTCTATTTCTCCCAGGGTCTTTGTGTCCCTGGTTCAAGTCTTTGTCCAGGACATAAAAGCCAAGAAATCCTTGTGAATGCCATTCAGATTCTGATGCACTCCCCATCAACTCTCCGTCTCTGATGGGGAAATAGATGCCCAGAGCCAGGAAAATGTAGCCCTTGACATTCTCCTGTGCTTGTTTGGAGCTCTTGATCCACAGGCAAGCCATAAGACCCTTTGATCACTGCTTAGGAGTTTGGAGATAAGGACCAACCTGCACTCATGGTTGCTTCCATTAATTTGCCTTTAGAAGAGCTTCCTATGTCCTTGGCCACCTGAAGTTCTTCATAACGTATGAAATAACTGACAGTTCCTTCAGATAGAGGTCTGGTACAGGGTGAACTTTGCCTCTCCAGGGTCAAAATGGCAGAGCTCTGGATCCAGGCTTGTCTCCTTCTCACTGTATCTTAACAGTTCCCAGGCTTATCACCTTCCCACTGTACCTCATTGCCTTCTCGGCTTCTCGTGGCTCTTTAATTTTGTAAACCAAACTTTGTGTATTAAGCTTAAAATATTTGCTTTCTACCTACTTCATTCTGAAGCTATTTGGGGATTCCCTGGGTGGACATGGGAAGGCACATTATCCAGAACTGGTTTTTTAGAGACAGGACAGAGATGCATGGCAGATGGGCTAGGCTGAGCCAACCGGAGCATCTGAGTCTGGAGGGTTCCTGTCCTGGGTGGCACTGTTTGCAGAACTAGCTCCAAATGTTTGTGAAGAGTAGGGAAACAACCTTGCTCCTAGTTCCCAAGTGGCTGCAGGCAAACTGCTCTGCATTCTTAATGAGGCACTTGACCCTGGGGAAGGTGGAGCTGAGCCAGGCACTGGGTCTCTGGAGATATTTGTAGAGAAGTCAGTAAAAACACAGACTCTGTAGAATTTGGAAATTCTGTGTTCTCTCTTTGTATTTTATGTAATATTATATCAATTATTTGAGAAGTCCACACACACATATATAATGTAGTTTAATAATATCCACCTCAACTCTTCCTTCTAGCTCCTCCCAGATTCACCCCACAGGCCTCCATGCACCCTTCCTTTTAGAAATTATCAAGACACAGGAAGACACAACACAACAGCAGCTCTCCTAATTTAATCCATCATAACCAAACGGATGACCAGACCCATACTCCCAAGAAATGTGGCTTCGCACCAACTGGCAAGCTAAGCAATAGGGGAGAGACTATCTTAAATGCCCGAACTTGACGTCTACCTTATATGCTATCCTAGAACCTTCATCCAGTGACTGATGGAAGCAAAGGCAGAACTCTAGATTTCTAATGGAAACCCCTCACCAACCAGCGAGTTCCCACTGTCCTCACTGCTATGACCTCTCTGAAATCTGTGGTGTAGATATGAGGGTGCTATGGAACAATTGTACAACAGGTTCTTTACACTGGCTAAAGATGATTCAAGTCAGTCTCCTTATTAGAGGAAGAGGATGTGTTCTATTACCTGATAGAACTGGATGATTCTGTTTTTAAGTATGATCTCCTGACTTTTGGTAGCTCAAAGCCAAGACACTCCTCACAAATCCATCTTCTAGAAGGTTTGATTTGTACAAAGATTCACACAGATCTCCAAATTTACCAAGCTCACTCTCCATCACTTAAATTTTTTTTATTTTTTTCTTATTCATGTTTATCTACAGCTCTGATGTTTGTGTATTCCACATGTGTGCATATGCCTGTAGAGGTCAGACTAAGGCATGAGATCTCCTGGAGCTGGAGGTACCTGTAAGTTTCCCAAATGGATGCTGGGAATTGAATGCAGGTCCTTCTAAGAGTAGCAGCATTCTTAATTCCTGAGACATCACTCCAGTCCCTCCATTCCTCTCATAACTGAAAAATCACCCTCATCCCCATTTCCAACTGTATTTTCAGACAGTCCTGAGGTGTATCATCACCCCTGGACTCACGGGATCCTGATGATCAAGATGTCATTAAACTAGAAACACAATGCCATCTTACGAACATAAAAATGACAAAAAACTTTTCAGAAACAATCTCAACCACATATACTTTTTTAAAAATTGGGTTCAGATTAATCTTTATACTAGAAAGGAACTAGTTCCTTGTAAGGAACTGGTTAACAATGCTCTATGCCTGACCTTGGCATCATGAGCTATGTACTTAGTTGATGTGTGTTGCTTTGTTGTGCCTAATTTGGGGCCAAATTTAAGTTTAATTTTATTATTTTAAGGAAGCAGACTCCAAGCAAGACCCAGAGGGACACAGATACCACCTGGCAGCAGACAGTAAAAGGGATCAGGGAGTGGGGTGACTCTATTTTGGTGTTTTATTGTTCTGTCATTTTTACATCAAAGAGACTTTAGGTCTAGATATTTCCTAACTAAATTAGAGAATCCCATCCAGGGCGTTTTTACTCTCCATGCCCTCCATTTCAACAAGAACATTGGATTTTTCTGATGAAGACTCTGGAGGGCATCTCTAGAGGAGCTTGTCATCACAAAAAACGAAATTGCACAAACAACAATGGCTCCCATTTATTTGGTACTTGCTCTACTCCAGGTCTTACACGAAGCGCTTTCTAAGTTTATCTCCTTCAGTCCATGTGGCTCTAAGAGGAATATGTCATCACTGTTGCTTTACAAAATGAGAAACCAGGCCTTTGAGAGGTTAAGTCACTTACAAAAACCACCTGGGACCTCAAATTAGGAAAGCCAAAATCCTCATTCTTAATCATTATCCTACCCGGGGGGTATTTATGGCTTGTTGGCACTTAGGCTATACAGTCCTGTAACTGATGCCTACTCTCCAAGGGCTGGGGGTCTCCACAGTCGGTTTTGGCCTTTTGGGGGGTACAAAAAGTAGTAGGAAGTCAAAAGGGACAATACAAGCCCATAAAGGGGGACTAATGAGATAAAAGGAAAATAAATAATGTGTTGTTGAAGAGTGAGAAATGGCCTCACGTGTCAGTAGTGGTACCGGAGAGGATGACATGTAACTATCTAACACACCAATTCACCACCACCACTCCTATGCATTACTAGTGGAGCTTCTCTGTCCCCCTCTGTGGCATCCTAGTCATCACTGGAGAATTAAGCACCCATTCTCTTTGTCATGTGGCTTTGCCATTCTGCCCCAGAGGTACAAGCATGGGACTTCCCTTGGACCAATGCAGTATTTCAGGTCATGATACTGAGTAGGAAAATGTCTATTCATGGTAAGGTTTAGCCTCAAGCCCTGTGATTCTCTGCTAGACACTTGGCTTCCTGCACCTTTACTTCTGGGAGAGATACATAGGGTAGACTTATATTTCTGGGAGTTCAGATCATCCTACTGAGGCAGGTGAACCTCAGCCAATTTGAAGATAGTAATTGATGCTAAGTTTTTGTTATATGTAACTGAAACATTGATACTGTTTGTCATGCAGCAAACACTGGCTGTCACACATTATTTTTATATCACTATCACTTTCCCACGTGAATCTTGATAACTTTTTAAAAAAATGAATACTACCAGTAATAACTGTATTGCATTTAAAATTAACCTAAATTCTTATCATAATTACAAAACTCTGTCTTCCTCTTTGCTCAGCATGCTTTACAACAGTCTTATTTTGCTTTTGTTCCTTGGATATGCAAGCTTGCTCTTGTTTTAAAGCTTGTATACTTACCATTCTTTCCTTCTTCCAATATTCTGGGCATTAGGTCTATATTGTCTACTGTGACAAACACTATCCTTTGTGGCTACTTAAAATTAATAAGCTTGGATGGTATTAAAGTGACTTTGCAGTAGTCAGATTTCAAATGCATAGTAAATTCACATGGTTAGTGGCTCCTATAATAAGGAGCATGATGTAGAATTATACATCCCATTCCATTCATCCATCACAGAGCTGTGATGGTTAATCTGCTGGTCCAGTTAATAGGAACTAACCACCTGCAGTTTCTCCTCTGCCCTTGTCTCCATAGGCTGAGTCTGCAGCCTTTAAGAAGTATGGAAATTCATTGTTTCTATTCATTCTGCCAAGCAGAATGGGGGATGTGCTGGGTGTGTTTTCTGCTGTGTTCCTAGGGCTGATGCAGAGATAGTGCTTGGTCAGTACCAGTGGGCAGAATACCCGTGTGGTATATCAGCAGTGAGGGAAAGGACTCTACCAGGGGAGGCAGTCACAGGAAAAAAAGCAAAGTGATGAGAGGTTCAGAGATGTGCTGTGACAATACTGGGAACACAGCTGTCTGAAATACAGAATGACCAGGGTCATAGCTAGGCAGAGTGAGGTTGTACATAAAGAGAGTGGGCTTCTGGGATAATTTTGAAAGGTGGAAAGGCTTCGGTGAACTTTTTCAGACAGAGGGGATCCAAGGATAGACACAACAGAAAAGAACCTGTCTGCCAGATGTGCATCAGTTGATCCCAGTGTGGAGGAAGCCGACAGAAGGTGGAAGCTATAACTGCAGTGGAAAAGAAAGGGAAATGGGGACGGACCAGTTCAAGGGTCAGAAGAGCTTCAGGACCAGCATGTGGTATATGTGGGGTGGCGGGAGGGTGGAGAGACCCGAGGAGGCTGCTAGCTACTGCTGAGCAGCAATAAAGGGCAGAGTGGGCAGGGCAGGAACCAAGTCTGCTTTTGTATCTAAATATGTAAGTTCTTGTTTTGAACACAAGATGTGGAGGACCACATGTTGGGTAATGGAGAAACATTGGTGAGGAAAACAGAGCAGAATTTTTATTTTTATTTTATTTTTTGAGAAACCCCAATAGCAAGACTAAAAGCATGCAGGCTTGTAAAGTAAGTGTTCCTGATAGGGGTGTGAAGACCACCATACACCATAGGTTACAAGAAACAAAGACAGAAGATTGGGCTTTGCCACTGAGAAATTTGCATGTAACCCAAAAGGAATTGTTTCACTAGACTTTTGCTTCAGCATAGAAATCGCATCCAAGGGCACTGGGAACCAACTTGGAGAAAGGAAGAAACGCTAAGAAGGACAGCTGTGTCAAGCAGCAGACCTGCCTGGGTTCTAGAGACCCTTATGCCTTTTTAAGTTTCCATCTACCTTGCACTCCCGTGTTGGCTCTTCTTGTCTGGATTAGGAGTCAGCAGAGAGCAGTGAGTGGGGAGGTCATGTCCTTTGCCCTCTAAGAGGCTGCAGCACAGGAGAAGTGAGGAATGCTGGGCTGTGTCCTGCTTGCTCAAGTTCTTCTCCACTCAACCACTTCAATTAACAAACGGAACTTGACACACAGAGAGAAGGTGAAGTTTTCAACCTACCATTTTCTTCCCACAAAATTTAAACCCAGTATTCATTTTGCAATCAAATGCTTGGAAAGGGATATCTAGAAGAATGTAGTTCTTTTCCTGTGAAAGAATGAAACAGGCACACACACATGCACATTTGCATCCACACATGCATGCACCTCCTGCTATCCTGATAAAAAATATTTTGCAATCTTCCGGAGCCAAGACAGGAAGTGTAGCCAACTGCATGACCTCTCTGTGAGGAATGCTTAGGAATCCTGGCCTCTGATTGTATGCTCAGGGCTTCTGCATCCTTGGGTGTCCTGATTTTGTAGAGGACCCAGAGTTAGGTTTCCTAGCACCTACACTGGGCTGTTCAGAGTGACCTATAACTCTAGCTCTGGGGGATCTGATGCTCTCTTCTGGTCTCAAGGGTATCAGCACACATGTGGCAAGCATGCACTCATACATACATATAAATAGAAAAAATTAAAATAATTTTTAAAACATTTAAGTGTGTTTATTGTCTGTCTCCCCTACTAGAATACCTGGTTTATAGAGACCAGGACCAGAACTATCATGCTCCAGTGTTTGCCTTGTGAGTAGTCAATTGTTGAATTCATGGTGGTTGCTTCTATCAATAGATTATCATTGGAAAGCAAGCAGCATCTATTATATGATGAGCAACAATGTGTACCCCCTGAAGGACTGGCAGGTCCACAGTTGCTGGGATATGATTATTCCACTTGTGACTTGAGTGTATGAGTTTGTCTGGCCACCACCGACTCTTGTGCTTCTCTTTCTCCTAGGACCAGCAGGCTCTCCTGGAAAGGTCTTCCATGGGTCTTTCTTGAAACAGGCTCCGGGGGCATCACAGGAGCAGACACAATATGAATCAATCATAGAGTTGGAGGAGAGAGATAAAGAATCACCTAACAATAATAGTGTCACCTGTCACTAAGCTTGCAAAAACTGATGACTTCATGAACATCCTGCACTAGATCAGCTGACGTTTGTAGGGGCATCCCCTTGCAGCTATGACAATTCCGTGGTGGAGAATGACAGAAGGCTGTCAATTCATGACTTCCTGTAAAAGAGAACACTTCCCTTGGATAAGCATTAACTTAAGATCTCAGTCTGTTTAGACCAGGTTAAAGCCTACTTCTTGCGATCCTGGCTCTCCCTGCCTTCCCTTCTTCAGGACCAGGAAAGTTTCATTTCTGCCAAAAACCAGAGGAGATGGAACCAATTAGAAGATGGGACCATCTGGTGGTGTGGGCTTAGCAAATCTGCAGCCAAGATTCCAGCCGGGACTGTGAAAGTGTTTGTGCACAGTAGACTGAGTGAGCAGAGCAGGGACTGCCTTGTCACTGAGAGAGTGTACAGGTGCCTGGAGACTGACCGATTCCTTAGACTTAACACACTTCAGAGAGTAGCCTCATGGGAACCCATGCAAGTGGACAATGCTGTTCCAACTGTTCTCATGGGAACAGGTTTGCTTCTGGCTGGGCAAGCATTATCAAAAATCCTGCATGACTCTAGCTAAAGAGTCAGCCTCAATTTCAAACCTTCTGCCACCTTGACCTCTTGTCTTCTCTTTTGGAGAGTCTTCCAATTCAGCACATAGACCGTGGTTTACAATGGTTGGACTCCCTCTGTTCTGAATTATCCCTTCTACAGAGATGTACAGTAGGAGGGCACCTGTCTCTTTTGCTCTTGAGCATCTGACCTCCATTTTGTGGGTGGTAACATACTGGTTTCTTCTAGGGCAACTATTCTCCCCAGTGTCCATGTCCATTGGGCAGACTGACTAGATGAGAGCAGGTGTGTTCAAGGTGACATTGCCATGAACACCACTGCTCCAAGTCAGTGTCCTTTGCTGACCCCTGCCCTCCAAGCTATAAGAGTAATCATTTGACTATGTCTGGGACAACCACAAGACGTTAACATCCTGGCTGCTTCACACATCCAGAAATGAGCATGTGCCAGGCTTGTATTCAATGACACCAGCACCAGGATTTTGTATTGCTGATGGGAAAGGAAGGCTCCTCTTCTACTGGACTTTGAGGGACAGTGAGGGGTGTTAGCGTTGTCTGATTACACATCAACCTGTGTCTGACTACAAAGCTAAGCCTAATGATCAAGAGGCCATGGCTCCATCTTAACGCCAATTCAAGTCCCTTAATCCAGAGACAAGCTGAAACAAAAACTATTCACATAAGTAGGGTTTTTTTAACCACTTGTCACCATGGAGCCTTGACTGTCCCCTGCACAAACAGGGTTGGCCTTTATCCCTACAAACAAGGCTTTCCTTATGTCCATTTTTATGGAACGAACCATGTGAGATGAGTTAGCAATGCAAACATATTGGTGCTTGGAATAAACTTAGCCTTGCAATTTCAATTTTTCCCATCCTGAAAAGAGATCCATTCATAGATAATGACCACCCTCACAGGAAGACATTAAAGATTAATTAGTCATATTGTATCCACGGTATGTTTATGTTAATGGATAAGAAGCCTGGGTAATTATATCACCCTGCCTTTCCCCAGCACTTCTGATTTTTCAAAGCCCTTTCAGATGAGTAATGGCATTGGCTTGCTCTAATGACCCAGAGACTCTGCTTTTAGCACCCTGTACTGTACATCTGGAAAATAGCTAGACACAGAAGTTCATTCTGCAAGTACTTGTCAGCACCAGCAGCCAACAAGTCATCAGAATCCTGCTGTACTAATTATTATGCCTATGCTCATTGCAAATAGTTCTATTGATCTTATTGCTCATAAAATCAGATTAAAAGTGCTTGAAATAAGGCTGGTGAGATGGCTAGTAGTTAAAGGTGCTCGATGCCAAGTCTAACTATCCAAGTTTGATCCCCAGGATCCACAAAGTGGAAGGAGATAACCAATTCCTGCAAGTTGTCCTTTGACCTCCACACATGCGCCCATACACCACACAAGGAAAATAAATAACTGTAACGTTAAAATGATAAACAAAACAAAGTAAAAATCCCATTCATTTAAGAAGGGTTTATTTTTCTAAAAAGCTTTTAAGACAACTATCACATGCTGTTCTTAAGAAGACAAAAAAAAGGCTATAAATTTGACACCCAATAAAAGGAGGCCACATATGCAAGGCAGAGTATGGATGTACAGAATCCTTTGGGAAGCCTTAAGAAAGAGTGTGTAACAGAAGTAGCCTGACTGCTACAATAAGTACAAAACCATGTTATAAAGCAGCAAATAGAACTACCAAGTCTTAGTTGATATGTTCACAAAAAGAATTATAATCTCTTGTATTATAATTACACAAATTTAAATTTGTTAGTATCTCTGTTCCTGTGATTTCTTGTAAAACACAATACTTGAAGTATGTAAAATAAAAGATATTCTAAGAGAATCATTTTCACCCTAAAATTCTACTTGATGAGGATCCTAAAAGGTGCCCAGTCATTGGGTAACAGTTTCATCAACCCCTACCCGTCTCATTCATTTTGTTTTTTCCTGCAGCTGTTGAGTCCTGAACCTCCAGTGGCCTTGGGCTTTCTTGTACTTTGAGGATGACTGACTAGGACATACCAAGGAGCACTGAGAGGGCTATAGATGTTGGAAAGAAATATCTAGTAACCTGAGTGCTTGGTATCCCTTAACCAAACCAGCAGGAAGTACAGCGCACTGCTTAAATGCACAGGGCAATGTGAACAGGCAGCACGCAAAGAGGCAGGCAATGAGGGCTGCCACCATGCTTTGGAAGGGAGTCGGGATACAAAGGTGCCTGGTGCCTTATCCAGAGTCCTCATAATCATCTGGAATTGCAGGAATGACTCACATCTGGCTTTCACCCTGTCATTTTTCAGTCACATATCATAACCACATGGGGTTTTGAAATACAGCCTCCCAGAACTCTCAGAACTCAATAGAATCAGGATGTCTCCCAGCACCACAGCCACCGGTGGCCTTGCTCTCCACATTGCCATTGCTGGTGCAACACCCACCCTGCACACTACTCTATGGTGATGATAGTGAGACACCGAGGAAACCAAGGCCATGGACCTCAAACCATCCCTCCCAGTGAGCAGAGAAGACAGAGAATGGTGACTAAAGGGTGCTGGATGGATGATTCTGGCATTGAATGTAAAGTTCTTGGGACTGTGGTGCAGAGGAGAGAGTGGCTCAGGGGAGGAGACAGCTGCAGCTGACAGGACAGCATTTCTTCTCTTCCTCCTTCCCCCCTTCTCTCCTTCCTTCCCTCCCCTTCCTTCTCTACCACATTTCCTTCCCTTTCTAGTTTACTCCTTCCTCCTCTCCTGCCTCCCTTTTCCTCCCTTCCTCTCATCCCTTCTTCCACAGGATTTTCCACAAGTTAGCCTCTCACTCACTACATGGAAGATATAGCCTCAAACTCAAGGCTATTCTCCTGTCTCAAGTCTACCAGCTGCTGTGAAAATGGACATATGCTACATTACCTGAAAGATAGACAAGCCTTTGAGCAGGGAGTACAGGAGGGGCCATGTGTAGGTACAAAGGAAGGAACTGGGAGTTGGAGAACCACCACCACCTTTTATAGACAGACTGGACTCCATATACTGTCTGGCTTCCATGCTAGGAGATCCACACGATTCCCTGCTGTGCACAGGGTCTCCAGAATTCCATTCCTTGTCTGGATCAGTCAGCATCTTCAACAGATATTCTATGGGCTCACAGAACCACATATTACAGCCACTCATTCATATATCATTGGCCTCCCCTCCCTCCAGCATCTCTTGCCCTGTTTCCTGCCTGCCTTCACCCTATATTGGATATAGGTAAGGAAGCAGAGGCCATTGTACTACAGCCCCAAGTCATCTTCAGGGCTGTGTGGCAAAACACTGCCTCCCACCTACTCACTGCCCTTGAATTTAGGGAGGAGGAGATCAGGACCAGGAGGAGATCTGACTCTCTTTGAGAAAATCAAAGTCTGAAGAAGCACTTCTTTGCTTAAAATTCTCAGGTGTCTTTCTGTGGCTTAGAATGTGTAACACAATCTGGCTCCAGCCACACATGTCCCTGTGTCTCTCCAGCAGGATACATAGAGCACAGCTAGAATCCTCCCTCATCTTTGCCAGTATGCTGTCATAGCTTCTGTGCTCGGCTCAGACCCCCTGGCTACGCCCCTGCCCTTTAGCGCATCCACGGAGTCAATTACTTTATTTGATTCATCTGCAGTTGTTCCTAGCTGGGACACATACAGGCTATCTTCTGATTGTCTTAACAGTAAGCTCTCCTTAAATATGCCTGGACCCTGAATGAAGATGTCTGCATTTGTATACAACATGTAGGGCTATTTCACTTTGGGCTGGGGTGCAGTTTCCCTATAGTCTTCCTTGGTTTAAGGACCATCCCTGACCTGAAGGTCAGAGAGGTGCTCCTATCTCTGTTTTTCATGTGTACTTAGCATAAGTCCTATGGATCGGGGAGATGCTCAGATGATGAAGTGCTTATCTTATAAGCATGGGGGTATGAGCTCAATCCCCAATTTCCATGCAAAGCCAGGATTGATGGTGCACATTTTCAAACCTTGAGAGACAGAGACAGGCAGATCCCTTGGCTCTCTAGCCAGCCAGCCAAGCCAAGCCTAGCAAAACCCATGTGCCCCAAATCTCACCAAGAGGCCTACTTCAGAAACAGACAAAAACTCAAGTGGATGTCTCCTGAGTAACAACACCAGTGGTTGAACTTTGGCCTCCATGTGTATATACAACATACACATGCATGGATCTCTGCAGAGACATGTACACTTGTATGCACAGACACACAGGCAGAAGGATGCTGGGAGGGTGCTTGAACACCTCCAAGACCATCCTACTAAGAAGAAGGCCTGTTGTCTGATTCCAGATCTTCACATCTGAACCTCGAGAGCCCAACCCCTTCCATTATGCTGCACACAGTACATCTGTGGCATATCGTCAACCCACCTGCCTTTCCAGTTTCTGCTTGCATCCTCTTATTTGACAGAACCTACATGGCTCCAGCTGGAAGTTTACTTACAACAAGAGGGAAGATTGGAAGAAGTTCCCTCTAATGAACATGCATGAGAAAGAGAAAAGGAGGAGAGGAGAGGAGAAGAGGAGAGGGCAAGGAAGGGAGGGGAGGGAAGAGGAGGGAAAGGAGGAGCGGGGAAGAGAGGTGAGGGAGCAAGCTAGTGACAGCTCATAATAATACATACACACCACACACACACTCACACACACACACACACACACACACACACATATATATATATATATAGAGAGAGAGAGAGAGAGAGAGGGTGTCCTTTTATCTTCCCTTTGTTCAAGCCTATTTACTTTTCAAGACTCTGAGCTCCTTAAGGGAGGATCAATGTTTGGTATCTTTCCTTTTCCTCAGTTCTTATTGCAATGTCCTGTAATGGCAAATGGATTTCATCTCTGGAGTCAACTCTGGCCAATTTGCAGTAGCTGCTTAGAATGTTGAAGTGAGAGGGAATTTGAGGTCATGTTGGAAAGACTGTGAATAGCAGCAGCTGTCTGCATGGTGTGGAAGGGGCATGATGGGACATCCACTGCAGGGAAGGGGCATGATGGGACATCCACTGCAGAGAAGGGGCATGATGGGACATCCACTGCAGAGAAGGGGCATGATGGGACATCCACTGCAGGAAAGGGGCATGATGGGACATCCACTGCAGGAAAGGGGCATGATGGGACATCCACTGCAGGAAAGGGGAATGATGGGACATCCACTGCAGAGAAGGGGCATGATGGGACATCCACTGCAGGGAAGGGGCATGATGGGACATCCACTGCAGGGAAGGGGCATGATGGGACATCCACTGCAGGGAAGGGGCATTATGGGACATCCACTGCAGGGAAGCCAGTGATGGTTTCTTTGAGTGGCTAAATGCATCTATAAATCTTGCCAGTTTCCCAGTTCACAAAACCACTTTGCCCCAAGGGTCTGAGAAAACAGCAGCCATCTCCCTCCCCCACATAGAGATATTAACCCAGAGGAAGAGGTATTTATCAATAAGTCAACCACATACCAGTGTCAACACCTTTGTGCCTTATCGTGAGAACATGGATGAAGACTGAGGCGCCCAAGCAAGTTGTCGTATCAACCAGAGAACTGTAGACATCTGCCCGCAGCCAGTGGCATGGTGTGGGTGTGCTGGGTGTGCAGTGTAGCCATTTTGTCTGAAGTGAGACAGTCCCTTCTCAATGGAGAAGAGACACTAATAAGATAGGAAATAAGGGAGCCTCTGAAGACTCAGGAAACTGCTGTAGCCCATTCCCAAGGCTATCAAAGCTGCAAGTAGTTGTTCGGGAAGGAGACTTGATTAGGAGTCAAGATGCTTGCAGAGCCTAGCCGGAGCTCCTAGGAGGCAACTTTCAAGCCAGGATGGGCCTTTTGGTGATGTAGCTACCATTGAGTCATCGTGCTCCTGTAACCCATTACTGACACTCCTTTAAGTAATGCCATTCTATACTCAGGAGCTCAGTACGTTAGACTCTGGTGGCATCATTGCACTGGTCTGTCATTTGGGCCCTATCTATGTTTCTTCATGCTGCTCCAGGAAAAGTCATACCACAGAATACAGAATACAAAAGCTCCACTCTCCAACTCAGAAAACAGGCATGTATAGTGTGGTTAAGATAGACAGAGGATACTGATATTGTGAATTTATCTTCTGCAAACATCTCCCTTCTTCTGATTGTCTTAACAGTAAGCTCTCCTTAAATATGCCTGGACCCTGAATGAAGACGTCTGCATTTGTATACAATATGTAGGGCTATTTCACTTTGGGCCGGGGTGCAGTCTTTTCAACACCCACTCAAGCCTCCCTTTATCTGTAGTACTGCTATCCACAGTCACAGTCTTATCCCCAATCAGGCCACCTCCACACTCACACGTGTTACCTGGGCTCTTTTACCTTTGCAATAAAAAATAAAAGGTCATTGACTCTGAAACCCCTCTCCACAAATTGCCTTCCAAGACTGACTTAGGCTCTTTTCCATAACGTGCAAACAATCTCCATTATTTTCAGTATCAGCATCTATAAAGTGGGATCATTATAGCTAAGACAATATATGGGGTGAGCCAGTGGCAGGACAGATTTTGGAATAGCTCTTGCTCACCCCATCACCAATTACACTCTCTTTGTTTCTAAATTAAGGCTGAATTTTTTTAGCAATAGGTAGGTGCTATACATCTTTTGTGTCCTTTACTATTTCTTGCAGGGTGAATGATAGACATTAGAATAAAATAAAATAATACTGGACACTAAAGGGAGTAAGTCAACGAGAGTGCTGGCTTTTGTTCAGACCTGGTCAAGCAAAATCTTCTGATTACAAGTTACATGAATGACAGGGCATAGAAAGAGCTTGGCTAAATCTGGAAGGTTATGATTTATATTAATAAACAAAACAAAAAAGAGTAATTCTCAGTTCTAGACAGTAGATGGTGGGTAGGAATGTGTTCCAAGCATTGCTTAGCACCATAATTCTTTTTTTTTAAGGAGATAGAAAAGCTGGTTTTTGTCTATCTTCTGAAAAGCATCTTGGAAGGTGAGCACCATGAGTCTGTGGACTGAGTCTAAAACTTTGAAGTGATGTGTAAAGCTTATACAGCAGCTAATAGGCCCCTGTGGCCAGCACCCAAAGCCTTATAGAACACCCATAAATTCCCAGGTGGGCCTGCAGTAGGAGTCCCACTATGGCAGAGTTGTCACCCTCCATCTGACTGTAACTTAGGCTATTGTCATCTTTATGCTGTGTGAGTAAGCCCTGGACTTTGCTCCTTGATGGTAGGGATATTTGCATATAGACTTGGTACTACAGTGTGGGGGGCATGCCCACTTGGGGTCCAATTCACATTGTAACAGTGGATGGACACTCCACACAGACAATGCTGCTTGAGAGGTTCATGAGGCTTGCAGAGACAATGTTTCCATGAGCCAGTGGGTTAAGAAAGAGAATAGCACTGGTCAGGAAGGGGCCCATTTGGACAGCCATTACCCATTCCTTTTCTATGAATGTAGGCTACATAGAGTTGAGGCTTAATGCTGCATCTTTCAATAAAAATTTTTAAACTTTATTAGATATATTGTTTTTTTTTATTATATACAATTATTTTCTCATCACGGCATTTTTACACATGTATGTAGTGTGTATTGACCTTAGTCACCCCTTGCCCTGTCTGTATCTTCTCCACTTAACACTAATTCCCTTCCACTTTCCAAACAGGCTCCTCTTCTGCTTTCTTGTTTTTGTTTTTAATTTTGATGCTCCACAGAATTTCCTAACAGTTACTAATAGGAACTTGAGGGCTGTTTACAGGCTCCTGGGCACCTTGCCAGTGGCTATACCATTGGGAAAAATGTCTTCTCCTTCTCACCTACCATTAACAGCGCATAAATCCTCAAGGAGGACAAGGTACCTGTTCCATGACAGGAGGCTGAGGATCCAATCTTGTGCAGATCATTTTCTCTTTTACATTTTTAAAAAGATGGGACATCTAAATTTATTTTGAAATTTCATCTTTTGTCACAGAAGTCTCTATTCTGTCCTGGAAAGGGCTCGTGGATGGTCATTTGGTGACCATTTTCACAGCCTGTGATTGATGCTGAGGTAAGAAGCACGCCTAGAGAACCCCTAGAGTCCTGAGAGAGGGAGGTCAGTAATGTGTCCCCTCTACACCCGCCATTCTCTCGACTCTTCCTGTCCTCCTGCTTCTCCACACTTTCTGCAAGGCCAACCCTGTGCCTCTAACACTCCTTAGAAATCTCTGCTAAGGCACGTACAACATTACATTTTAATTTTCTCTTACAGGGCAGTGTGCCTCACTGGGGATAAAGTCCTCCAGGGCAGAGAACGTGTCTTAGCTTTGTCTGCATTTCTGGTGCTTAACGTTATGCCTGGGTTTGGTTAAGGGCTCAGAAATGCTTACTGAAGAAATGGAAGACTTTTTAGATAAAAGCGTTGCTTAAGCTCTGGTGCCCATACTAAGCAGCATAGTCTTCTGGGTCTGCTCTAAATACTCTGATTCCAGAAGAAGAGAAGCCACTGCTGAGCCTTGCTTTAAACTAGCCCTCTGGGTGAATGCTGTGTGCACCCAAGTCCAGGAACCTCTTGACTAAACAATAGAAGGCACTAAGCTGGGTCTCTGCTTTTGTTTTTTGTTTTTTGGTCCTTACAGTCACTTCATCTGGCACAGGGCTTGACATGAAAAAAGAAGTGTGTGTGTGTGCACTCATGCACGCATGGGCACACACACACACACACATGTATATGCTTATGGATACAAAAGAATGGAGGAATACATGCAAAGTAAAATAAGCCTGTAACAGTGTTCCTCAGATCACTAACTAACTGGAGTTCCACTTAGCATATTCACCCATCCTCCCTTACCACATAAAGGCATGAAGACAGGTGGATAGGCAGCCTGTAAACACTGTTTTATAGATATCTGCCCCTAGCCTGCCTTTGGAAGGAGACATTTGGATTGATGATCTAATCACCACCCCCAAATAATGGCGTGTGAGGAATGTCCTTACAGACACCAGACTCTCACTTTGCCTGGCAGGAGTCAGGATGCTCTGTCCATCTCTCCTGCATCCCTTGCCTTGTATTCACCACCCCCGCCCCCTGACTGCCTGTTGCTGAAACTCCTAGCAGGAACAGCCTATACATTTCCTCTCCCTTCCTTTCTCCACCCTCTGGTGGAAGGATAATGAATAGCAAAATGCATCAAAAACAAAACTGACTGGTCAAATCGAAACGATAAACAGTTGCTCATTTTCTGAAGTCAAAACTGAATGGAATATTAGTTTGAAGTAACAGCTACTTCATATTTTGGAAAAAAAGTCAAGTTAAATCTGAATAATATGCTTAACTTAGTTTTCCATGTCTGATAAGTTAACCCATTCTGCCAAGAAACACAATCTCTCTTTGATAGCTTTTATTTAGTTCAAACTGGAAGAAATGTACATATTTCCATACTGAAGGGTCACATAAACATAGTCATGAAGGGTTCCATAGCCTCTTGTGAAAGTAACAGACAGGAACTGAAATGCCACTGCTCCCCCAACTCTCCACATTCTCTCTGAACTTGAAGCTAAAGAGCAGAATCTGAAAGTCTAAGCTTAAATGGCATTATTGCTTCTTGGATAGCCTCCCCATGTCCCTTTTGGGGTGTAATCTAATTAAGAACCAATGTTTTATCCTTTCTGTGTTTCCAATGTCCACCTTGGTTCGAAGCTTTAAAAAAATCAAAAGAACAGCCAGACTCACAAAAGTAACAATCTGCGTGCTAGTATACAGCAGGCACTAAGTTCAAAACCTCATATTCACTGCCCATAATGGACAACCTTGCCTGTGTCATGATTCTACCTCCCAATAACCAGCCAGCAGCTCTCTGCAAGATCAGGTCTTAGGTTGTGACGATAAAGACAAGAAACAGCACTTCTTGCCTTGGCACATTTCCTTCTTATTGTATCCTTATGTCTTGTCTTAACACTAGGTTTCTTGACTTTCCAACCCTGTGAGTTGACAGTACACGTGCCACTTATTTATTCTTAGCAATTCTCTTGCCCTTGTTGGGCAGTGAGCTCCTTTGAAAGTTTGACCAAAGCAATGAAATTGGGGCCTCTTCTCTAAAGATACCCCCCATATACCCTGAGTGCTGGTACCAATGAAGGCCAGAGAAAGTGCCGGGTTCTCTACATCTGGAGTTAAAGATGGTTGTGAGACACTAGAAGTAGGTTCTGGGAACTGAATGTGGATCCTCTACTAGAGTAGTTCATGCTCTTAACTGCTGAGCCTTCTCTCCAGACCCCAAAGGCATCTTCCCACTTGCTTAAGCAGACCGGTGGTTTGGGTGGTATAGACACACTGATGCCACACTCAAGCCTTCCCCTTGTAGACCTTCTCTAAGCCACAGGAAAGGAACTGAGAGGTTAGCCAATAGCTAAACATCTGTTCTGCATTGTTCTCAATTCTTTTCTGGGATGTTTTTGCAAATCTATGCCCCAAAGACTCAATGTTAGCTCTTTATCTTCCACATCGTAAGTGTGACTGTTGATTTTGACAACAAGTTCACCAGTTGGTTTTGACAACAAGACTATCTAGGCCAGTACTTAGGCACACCTATGGGAATGTCTGGGGCATTAACTGAGTGGGGAAGGCTCACCCTGATGGCAGGAAGCAGCACTATCCATGGCCTGGGGTAGTAGACTAAATAAAAAGGGAAAACCACATAACATCTCCTTTGCTCTGCTCCCTGATCTGCTCAAATGTGAGCAAACAGCCTCAGGCTCCTGCCATCCAGTCATCACTGTCAGGAGGGACTGTGTACTCAAACTGTGGGCCTAAATAAACCTTTCTCACCTCAAGCTGTTTCTTGACAGGTATTTGGTCAATCAGCTAATGCAGCAAATAACACACCAGACAAGATCTGCCACTTAGCTTTACCAGTATGCAGAGTAGTTCCATTACCATCTGTTATTATTGCTATTATTATTATTATTATTAGCTACTCCTGTGCAAGGTCACTGCTATAGCTTGGAACTCGAGTTTATCTCTTTAGGTGCTATATCAGGCCACCGCCTCACCAGATCACCCTGTGTTACTTCAGGCACTGTTGTTAATGGATCTTAAGGAGAGGTGGCTCTTCTGTTTATCATCGTCAGCAGAAATGACTTGAGGGTGGTCACAAGACCACTGTTGACTTCCCTACCGACCTTATGAAGGTTCCATAGCTGCCCCACTTCTGGATCCTGTCTCAAAGAGGAGGACAACAGTTCTCTGCAAAGCTCCATCAATGATTTAAACAGACAATCCCCCAAAGCAGCTAGTTCCACAAGTTCTGTAGACAATAATTATTGAATGACAACAAATACCACATCCATATCCATGATGCACTTAGGAAAACCCTCCAGTAAATGGTAACTCCTGGAATTCATACCAGCATTATCCTGTGTATGTTCTTAGAGGCAGAGGAAGTCCTGAATTGTTACTATATGGAGATTTCGAAGTCTTACCAGCAACAGTCACAGAGAGGCTCCCATAAGGGAAAGTGGGGGAGAGACAAAAGACACAAAGACACATCCATGCCTTCAACCATCAGTAGCTTGGCAGAGGTCATGAAGCCAATGGTGGCTCACAAAACCTGCTGTTTCAATTCAGTCCAGTTTGGGTTCCATAATTGTTCTCCTTCATTCTAGTAGCTTACACTTTCTTGCCACACATTTCCAATAGAGCTTAGTCCCCAGAGGGACAATGTCTCTACTGATTATTTTTTAGACTTTCATCTGACACAGAGTGACAGTTATACCCCCCCACTTACAGATTTACTTGTTAGGTTTCTGTGTCAGTCACATTTGCTCAACACATTTTATAATGCTGTCACCCCAGATGTTCCCACTGTAGCTATCCCTTTTTATTCTGCAGATGACTTATGTTCTGTTTTATGCTCCAAGGTCATCCCTGTATAAACTTCTCAGATCCTTCGCTTTTTAACCCACAGCCTGTCTTAAGCAGGAAGACACTTCATCTTTGGAAATTACATAGCCATCACATTTCAATAATTATTACCCATGTTGCCCAAAGAGGAGACACTTCCCGTCCACCTGTGCCTATAAAGCGGAGTCAACCTTTCTTCTTCTAACTGATGGGCAGGAAATGATTGAGATATTTTAACCCCATTGTCTTCAAGTCAGAACCATTACTTCTCCACCTCTCAGCAGTTTTTTATTTGTGAAACTCCTCAATCGAGAGGCCCCAGTGGAGTAAGCCAGATGTAGCCAACCCAAGACCCCACCAGGCTGCCCATTTAAAAATCACTGATGGTGAAAAGTCACACCCATTCCACAAAACAGAAGGGCCAAAATATAGACCGTGGGAACCACTTAAAAGGCTCTGGAAATTTCCCTTGAAGGGCCTTCTCTCACAAAGACAAATGAGGACTGGAGTCATTTTTGCAACAACAACACCTACCCACAGGCCCTCCCTTCACGGGTCTAGTGCAGAAAGACATGTCAGAAATAGCAGCGGTTACTTACATCGGTAAGTCATCTCGAAGCTGTCACTGATGTTCACAATATCGATCTGGGGAAGCAGCTTGGGGGGCTCTGTGAGTTGTGACAAAGCAAACCTAAAAGCTGCATGTTCCTGCGATTGTTGGTTTGGAAATAATCCCCCTGTAAGGAAAGAAAAGGCAATGTAGTAAGTCTGGGGTAGAGACAGGTCTCACTTGCGCAGTAGCCCACCACAGAGAGTCCAGGCCTCTCCCATGCAAATCCAGAGTTACGGTCATAGATTTCCCTGTAAGGAATCCAAACAGACTCAACTGGATGCCAAAGCTTACACATATGGATAGCTTCTATGACAGGACCCATATCACCCATCACTCTGCCCAACATTTGGCTGTGTGCCCCATGGATAGTAAATGGCAGAGAATATAGGAGACCTGTAGAATTTTACTTCTTCCCTACTCACTTCTGCCAGACCTCCATGAGCCTCTGTTTACACACACACACACACACACACACACACACACACTCACACACACACCTGCCTTCCCTGTATTTATCTCATCTTATTTGGAATCCATTTCTTAATCACAGAGGTTTCAGTTACAAGGAAGCATTGCAAAGTGACATAAATCAAGATCTGGGCTCCCGTGGGCCTTTTTTTAACCACTGTAACTATTTGTTTTGAGACTTGGCTAGATCTGCATGCAATGTAACTAGCCAATTGCTTTCTAAGTTTATTATTTATTTTCTCTGAGAACTCTGGGTTTTGTCTTTCATTGCTCATGTTCCCAGATACCTAGGAATGCCTGGTTACATAAGGGGTTGTCATTGTGCTCTGCAGATGTGGGGGTCTTAAGAGTGACAACATCTTCCAGTAAACAGCACAGGGAAAGTAACCGTCAGGGTTTGTGTTCCAAGACACAAGAGCACAGGGCTTTCCTTTGTAATTCTGTGGATGTGCAAATGAATTTAAATATATTCCTGTAAACTGAAATCATCTATTTCTGAGGGCTGGACTAAAACAAATGTTTACACAGAAGTTATCTGGGATTGGCCAGGAATTCACAGTTCCAGTAATGTAATAACTTCCTGCACAGTGGATGCACGATTGGCTTTAAGAGCAAACTACGGACCTTGAGGCTTGTGTTAGAGATCTTGAAAATGGAATTGATGACAACCTCACGGAGGTGATAATTTCAGCATTTGTTCTCCTGGTGGATGTGTCTCTTTTGTGTTTGAAAAGAGCAACAGTTACTGGGACTGAACATGAAATATCCGCAGGGATGCGTGGGCAAATGTGGGTGTGCCCACATAAACACCCACCTCAAGCCCTTACACCACAATGATGATGTACAAACACACCTGCAGAAGTCAGGCCATAGTTTCCTTGATGAGAGATTACAACTGATAAAGTATAGACAGTGGGTAAGAACAAACACGAGAAATGCCACAGTCTGGCACAGGTGACTTGCACACACACTTATACCCTCATTTTTAAAAGCAAAAACAAATTAGCAACAAAAACTAAAAATATTACTCTTGCTAGAGATGCTCCATTCTCTCCTCCCAGGTGACCACACCCCACACTCCTCTGGTCCTGGTTTTCTTCTCTTTAGCGTGAATGGAAGTGAGCAGGTGGGAGGTGGGAGGGAGCAGCTACAGGCTGGGCGGCAAGGGAAGTGTGTCTCCCGGAGGCAGGAAGTTTGCCTGTAAAGCAGGAGCTCATGCACACATGTACACACTTCAGAAGACAGCTTAACAGGTGTCAGGAAACAAAACAAGTTACTCCACAGTCACCCCAACAGTGCCAGGAGTCGGGAAGCTGAAAAGGCCCGAAGGGACAATTAACAACATGTATGTGCCCTCTAGATCCCCCCACTGTACTGTCATCCCCCCCAAACACAAACACTCTCACAAAAAGCAGTAGTTGCTGAGATGGAACTCTCCATAGTGTGCCAGCCCCTGATGCGGGGAAGAAGCAGAAAGCCAGCCAGCCAATATATCTCAAAGCACAGCAGCCTGGCTGATGCTGGGTCACAAAAGATACTGAGCCACCGCCGCCGGTCACCCTGACCCCAAGCCCTGTTACTGGTGCTGTTGCTTCATTTGTCTGGCTTTTTCACATGGTTACAGGGATGGCAATCCCTGTCAGTTCCTACATCAGCACAAGTATAGCCACCAAATGAAGGGAACTAGGGGACAGAAAGGCATGCGGTGTGTTGAAACCCACCTGCATGTTGAGATGATAGAACCCAGGTATGGGGACTGCTGCTGGGGGCAGTGGGGAGAGCCTGTGCATGGGTGGGTGCTCAGAGAACCGGTGACAGGGTCTATGGACAGAGCACTAAAGAGAAAGGGGCAAGGATGAGAGAAAAGGCAGACTTGGAAGTTCCAGGATCAGGGAATGGGGGTTATGGACCAGCATGGCAGATGGCAAGAGGAAGCCAGCTACAGGGGTCCACAGAGCTCTGGCCAGAGTGGGGCCTGGGACGTTTCTCAGCAGAGGCAGTCAACCTAGGACCCACTACTCCTTCTCTGTGAGGGGTCTCTCTCCCCTCCCCCAGCCAAGACATCACTGCCATCCCCATCACTCCGGCTATATATGCACATTTAACATATAATCACAACACACATACGCCCACTATATATATTTATATAAATCAAGGCGAGCAGGCACCATCCACCTAGCCAGAGTTAACTCCTTAAACACTCAGAGCCCTGTTGGAAGCCCAGGCTGATCATATTTTTCCCTCGCTGCAACGGAGAGGCTCCTCCATTTCAGGCGCTCGGAGTGTGAGGATGTATGTGCACCTGTGTGTGTGTGCGCGCTCACACACGGGAGAGAACACTTCCCTTGTGCCCCTCGCTGCATCGGTGAGGATGAAACCCCTTTCCCCCCACTGGCAATCCGAGTCTTCCTTCCTCCTATCCTGGCTTTTGGTTGCCAAGCACAACAGCTCAGGATAAGAATGGGTTGAGAAATCTCCTCTCCAAAAAAAAAAATCCCTGGCCAAATCCCCAAAGTCCCTCCCCAGCTGCCCCCCTCACTCACCTATCTGGATATTGTTGGGGAAATTGGCACCCACAACCGCACCTAGAAAACCGGTGCAGAAAAAGGCAAAGATGTACGGCATATTCCTTTTTACATTGGCGAAAAAGAAGCCCTGGTCCAACCATAGATTTGGTCTTCCCTCCCCTTCCTTTGATTCTTCTTGCTGCTCTGCCGGCTCTTTTCCTCCTGCAGTTGCAGTCCTTGCTTGCTTCTTTCCTTCCTCCCTTCCTTCTGCGATGTTTCTCTTGTTTCTCTTGGAAGGGGAGCCGAGCAGTTAAACTGCAGCGTTAACACCGACTGACAGCCAGATTAACTGAGCCGGGAGCAGCCGGTCCTCATGCTTGGAGCGCTAGCTTGCTTGCTCCCCCTCTCCCTCTGCTCTCCTCCTCTTTAGCAGCCAGCCTCTCTCACCCTCCCATTCTCCCGTTCTCTCTCTCTCTCTCTCTCTCACAGACTGCCAGCTCTCTATGCTGACACCCAGTACCAGGAGCCAGTTCAGAGTTCCTGTTTCGGCCTCCCCCCACCCACCACCCTTGCCTCCCTATCCTCACCTCACTTTCCTTTCTGTGGATGCAGAGGATGGAGGGGGATGGAAGGCCGGGGTGCTTTCCCCGAAAGGGGCAACTCACTATACCCTTCACCTCCCCCACCTTCCTCTGCTCTCTCTCAGCCCCTCCCCCAGCCAGGGGATAAGATGCTATGGGGAATGTGGGTTCAATTGCAAGTCAGTAGGTGGCAGGGGGTCCCCATGATAGCCCCGATTCACCAGCTGCTTGATCTAGGTCACTTTTTCTAGTAGTGCACGGGCTGTGCTGGATATATCTTCTACACTCCACTGGCCCAATTATTCCTACAACTAATTCCCAAGGGGGAGACCCTAGAAATCCCTCTCCAGAAATTTAAAGGGAAGACTGGGAGAAAGGCAAACAGCAGGAGCTTCAGGGTGACTGGACCTGGTGCTTGGACCAGGATGCCAGCAGACCCTTCCACCTTTAGAGTGGCATGGGTGGCCTCTTTGAAGCCCTAGGGGTTTCAAATTGCCTCCCCCCTTTTTTTCTTTCAGGGCACAGGAATCTTTAATGGCAGAGTTGTGTGGGTGGGCGAACAAGGGAGATTCAGGGTACACACGCACACAGGGCAATTACATGAGTCATTTTGCGTTGATGCCAGTCAGAGGACTTAGGCTGCTTTCACTTACATCTGCAGATTGTTTGTGTCCAGTGGAAGCTGGGCCTCCATGGACCCTGCAGGACTGCAGCTGGCTCTGAGATACCCCAGAGAGAATAGTGTGCACAGGATGATAGGGCGAGCTGTGGGACAGCTGTCAATTACAGCTGTGTCTGTTTATAGTCTATGAAACAACTTCGCAGAGTCATCCATCTGTCCTCAAACTCAGTAGTGGCCATGGGTCCTGGGGTTAAGCGTGTGTGTGTGTGTGTGTGTGTGTGTGTGTGTGTGTGTGTGTGTGTGTGTACATGCATGCCACGACACATGAGTGGAGATCAGAGGATAGCCTGTGAGATTTGGTTCTTTTCTTCTGTCATGTGGGATGAGTAATTAAGCTCAGGTCATCAGGCTGGGCAGCAGGTGCCTTTATTGGGTTAAATAATCTCAATGGCTCTGGGTCTGTGAACTTAAGGGCTCTGGCTGTTACCAATAGGTCTGTCCTAGCTGAGATGCTTGTCCAGAACAGAGCTTTACTCAAAAAGCAAGATCTACTTGTCCATGAGTTAGAAGAAGCAAAAGGCTCTGGCCTGGATATATCTATTTGCTGCTGGAATAGCACATCTTATCTAGAGACTCTGCATGTCCTTCACCAGCACTACATCATCACACCCCGGGACACGACACATGCTCAGCATAAAGCTTAAAGCAGGAGCAATGCAGATGCCAGGTACCTTGTGCCTTCTTAGGTCTTTTTATAGACTCATTAGGTAGTTCAAGTATCTCTATACCAATGGTTAGACATCATTTATTTTGCAACAAAGAGCTCACTAAGCACTCCTTGAGGTATGTTTGTGCAACAAGGCCTGTGGAAAGTGATCTCACTCCCATCTACTCATAAAAAACCTAAGACTCAGTGTTTTGCTCAAGTATTCACTATGGCATGAAAAAGATGCTATGTGAACACAGGGAACTGGTATCTGGCTTAAGGGTTCCACCCTTTGGCCCTGGGGCAGTGAGCACTGGGCAGCGACATTCTGGTATGAGCATCAGTTAGGGAAACTATGAGACCAGGTTCTAGAAAGATCACTTCTAAAGTCCTGACCAAGATTAAGATTCCACAATAGAATGCTTCCATGTTAAAATTCTTCCACAGGATTTTTTGCTTTTTTATTATATTTTTTGTCTCTTACTATTTTGAATCGTACCTGGGGATCTTTCAAGTTCTCTGAGCTTTGTTCCTTGTAATAATAATAATTAGGCTGTCACTATAGGCTTCATACATTGTCACTTTTCAGAAGATCTCAAAGCCCTTTACAAGGATTAATTAGTAAAATCGTGTCACCCACTTGGAGTTGAAATAATTGTTTGGCTTGGGGGTGTAATTAAAGGAGTCCAAAAGATGCATTTTCTGTGATCTTCATAAATAATGTAATAAGACAGGGTTTCCAGGACACATCTCTATGGTTTGTTCTCCATAGGTATGATCAAGATTCTCCATGGCTTATTCAATACATATCTGTTCAATGATTAAAGACACATGGAACTGATACAACTTAAGTTTGGACATTGATGTTCACATAGAGGTTCAACTAGTCATCACATTTCTCTTCAAATTAAATGATAGAGGTTTCCTCTCTGTATCCACCCAGGACTTGTTGCTGGGGAACACAGAAAGGGACTGGGCAGACCCTCTGCCTCAATTAGGTGAATGTGGTGGACGGCAGATGTCTTCATCCAGCTGCCATCTAATACACATGAGGACAAGGGTTCTGATGCAAATACCACAGCAGGGAGGAACAAGCAGCCACTATATATGTCTATAGGACTGCAGTATGACTTCAAGGACCTGATAAAGAAGACCTGTGGATGAAGACTAAAGATGCAAAGGAAGAGAGTGCAGCCTGCTGAAGGCAGGGAGGAGACCGGTGCCCTGTGACCCTGGAGCCCGTGCCATCAGTTTGCAAAGAAACAGTTGAGGGCAGGGGCAGGAAAGCAGAAGAGGTGAGTCTAGTGACCTGCTCACCGGGCTGTGCAACAGCGCAGAGAAATGAGAACAGGAGACAGAAACTGGTCAGGTGGGGCAAGTTCCTCAAACCAGCTGTTTTATGATTGCCCTTGCTAGAGGCCAGGAACACCAGAAGAACATTCTGGTTCCTATGTCTGTGTTATGTTCCCAAAGGAACATCTGTGCCAGAGGCTGTGTATGACTTCGAAACTGAAATTGAGAGGGTCCACCAGGACCCTTGCATGAGCCAATTGGGCTGACTATAGTAGCAACTTGTACAGCCAATAGATTTGAGGTACCAGCATTAGGGTGTGGCTTCAGTGTGTGGCCAAGATCCCTTATAAGGAAGAGGAGGGGTCTTGTTCTTGCTCTTGGGTGGTGGTCTGAGCATCCTGCATCACAGCATCCTGCTGCCTCCAGGGGCAGAAGACTGCAGTGGCTATTTACCATACTTGTGAGTGCTCCCCCAAATAAATATCTTTTATTCTTTATTCAGGTGTTTGTGGACTTCCATAATACGCCCACAGCTGACCAGCTCATTGCCCTCCCCATTCTTCACCCAAGTTTCTGCTCTGCATCCTTTAAAGAGTCCCTAGTATCTCTGGTCAGTGGTGCCCTATTTCCTGGGACCCCTCTTATTATACAGGAGATCCCTATCCCACTCCACTGTCTCTCCCCTCTCCCTCCCTCTTAAGCTCCTACCTATGAATCTGCAATAAACTTCTAGAATTTACCCTTTGGTCCATAAATGTCATTATTCTGATTCATGAGACAAGAATACCTAAAGTCACCTTGTCTCAGGCAACTTTGGTGGCTGTCAAGTTTACAGGACCCTGGCTCTCTGAGAAAAGCTTCACTGTTCTCAGTGGCAGCCCAATATTCCTGTATCAGAGTCATGGAGGAATTTTCAGGATGATAACAGCAATACCAGGTGTGTGTGTGTGTGTGTGTGTGTATGTGTGTGTGTGTGTAAGAGACTGAAAACCATCTTTTCCTCATATCCTCAAACTCAAAAGTAAGATGTCAGACCACATGAACTCATTTCCCTAAACTACCCTCTCCTGTACCATGTTCTGTCCACAGTCCCAGCCCCTACTCCTATTTGCAATGCCAGTCTGAGTCTGGAGAGATGGCCTCACAGACAGCTAGGATTAATGGTGGTCACACCCTACAGATACAAGACACACTATGTCCAAGCGTGGCTAGATGGCCAGCTTGAAACTGTGGTTCCTGACTAGCAGCAATGTTCTCCCTGAGTGGTATTTGGCAGTGTCTGGAGATATTTTTGGTTCTCACAACTGGGGAAGTGCTATTGGCATGAGTGGCTGGAAGCCAGAGATCCTGCCAAACTTTGTGGAATACATAAGGCAGCCTCTGCAGCAACAATGATGTGATCTGGCTGGGGGCACACACAGTCCAGAGACCAAAGTTCTTTCTTTAAAAAAAATATATATACATATATATATATATTATGTGTATGTGTGGGTACGGTGTGTACGCCTGTGGTACCTATATGTATGTATGGTATGTAGGTACCTATATGTTATGGACGTACATCATGTGTATGCCTGGTGTCCAAGGAAGCTAGAAGATGGCATCAGATCCCTCAGAATTGGAGTCACAGGTAGTTGTCGGTCACCATGTTAAGTGCTGGGAACCAAAGTCACGTTGTCTGCAAGAACAGCGTGTGCTCCAAACCTCTGAGTGGTATCTCTAACCCTTTTAGTAATTTTCTATTGCTACATTTATTTATTTATTCATTACGTATGTGCATTATGTGGAGGTCAGAGTTCATTTCCTGGGAGTTGAGTCTCTCCTTCCACCATGTGGGACCTACACCTCCAACTTGATGGTTAAGTACTTTATCCTACTGAGTCTTCCCTAAGGACCTAAAGACATTTTTTTCAAGGAAGCAAGATAACTTATTCAGTGTAAAATGATAACACAGAGGGATACACTGTCAATCAAGGTTGGGAGTGGCTTCATGAATGAGAGTACTCAAGAGCCAAAGACCCTCTTTAAAGGGCCATGCCATCGGGCTATCGGGACCCCAGTTCCAGCTTGCCAATCCACTACATTACCTGGAAAGGTTTGGTTTATCTCATTTTTAACATTTTCACATTATAAAGTAGAACTTGTGAGGATGGGTGCTCCTTGAAGCCCAGATGGAAGGGCTCCAGGTAGTTAATAAGCCAGTGTGAAAGCAGTACAAATGCCAGCCACAGTGTGTCCCCGGGACAGCATGGCACCTGCTCCTCAACTGGATTATAACCTATCCTGGGACATCTTTGGCAAGCCTTAACTTCTGTTGGTCTGTAGCCAAAACAGCTTTAGGTTTCCTTTATTTGGCTTTGGTTTTTCACTGCAAAACAAAGAAATGCTGTTGGGAAGAGGACTCAAGTCCAGTTGCGTCCTTGGACCACATAGGAAAATAAAGGAAAGAAGGAAGCCAAGGAGGAAGATGGGGCAGTGGGGGCGGGGCAGGGCAGATGAGCAAGCAAGCCTTCCTGAAAGTGGAACCCAAGGCCCATGTTGTTATAAGGAAATGCAGGCTCAGAGTGACAGATCCTCCTTTCTGCTTATTTTTTTTTTTAATGAGACAGGGGTGGGGGGATCTGACTCAATGGATAAAGCCCTTGTTCTACAGGCATTTGGACCTGATTCAGACCCTCAACTTCATGTAAAAGCCAGGCATAGTGGTTTGTGTGCCTGTGATCTCAGAGCTGGGTGAGGAAGATCCTGCAGACTCACTAGCCAGCCAGGCTAGATAATAAGTGAGCTCCCGTTCAGTGAGAGTCTCTGCCTCAAAAAATAAGGTGAAGAGCCTCTGGGGAAGACACCATTGCACTCTAGCCTCCACAGGTACCCACATAGATATTTGTATGCCCTACATATACATTCAAATATGCAGGTATAAAGAAATGTGGATTTGGGGGGTTTAAAAATGATTAGATATACCTTTTTATGCAAGGGCCAGGGAAAAAGGTAGGTACAATGTGTGTGAAGTAGGTATCTCTGGATTCAATCTGACCCATAGTTCACTCAAAACCTGTAAGCAAGATTTTAAGCCCCCTTTCTCTATTATTTGGGGAACCAAGTCCATTTATTTTCTGGGCCTCTCTATCCTCATCTGTGAAGTGGTTAGCTGAGGCTCTGCTCTGGTCTACTGTGACCTGTGACCCACTGTCCAGTGTGGACCTGGGTAGTGTCAGGAGGGCCTGTCTGTCCTCTGCTTCCTAATACCTGTCATAGAGGTATGCAGGCTCCTTCCCTTCCTCCCAAGGCTCAGACTCTATCTCTAAAACATGAGGTTTTTTCCTAGCTTCCACATCTTGAGTTTCTAGTGTGTAGCCATTCAAGGGGCATGGGCACCATCAAATTTATAATCTGAGAACAAACTGCTGACAGCTAACAAATTGTCAAGGAAGCAATCAGAGAGAGGGTACCCTGTGGCTTTAGGAGAGCCTTGTTTACATGTTAAAAAATAATAGTGATAATATTTTCCATGTTTTCTAGCACATTTCATACCAAAAGATCCCAAAATACTCCACAGACTGTGTGTCGAGAGCACACCCTGCGGAATGTAACTCCCCACTCTGGAGCTCTGCCAGGCTTAACAGTGTTTTCCATCTTTTTTTTTTCTTCTTCTTTCTGTCTTCCCTCCCTTTCTCACACAAATGACAGCATTTTTAAAAGTGCTCAGCGTTACTAGGTAGTTATGGAGCAGTGAAAGTTTTAGAAAACACCTCCAGGCAGGATCCATGCCTAAAGAGATGAAGAGGGAAGCACCCTGCAGTGTCATGGTGACTGGGGGAAAACTGGAGAGCTGAGCAGTCCTCTTCACAGACAGCCCCAGCACACCAACAGCTCACTGGCTCCTCTAACTCCTCTGCCCACAGGCCTTGCAGCTGGACCATTTCTGATCCAGGAGATGTGGGAGCCAGGCACATGGGGGAGGCCTGGACACATATGTGATTTGGAAAGAGCCACTGAGCCCTTGCCTGGAGCTTTTTGATCTGTGGGGATACACTTTGTAGACTAACAAGGCCCCAAAAACATGATGAGGGCTCTGATGGCCACTCTCTTGAGCATCTGTAAAACTTGCACTGTTTTGTCTCCCTTTAGGTTGAAGTACCGGTTCCATTTTTCCATCATGGGCGCTCTGTGTGGTCCTCATTCTTTTCTGGAATTAGCCATATCTCAGTCTGGCAGTCTTCTGTGATATGGATATCACCCTATATCCTTCCTCCAAACATCTGCTTTTTATGGATCACAAACCTGCAATTGTGCAATGATCAGTCCTGTTCCTTAAATTACATCTTACTTTGTCCATTTGTCCAGTTAAGTGAAGAACCCAGGATTCAGTCCTGGGACCACTTCTATGGACTTTCCATCCAGACCACACCTGTCCAGTCTTTACCAGGTCTCTATTTCCACTTTCCTCCCTCCCTTCCCCCTCCCTCCCTCCCCCCTCCTTCCCCATTCCCTCCCTCCCTCCCTTCCTCCTTCCTTCCTTCCCTCCCTCCCCCTCCCCCCTCCCTCCCTCCCTTCCTCCTCCCTCCCTCCCTCCCTCCCTTCCTCCTCCCTCCCTCCCTCCCTCCTTCTCCTACCATGACCACACAATTTGTTCTCTATGGAGCACGCAGAGTGACACTTCCAGAAAGGGAAATCAGACTGTCACTGCTGAATTTTAAAGTTTCCTGGGGCTCTGTCTCTGACATGAAGACCATCTGAGGGCTAGCGGATGGCTGCCTGTCTGTCCCACCTCTCCTCTCTGCCCTTCCTTTCTCCGCCCAGTCCTACCAGCCTTCTTGCTGTCCTCTGGACACAGCAAACCTCACCCTGCCCTAGACTCCGCACCTGCTCTTCTCTCTCCTGACTTGAATTCTCACATCATTTCAGCCTCCTAGTGGAATTTCTCTGCCTCCTGCCTGACGCTCTGATTTCTTTTCTTGTAAAACAGGGTTTCTAGATATGATGACACTTACTCGGCTTTAATAAATACTTATTGTCTAATTGCTGACCTATTCTTGGAACCGGTTTTGATGGCTACAGTGACTGGCAGGCAGAGAGTTCTCAGTAGAGCCTTGTTGAAAGAATGGGTAGATGTCCACAGGTCCCCCTAAAACATCTACCTCCTATGCTGTACATTCTGAAGTTTCATGAACCAGTTCAATTCTCAGCTTTGCACATTGCCCTCTCAAATCAACTTTGTCCTTTTTCTACTTAAGATTTACCTTTGTGTGTGTATGTGTGAGTGCGTGTGTGTATGTGTGTATGCAATTACATGTTCATTTATGTCTATGAGTGTGGGGGCAAGGTTCAACATCTGGTACTCTCCTTAATTGCTTACCAACTTAATTCTGAGATGGGTTCTCTCACTAAATCTGAAATCTGCCAGCAAACCTTAAAAACTCTTCTGCCTCCCTAGGGCAGGGGGTAACGCCTATGATCTTTTTCCAGTGGCAGGCAGAGACAGGCTGTAGTGGAGCAGAACGCAGAGCATCATGATTGCCCAGCAAGTGCTTTGCCCACAGATCCATCTCTCCCGTCCCCACATTTGCTGGTTTTAGCCGATCTTTAATGTGCTCCTCCCTACTCTTTTCAGTGTCTTGTGGGACGGGAGTCAGGTCATAATACAATGAGAACTAATTACATGGAGTACTTTCCTGTGCCCGGCACAGTCATATTTTATGTCATGTCCACAGCGGCCCCAGGAAGTTACAACTGTCACCATTATATTTGTAGAATTGGGGTGAGGGGGGAAGGTTATGTGACTTGGCCCAAACTTGGCAATTCAGAGACGTGTCTGGGGTGTTGGTGAGTTTTCTTGTTGCTTAACAGAAACACCGGATGAGGTAACTTAAGGAAAGGGGCTGGTTTATTTTGCCTCACAGTTCAAGGGTATAATCTGTCATGGCCAGAAGTAACAGTGGCAAGGGTATGAGGTAGCTGATCACTGTGCACTCAGAGTCAGGGAACAGAGGGGAATAAATGTGGGTGTTGCTAGCTTTCTCCTTATTTAGATCAGGGTCCCAGCCCCTGACTGAAATGGTGCCACCTATACCCAGGATGTCTCTGCTTGCCTTAGTTAACCTAATCTACAAATTCCCTCCACAGACAGACCATGAAGTTACAATTCTATGTTAATTGATGATCAATATCAATCATCAAAGCTAAGTTTCAGCCCCAAAGATGGATTTCCAAGGCTTCCTTTTTTAACCTTTCTCTCATAGTATATGTGGACTACACACACACCTGTATTTAGCCAACTTACACTGGGTAGACACAGCCTTGTTAGTACTAAGATGCATCCAGACAGATAAAGGCTTTCCCTCCAGGACACATGATTTAGCACAGGAAGGGACTCTGAGAAGTCACTCAGAAAGCCAGTGAAAGACATGTTTACTTTAAAAACCGAGGCTGTCTTGAAAGAGGAGGCCAATGGGAGCTTGTTGCTGGCCTTCTCTGACAGAGGCCACACCAGCATCAAGGCACTGATTGGAGTCCCCACCCACTGCATGGCCAAAAGCAAATTTTAATCAGTTTTCGGGAAACTGGAAGTATAAGTGATTATAATTGACTGCCAGCCTCCGGCATTCAATCTTGCTGCTTGCCTAACCTCTGGCCTCTCCTTTATTACTCTAAAGGAGACAAAAATCACACAGAAAGGAGAAAGTATGGAGAATGGGTTATCCACTAAGGAAGACAAGCAGGTACAATTTTTGCCGGTGAGCAACTGGCAGAATTTTTTAAAACTTAAAATCCAGTACCTCAGCTTACAAAGTACAAGCCGATCTCAGGAAGGCCAAGTGTCTCCTCCTGAGCCACCCTGAAGAGGGTGTCAGACCGGTACTGACACTCAGATGTACTGCAAACCCTTGTTCTGCCTTGTGTCTGAGAGACAGACCAGGAGCCCTTCTGAAAGGGATAAGTAGTGGCTTTAGGAAACACAGACACAGAGTGAAGTAACCCAGGCCCAGAAAGATGCACACTGTGTGTATCTTTCTTATTGTGGATTCGTATCTCAGAGTGTAGCTTTCTGTGTTTAATGGAAGTGACAGTCAGCAGAGGCCAAGATACAAAATGGAAGCTACAGGGTGGCAGATGGCCTAGAGGTGGGGGGTAATAAGACACATATGGAAGTACATGTAGGAGACACTTTGGTGGAGACTAAACTGGGATGAGAACGAGGAGGGATGGGGTAAAGAGAGGGTAGGAAGCAGGGTCAATGCACTAAGGATATTTGAAAAAAGTCATGGGGAACCCAACCAGTTTATAAAATTATTATTATATAATTATTATTATTTAGTTTCTCTGTGTAGCTTTGGAGCCAATCCTAGAACTTGTTCTGTAGACCAGGCTGGCCTCAAACTCACGGAGATCTACCTGCCTCTGTCTCCAGAGTTCTGGGATTAAAGGCATATACCACTACCACCTCCTGAGTATAAGTTAATTAAAATACACTGAAAATTTAAAGATGTATAAAAATAAAAATTATAAAATATGTATGTATTTAAAGATACATCATAGACATGGAAGAAAGGAGCTAAAGTAGACTCACCTTCTAGAAGAGTGAGGTGGCATCCTTGGGGAGGTGACTGTCTCTGTGGTCCACAGCTCAAGTTAATACAGTAAGATTTTCACTAAACATCTCTGAGATGATGCTTCAGGAGAACAGAAAGGGGAGACCAGAGAGCTGTCTCCCAGGTTTCAGTGTGAATTTCATTGGCGGCAAGAACTACTGGTCATATATGCTTCACTTCAGAGACCTAGAGTTTGTCCTTGCACAGGAAGTGAGTTCAAGGCCAGGGAGACTGATGGCTAAATGGGATATCCACTGCCAAACCTGATGACCTGTATTCAACCCCAGGACTCAAATAGTGGAAGGAGAGAACCACCTCTCCAAAATTGCCCTCTGATCTCCACATAGGTGCCGTAGCATGGGCACACAGTTCCTTGGATATTGTCAAGATGTTTCCATGGGTGTAAAACCCCACAACACACACCATCACCCCTAGTCGGCCACTCCCCCATGCTGCGATCCCCCCTGCATTGTTTACCACTTCTTCCCAAGAGTATCTCAGACTCCAGGGACAGGAAGTTGCTGGTTGCCCCTTGAATCCCTCCGGTGTGCTCATAACCATGGCTGGGACTGAATTTCAGAAAATTTAGTCTGGGCTTAGATAAAGGCTATACTTGAGTTAACGTTCAGAAAGACAGCACTATTGGATGCATGCAGAGAGGACCAACTTACCGCAGATCTGAAGGTTATGGGTTTCTGTGTAGAGGAAATGTAGGTAGTAGGACTCAGGGAGGGTGGGGATGAGGAATGGGAGGCCATGAGAAGGGAGAGGCCATGCGGGCAGGAAGTGCTGATGACAGTCACTCAGTCCTGAGCATTCACTGTATTCGATACCAAGTTACAAGGCTCAATATCAACAGAAATTTCTGAGGTCTGAGATACTATTATCTTTTTTTGAATAATAAACTATAGTATTAAAAATGTCAGTGAGTTGGAAAGATGGCTCAGGGGTTAAGAGCACTGGCAGCTCTTCCAAAGGTCCTGAGTTCAATTCCCAGCAACCACATGGTGGTTCACAACCATCTGTAATGAGATCTGGTGCCCTCTGCTGGTCTGCAGGGATACATGATGGCAGAACACTCTACATAACAAATAAATACATCTTTAAAAAAATAAAAAATGTCAGTGAAAGTGGGGCATCTGCAATTACAACTGGACAGGAAGCAGGAAGATCAGGAGATCAAGCCCAGGCCTGTTGACATAGAGAGGTCAAGGCTAGACTGAGATACATAAGAGAATATATCAAAAAGCAAGCAACCAAGCAAGCAGACAAAGAACAAAAGAAGGACTGGTGAGACTCTGTTCAGGTGATGTTGGGGCCAAGAAGCGTAGGTAAAGGGCAGACCCTCGGGGCTGGGCTACAGCCTTCAAAGTTGATTTTCCATCAGTGGCCTACTTCCCCAGCAAGGTCCTATCTCCTAAAGGTGCCACAGTCTTCTAAAATAGCACCACATGGGACCAAGCAAAACTGTTGCCCAAGGGGGACAGTTCAGATTTCATCTGTAAGAATTCCTTAACATTCTTCAGGTGTTCACACTGTCTGCCTATGCTGGCCCAGCACGGAGCTGTCCTCTTACTGAGGTATGTCTCCCACAGGCACAAACTAAACAGGCAACTCTAAATCTTCCTTCCTTATTTTTTTATAGTAAACAGTTTAGAATCTGCCTCTTTTGAAGATTAATTGGTGTGTGTGTGTGTGTGTGTGTGTGTGTGTGTGTGTGTGTGTGCGTTTCAGGGACTTGTGAAAAGGAGTGCAGGCAACTGTGGAGACCAGAGGATGGATTTAAATCTGAAACTGACTCTTTTGTTCTGAGTCGTCATCTCAGCTCTGGTCCAGAGAAGATGCCAATAAACTGCGGCTAACCATGAACATATATTGAGGGTGAGCGATTTACAAGACTTTGTGCCAGGGACTGAACACACAGTTTTTCACTCAATGCTCACTGTGGTCTCTGAGGAATTTTTATCCCTGTTTTATGGAGTGGCAAAGGAGGGTTCAGGGAGCCAACGTTGTTCACCCGAGGTCACATAGCTTACAAGCACTGGGACTAGACTGTAAACCCAGGCTTTCTGACTTGGGAATCAAGCTCTACACTTGAGTTGACTGAGGCATGGACAATCCTGAGGTTTCATTTGGGCCAATGTAGCTTGGCCAGCCGGCTAATCTCTGTGTCATTTCCAGAGTGCTCAAAAAGTGGTTGAGAAACAATGCCCCACTCCTGACACCCCAGGTGAAATGACAATGTTCCCCACTCTCCAGCTAGGCTCTCTCCTCTTCTATCTCATTCCAAGCTCCTGTCCTTGTGGGCCATGCTCCTTCTGGTTGCACCTTCCTGTACACGTGACGTCTCTAGTTCTGAGTCAGGTAATTGGTAGTTCTTGCTGTCAAGGCTGTTACCCCTCCCCCCACATACTCAGGAGCTAGGGAGATGGCACAGTGGGTAGAGTGTTTACTGTGTGAGCACAGGGACATTTGTTGGATTCCCAGCACTCATGGAGAAGCTTGGCATGGCAATATGAACCTGAGAAGCAGAGATAGGAAAATCCCAGATGCTTGTTGGCTAGCCAGTCTAGCTGAATCAGAAAACCCCAGGTGTAGTAAGGACTGCCTTGTAAAATAAGATGGAGAGCTGAGGATGACAGGTGATGTTGTCCTCTGGCCTCCATATGTCATGTGCATGCTCATGTACACACACACACATACACACACGGGGGGGGGGGGATGCCAACCTGCCAACCCTCAGATGGAACAGAGTAGCACACATTCACAATCCCAGAATTCAAGAGATTAAGGCTAGAAGGTCACAAATTCAAAGCCAGTCTTGGCTGCTGGGGAAGACCCCATCCAAAACAAAAACAAAAACAAACAAAAGCTTCTCAGTTAGTTCTTAGTCATAGCCTTCCACCTAAGTTCTCTGTACCCTGGTTTGCTCTAGAGGTACATTTTTCACTTCGAAACACATCTGTTCAATGTAAGAAAGCATGCCTCCAGTCTGGAAGGTGGGTTTCGTAGACAAGATCCTGGAAACACAAAGGCCAGGAGGCCAGGGCAGAAGGCACATGAAAGCAGGGCCCCACAGAGGCCTTCTGAGGTTACTGCTGCATATGGAGCAGTGAGTCAGCAGCTATTGGGCACCTTTTGTCGTCCAATTCATACTACACACTCCCCATGGGCCAGGCTCGCACGAACAGCCCAAGCCACCATCTTCACATCCTCCAATCTATTTTGGAGCTAGTAAACATGCTCAAGCGTGGCTGCTACCCTTGGCTTCCTCATCTAGAACCTTCTGGTAGCTATCCAAGGGCAGTCCCTGGGAACTGGGGCAGCAATGGCCTCCTGCCCAGGACTGAGCAATTCTGGAGACATTTTTCAATAGTACAAGTCTCTGGTGCCTTGGCTGCATTCCTGCCAGAGCAGTAGGAAGTCCCTCCTCTGGGCAACCTTCTTGCCTCAGTCTCCCTCTGGAAGGAGGAGGCCCCCTTCCTCTTGTCAGGGCTGCTCAGAGCATGAACTGCACTTCCCAGCCAGTCCCTTGAGGCTCTCTCTCATTTCCAGTGTTCTGGTCCTGGGCCAAGACATCTTGCTTCTTCTGGTGGCATCACGGCCTCTAGCAATGGGCCAGCTGCCATGGGGCTTCTCCAGGCAGAGGTGGTTTTCAGGCTCCAAAAGGCTGAAAGCAAGCCAGAGAGGAAGGCTGGCCAGTTATGAGTAGGTTTAAAAGAGGTTATTTCTACTGGGATGTTTAGGAGCCGGTCCCACAAGTACAGGAGTTCTACATGGCAGAAGGTCTTTTGACATGACAGACCAACTGAGTCTACAGGTAGAGTCAATTCATAACCTATGTCGCAGCCTGCTTTACCACTCTCAGTGGCACTTCCAGTCATGAGTTGGTTCAGTTTCACTTCTGTTGCTCTGCAGACACCATGACAGAAAGCAGCTTGAGGAGGAAGGGTATTTTTGGCATATGCTTCCAGGTCACTATTTATCACTGAGGAAAATCAGGGTAGGGACCCAAGCAGGAAGCTGAAGCAGAAACCATGAGGGAACACGGCTTGCTGACTCACTCTCTGCCTCCCTCACAGACTCAGGCTCAGCTGGCTTTCTTATGCAACCCTGGCCACTTGCTACCTGCTTAGGGGAATGGTACCACCTGCAGTGGTCTGGGCCCTCCCACCTCCATTAATAATCAAGACATTGCCCTGTAGACAAGCTCACAGGCCAGTCTGATCTAAGCAATTCTTCAAAAAATGTTCCTTTTACCCAGGTGACCCTAGGTTGTTTCAAATTGAAATCAAGGTTGTTGTGGCCTGCCAAGCTACCACAGATACACTGAGAATCTCAACACTGCAGGATATGAGACAGACATAACCCAACTGCAGTGAAAGCACACAGGGGTGTGAGGGCTATATCATGGAGACCATTAAGGCAATGTCCTTGGGTCTGACATCAGAGTACGTTTATATCCTTACCCATAGATTTATCTCTCTTTGCTTCTGAAGGTATCTGTCCCAACAAAAGCTGCTATTTGACCCCAGGTTATATACCTGTTTCAGAAGTAATGTAAGCCTTTTGTCTCTGCGTCTGATTTCTCACCTTCAGTGTGGGTACTTGTGCGTGCGTGCGTGTGTATGTGCGTGCATGTGTATGTGTGTGTGTGCGTGTGTGTAAGAGAAAGAGAATTCATATATTCCTGTGTGTGCAGGCGCACATATGTATACTCATGCAAATGTCAGAGGTGATGTATGTACGTATGCATGCATGCATGTATGTATGTATGTATGCATGTTTGTAATGTATTATGAATTTTTGAAGCAGGGTCCCTTTATGACTTTGAACTCTTCAAGTAGCCTAGACTGGATGGCCACTGAGCTGCAGGGATTCTTCTCTATCCACCTCCCCAGCCCTGGCATTACAAGCATAGACCATCACACCAGAATAATTTTCGATGGATCAAACTCGGGTCCTCCTAAATGCAAGGCAAACAATTGCCAACCTAGCTATCTACCCAGCCCCTGGGAATGTTCTTCATGTCACAGTTTTGGCACTGGGGAAGGAAAACTTGCTCCTGGAGTTATAGAAAGAAAAGGAGGGTGAGGCTTAACACCCTTAACTGCACAGAATGGACCCCCAACAATGAAAAACTCTGTAGTCCAAAGTGTATTACTAATGTAGTGAATCCCTAGTTTAGAGGATGTTTCTGGAACAAGGACATATGAGAGAGGGTAGGCCTCAAGGGAGCCCTCAGAGCTTTGGAGAAGTGATAGGTACCATGCTGAGCTTCAGAGGGAAACTCCCAAGACCTTGGCTGGAGCCAGTAAGTGATTGCAATTAGAGCTAACTAGGTGAATTCCCGAATTAGGGCAGCAGAAGAGGGAGTAGAAAGGGAGGACCAGCAGAGAATTTCATTTTAGACACCTCCACTTATCACCTCCTCTCCCCAGGGTCCTTTGTATTACAATTGCATCAATGCCAGTCACTTCCGGGAAGGTCATATGTACAAATATTCGCTCTTTCCTGTACAGGCTTTTACTCTTCAACTTTAATGAATTCCTCACTTTACAAAATCTTAATTGCATTGCACTGGAAATGCATAAACCCCTCTTCAGGTCTGCAGTCAGCCCAGGGAAGGCTAAGGAAGCTGGAGCCCACAGTGTCTCCAGTGGAAATCCTAAGGTTTTTTATTTCTGGGATGATCTTGACATGCCACAAATGCTTGTGATTACGTTCCGTCATTTCTTCCATGTTTAAAGAGCTTTATGCACCCTTTAAGTGTGCATAAAGGGCCTGTGGGATTATGCTTGAGTGTGGTTAGCTTTTCTGGTTTAATGGATGTAGAGAGTTGGGGAAAAATTACACGTGCTGGCGTTCTGAGTTGGACACTGTGACAGGACAAGTGGCAAGCAAGGTGAAAGGCGTCTAAAGTAAAGAGACTGAGAGTGGGTACAAGTATATATGTATGCATGAGCATATGTGTATGTGGGTATGCGTACACATCTGAGCATATAAACATGTGTATGTGGGTATGTGTACACATATGAGCATGTGTGCAGGTGTGTATGCTGGAATGGATATATGTATGTAGGTACTTGTCCATGTGTGAACATGGGTGTACAGTTATGTGTTCAAGTTTGGGCACATGTGTATGTAGGTATGTGTGTAAATATGGACATTTATATGCAGGTATATAAATATTGTGTATATGTATAGGTATGTGTACATTGTGCATGTTTTATGGGTGTATATATAGGTATGTACACACGTGCATAGATGTGTATGCATTTATGTGCCAGTGTGTGCATTCATGGTGCATGAGGATATAGGTACATATGTAGGCATATATATATTGTGTGTGTATAAGTGAATAAGCATTGTGCATGTGTATAGGTGTGTGTACAGTTGTGCATACAGGTATGTTTACAGCTGTATGTACATTGTACATATATGTAGGTATGCAAACAGGTGTGTGAACATTACTTTTGTGGTATGTGCATAGAAGTGTGTATACATTATGAGTATAAAGTGTGTGTACATAGGTGTGCCTGTGCACACATGCTATTGGCAGAGTGATGGCCAAGGGACATTAGTTAGTTATCTGTCATACATGCTGATGACAGGTTCCTATAGGGTATCTTTGTGACGACTTGTCCATGCATAAGCTAGTTTGGAAATGCACAATCCAAAGTAAGAACTGCAGCCAGTGAGACTATTTAGAAGATAAACACACTTACTGCTCAAGTCAGATGACCTAATTTGATCTCCAGACCCTATAGTGGAAGAAGAGAACTTGCTCTCCAAATGTACCCTCTGACTTCCATGCATACATGTGGCACAAGTTGAGCCCACACTCACAGGTGTGTATCCTGCAATACAATATTAGTATAATAATAAATAAAACAATCAACAGACATCAGAGAAAGTTAGGTGTAGAGGCTCACATCTGTGAGCTCAGTTTTTCAGGAGACTTAGACTTGAGGATTTCCAGGAGTTTTAGCCTGGCCAAGACTACATAGTGGGTCTAGGTAGCCTTGGCCTTCAGAGTGAAATTTGGAAACAAAACAAAATACTTGTAAGTCGTGCCTCAGACTCTTGGAAGCACCCAGCTAGGGCAGGATAAGTCCTGGAAACAGAGGGGCCATAGGGTCTCCGTGGGAGAATGGGTAGTGAGCCTTGAAAGCCATCAGATTTTTAGGAGTCAAAGAAAAAAACGCATCGTAAAGCAAGCCATGGAGAGATTCCAGGAGCCAGGAGAGGACAGGAAGCACATGTTGTCATAGAAACAAAGGGCCTGAGGGTTTCTGAGAAACAAAGGGCAGCCAATGACTTTAGAATTAGAGACACGGATGAGGATGGGTTGAGAATGGCTGGTGGACTAGATGGTGAGCAGTGTGGCAGAGATCCCTGAGAGAACAGGTCCCCAGGGCCTATCCATTCAGCCATTCATAGCCATTGAATACAAACCAGGTGTATACAAACCAGTTGTCCCTTGTGAGAATCTGAAGACCTGTGAATCACCCTGGTCTGCAGGAGTTCACAATCATCACTAAGACCACACAATGTGGCCATTCATCGTTTCTTTGATAAAAGTGTGCGTTTGTTGGTGGAATAACATCAGGGCAGGCTGCATGGAGGAGGTAATAGCCAATCTGAATTTTCAAAGGAATAAAGGATAGACAGGAGCCAGCAATAAGAAAGGGTGTGTGTTAGTTACTTTTCTATTGCTGTGATCAGAATCCATGACCAAGATGCTTTATAGAAGAGTTGAATTAACCTTACAGTTTCAGAGGGGTGGAGCCTATGATGATGAGTGAAGGTTTGGTGAGTGGTGGCTGGAGCTATAACTGAGAGTTCACATATTGATCCACAGGCAGAAGGCAGAGACAGATATACTGGGAATGATGAAAGTCTTCTTGAGACCTCAAAGCCTACTCCCAAGTGACACACCTCCTTCTGAAATGCCATACCTCTAATCCTTCTCAAACAGTTCCACCACATGGGGACCAAGTATTCAAGAATAGGAGCTTCTGGTCATTCTCTGCAAATCACCACAGAGGATGATCATTAGTGAAACAGGAGACCATTTCCAGCCAGAAGGGTCAGTGGATGCAAGATCTTAAAAGTCAGAGAAACTAATATTGAGAAAGTTGGTGTCACAGAAGTGAGCAGGGGTGATCACAGCAGCAGTCGGAATGGGAAGTCACTGGTTTGTGGCCAGTGTTTGAACTTGATTCTTAAATGTCCGAAGCCACGGAACTACATGTCTGTGAGGCTTCGTGTTCAGGTTGAATCTGTGATGCAGTTGACAGCTGACCAGCAGCTGACATCTTAAACTACACAAATGCTCAAGATCTTTGTTGAATTAGTAAGATTTGTAAAGTCAATAAATCCCACTCCTTAGACGTGAACTCATAAAATATCAGTGCAGAGTGGGGGAAGAGAGGGAGAAGGAGGGCAGGATTTTTGTCTGTTGCTCTGTTTAAAACACTGACCTCTTTCTAGGATCACAGATGCCTAGCCATGTCAGCTCATAAAAGGTGAGGTGCCAGAAATTCAGAAACATTTCCACGTAGATAGCAGCTATCAACATTCCCATAGTCTCTCTCTCTCTCTCTCTCTCTCTCTCTCTCTCTCTCTCTCTCTCTCTCTCTCTCTCTCTCTCTCTCTCCCTTTTCTCTTACTCATCTTTCTCCTTTTTCTCTCTTCTCTTTCTGTCTTCTTTCATCTTTCTCTCACGTCTCTCCTACTTCTCTCTCTCCTTTTGCTCCTCTCTTCTTTCTTTTCTCCTCTCTCCTCTCCTTCTGTATTCTTTCTCTTTTCTCTCCTCTTCTTCCCTCTTTCTCCTTTTTATTTTTCCTCTTCTCTGCTTTCTCTTCACCCCTCTTCTCTTTCTCTTCTCTCTCTCTTTCCTCCCCCTCGCTCTGTACTCTCCTCTCCCGTCTCCATTTGTCCTCCCCATCTCCATTAGTGTGGACTGAGATCATACCTCATGTACTTTACCACACACACACACACACACACACACACACACACACACACACACACACACACTTTGTGCTGCTGCTGTCCATGCCTGCTGCAAAAATATCTACCACATGTATTTGCTGGAAGATGAGTCAAATAGTAGAAGACAGATGACAACTTTCAGAGAACAGACATGGAAATACTACCAACAAAATCCACAATATGGAAATTTCCTCAGAATAAATTCACCGCATCTGCAACAAATTGCAAGGGAAATTTTCTTTTAAGTAGAAATAAGACCCCATAGATCCCATAAGATTCCAGAGACATATAAAGTCGATGTTATTCTCTGACCTTGGCAGGATAGGGATTTGTGTTAAGAGAGAATAAATACTTTAAGGGAATTTTAAAATAATACAGCGTTCTACTTTGACTTTTGATGCTGTGATAAAACTCTGACCAAAACCAGCTATGGGGAGAAAAGGGTTTATTTGGCTGACACCTCCAGGTCACAGTCAATCACTGAGGAAAGTCAGGGCAGGAACTCAAAGAGGATGCTATTTGCTGACTTACTCTCAGCTGCATGCTTTCTAGCTTTCTTACACAGCCTGGGATCACTTGCTCAGGGAATGGTATTGCCCACAGTGGACTGGCTCCTTTTGTATCAAACAGCATTCAAGACAACATCTCATAGATGAGCCCAGAGGCCAGTCTATTATGTGCAATTCATTAATTGCGATTCCCTTCTCCAGTGGCTCTGGGCTATGTCAAGTTGACAGTTAAAGCCAACTAGGACACGTAGGATGTTGAGCCTGGCAAGCTATTTAATATTTAAACATGTGTTAACTTTTTATGTGTGATAATGAGGATTTGGTCATTTTTAGTAGGAGTCCTTTACAGAGATACTGAAATATGGATGAATACAGGACAGTGTCTAAAATTTGCTTCAAAATAACTCACTGGGGTGTGTGTTGGGGGTGTATGTAGGTAATATGAAAAAAACCGCAGTAAATTGTAATATGGTGTTTGGTACATGGTGGCGGTCTATTAAACTGTTGTTACATTTATTTTTATTTTTTAAAATTTTTCATCGAAGAGGGTGTTGTACATGTGCATGCAATGTTAGCAGAGGCCCCAATACATTAAATCCCCTGTAATTGGAGCCACAAGTGGTTGTGAGCCACCCAGTGTGGGTGCTGGGAACTGAACCTGGGTCCCCCGTGAGAGCAATGAGTGCTCATAACTGCTGCCCATCTCTCTAGCTGCTTCTTACATTTGTTTTTATTTAAGATTTCACATGATAAAATTATAGACACAGCTACATGACTAAAAGAAAGCAAGAAAGAGATGAAAGAGACCCAGTAGGGAAAGAGAAAAGTTAAAGGGTCTCCTTGACGTCAGGGTCAACCGATAGATGCATAGTAGGATGAGAGTGATATGGCTTCCAGGGACAGGACCGGGGCCGAATTCAAGGGCCTTAGAGGGGGGTATGTGGAAGGGTTTGATCTTTTAGGGTTTGTTTCCCAGCAGGAAACAGCAGGGTCATCCACTGAGTGGTAGAGAGTGTCTCAGGAGCCTCCCTTGGGGATTTTGGCCGCTTATTTACTAGGCAGGGACTGGAGGACAATGAGGCAGCACTATGGCCTTTTCAGGGGCCACAGAGATGAAGCCAAGAACCTGAGGACCAAACCCTCAAGTCTGTGGTGCCATAGAGGAAGCAGCAGTAGCTAATGCTCGTTTCCTCAACACCCCTAGTCTTTAGTCAGAGCCACTTAACTTTCAAGTGTCACCAGGACAATGAAAGATAGAGCTACGACTCCTGATTGTTTGGTCTGTGCCAGTCTCCATTAAGTGCTGTGAACACCCTCACATCCCTATGTGGAAGGTGGGACTGCCCTGGTGCTGTCAGGGACAATGTGGAGGCTTGTTGCATGTCCAGGATGGAATGCACTGAGCACATGGTGTTGAAATAGACATTTTAAGGGATTCTTGATTTCTAGGATGTTGCCATTTAATGAGTAGTGAAATAAAGAGCTTGATGTGTGACAGCTGCTCTAAACATATTTGGGTAATGGAGAGGTGGGTCAATGGTTCAGAGCACTGAATTCTCTTCTAGGGGACTGGAGATCTGCTCCTAGCACCTACATTGGGCAGCTCAGAGTCGCCTGTGATTTCAGTTCCAGGGGACCTTGCGTCCTCTTCTGGCATCCTCAGGCACACGCACTGATGCACAAAACCACACACAGACATAGATTTAGATGTATAATTAAAAAGGAAACAACACAATTAAACGAATTCTTATAAGAAAGAGACAACTATAGCCAGAACTTGGAAGCAACCCAGATGCCCCTCAACTGAAGAGTTGATAGAGAAAATGTGGTACATTTACACAATGGTACTATTCAGCAGAAAAAACAATGGAATCCTGAAATTTGCAGGCAAATGGACACCATCCTGAGTGAGGTAAAAAGACAAAAAGACAAACATGGTATGTACTCTCTCATATATGGATTTTAGACATAGATCTAGGGAGTGCTAGCCTACAATCCCATGGCCAGAGAGTCTGGGAAACAGAACCTTCATCCAATGGTTGATGGAAGCAGAGGCAGACTCCCACAGCTAAACACTGAGCTGAACTCAAGGAGCCCAATGGCAGAGAGGGAGGACTGATGAGCAAAGGGGTTAAGACTGGGCTGGTTTAACCCCCAGAAACAGCTGACCTGACAAGACTGATGGCTGGGAATCCACCATGGGACTGATCAAGACCCCCTGAATGTGGGAGTCAGTGAGGAGGCCTAGGCAATCTATGGGGCTTTAGGTAGTAGATCAGTATTTATCCCTGGCATACAATGTACTTTGGGTGCCCCATCCCACAATGAGATGCACTCTCACCCTGGACTCTTGGGGGAGGGTCTAGGCCCTGCCCTGGATGAAATGACAGACTATGAACACCCCCATGGAGGGCCTCACCCTCCCTAGGGAAATGAGGGGGTCTTGGGGGTGTTGGTAGGAAGGCATGGGAGGAGGGGAGGGAAAGGGAGAGGTACCTTGGATTGACATGTGAAGCAACCTTGTTTCTAATTTAAATTTACATTTAAAAACAAAAAAAAAAGAAAGAGACAACTCTCTCAAATGTCTTCCTAAGAAAAGAACATTGAGCCAAGACCTGAAGCATGAACATGAAGAGCAGTGAGTGGGTGAAATGGGGAGAATGAGAAACAACAACAACAAACATCAGGAGGCTCAGTGTCCCTGAATAAAGATGGGCCAGGCTGGGGTTGGCTCAGACACACAGACACACTGAATTTCAGCAGGAGAGAACGTGGGAAACTGAGAGCAAAAGGGACATTGGCATGACCATAAGTGGACAAGAATGCAGAAGAGATAGGACAGAATGAGTGGAGTCTAAGGACATTAGGATGCAAATTTCATCAGCAGGACTTGGTGACTGGCAGGTTGGAGAAAGAGAGCAAGCCCCAATCTAGCATGGAGAATATCTACTCAGAATAGCTGAACCCTGTGTTGACGGTAATGTGCATGACTGCTGGGAGAGAGAAAATCTGAACACAGGCATTTCAGCCTCACAGGCTGACAGGGAGTCACACAGACACATGGTGGTAGCATAGCGTGATGCTTTCATGAACCCCCTTTTTTTCCCCAAGGGAAAATTGACAGCCAAGATCTTCTGAGGTCCTTCCGTGACACAAAGATAATTGACAAGTGACTCATACTTAGGTAAATGGGCCACACTCATTTGTTCCTGTCTGTTGAGACAGGCTGCAGCAAGTGACTCATGGTGCATGCTGGAAATGACCACCTCCCCCGTGAAGAGCTAATTGAAGGGGCTGAGCGTGAACTATGGCTTTTACTTCAATCAACTTGTATGCTAATGTAAGACACAAAGTGGGAATAGAAACGGAAGGCATAGCCACTCGACAAAGCTAAACAAAACCAGTGATACGGCTGGCCTGGGATTTGTACGTTGGGTGGGCATTCAGCCAACTCTAGCAACAAGCTGGGGTTGATTTTCAACTGGATTTCTAGTGTATTTTCTGAAAGGTACAGATCAAAAATGCTAACAATTCAAAGCTTTGAATCTGTGGGGTAAGTCCCTCCCACTGCATCAGCCTGTGTGTTCTGTCCGGAGCTTCAGGAAGCACAGTCAGTCTGCTCACTTGTGACCAAGAACCCAGGCTTCTGTCATGCAAGTACATGAGAGGTCAAAATCAGAATCTCCAGACCCCAGGGATAAGGCAGTGCTCTTTCCTTAGGCCAATTTATCCTTCCTGATCTTTAGTTGGCCTAGAAGTGCACTCAATGTCATTTTGCAGAAAATAACTTTTACATGAGTCCACTTGAGTGTTTAATTGCTAGCAGTGTCTTACCAGGTGGAGAATTAGCAATTAGCCTTTGTGGCACGTATATTCCCACAGGAGAGGAGTTGGGTTTCCAGTACGAAGTGGTTCCCATAGGTTCACATGTTTGAACATTTTGTCCCCAGCTGGTGTCACTGTTTGGGAGGCCTTGAAGCCATTGGGTGGTGGTCTTTTGCTGGAGGAATTGGGCTGCTTATAGGACATAACTGCAGCTAGTCTACCTTATGGGTCATAACTGCAGCTTGAGCTTTCCCTATATAAGATATAGTGCTCAGGCAGAAGAATGAAACCCATGGGTGGGGTATACTTGAAGGGCTGGCAATAATACAAGGGCTACAATGGCTGGCCAGGAGAGAAGGGAGAAGGGGAGATACAAAGGTAAGACCAAAAAGGAAATGGAACCCAGTCCAGAGAGCCTGCAGAGTTAAAGACTCTGATTAATGAGGGACATTGTGGGGGAGGTGGTACTCAGTGGGACACGCTAGATGGCACAGCTTAGGCAATGTACTGGAGAACTAGGCCAAAGGGAACAAGAGCAGAAACTCAGAGATGAATAGTGATCTTTGATAGCAGCTAAAGCGAAAACTGGTGGTGACTTGGATCAGAGACAGAATTGAGGGTTTAGTGAAAGGAGAGTGGAGTAGATGAGAGATGGTCAGGTGTGCCTACCGCTTTACCCAGAGGACTTGAGTTTGATTCCCAGAACCCATGGCAATGGCGTACAACTTGTGTCTACGACTCCAGGGACCTGACACTCTCGTCTTTGTGAGAACTGCACTCATAGGGCTTTTACACACACAGACATACATAAACATAAATAAAAATAACAGAAAATTGGCATGCGCATGGTACATATATATACAGGCAGGCAAAACACTCATGCACATAAAAATAAGATAAATAAATCTAAACTAAGTCTTTTAAGCAACAAAAATAAATCTTTATTTAAAAGTAATTAATTTATTTTTAAGGTAGAAAAATAGGATTTGCAAAATGGCTTGAGGTGGGAAGTGAGGAAAGAGTCCCAGATTACACCCAGGCAACTAGGGGGACGGGGTTTCTATTAATAAAGCATATTTGTTGGGGGGAGACTTTCATGAGCTCATTTTTAGACATATGCTTAATTTAAAATCCCTATTAAATATTCAGGTGTAAATGTCAAGTAGGAAGTTAACGTTGGGATTGTGGAATAGAGGGAGGAAATCCGGGTTGGGGCTGGGCCTTTGTTTGCATATGGGTGGCCTTTAAAGCAGGAGACTACAAAGACCTGCCAGGGAGTGAGCATAGATGGGAAGGGAAACAGTTCAGGGTTAAACCATTGGGTATCTCAACTTGGAGGCTTCTGGATATGCAGATGACAGGTCAAACCAGAAGTCCAGGAGGCACCCGGAAGAGTAGGAGAAAGCCAGAGGGGTAAACCCTCTGGAATCAGGAGAAGCAAGTACTTGTAGAGCAGGAGGGCCCTGGCCAGTGAGACGCGAAGGAAGACTGTGACACTAGAACAGAGAATTAGCCACTTGGCTTGGTGCATCCCGGTTCACTGCCACACAAGATCAACTTTTGCAAAGAAGTTGAGAAGAAAAATGTGCTGACTGATATAGGAAATGAGTGCGGAATGAGGCAACAAATTTAGACACTGTTCCCGGAAGAGAAGTGGAGAAAAGAAGCCATTAACGAAGAGGAAGAGGCGTAGAACAGCTGTGTGTATACTGCGGCAAATGTTCCAACAGACAGGACTGATGGAAAGGGATTCCGGAACAACGGCCTGTGTAGGTGCAAGGGTCGAGATGTTCTTTTCCAAACTCTTCGTTTTTGTCAGGTGGGAAGCAAGGTTAGAAGTCGGATGAAGGAGAAAGTATTCAGGCTTTGAGAAGAAATGAGGAAGCCTTAAATTATGACATGACAGTCGGAAGGGGATTGGACCAGGGAGCTGCTTTCTGTGACCAGACAGCCTAGGAACCTGCAAATCACAGGCTAAGAGAAATGGAGAACTTGGTGGAAGTGGATTTTCTGGGTTTTCTTGCTCAGGTTCTGCTCCTGACAGGATGAGGAGTTAAATATATCTGGGATGCTGTAGTTTAGGTAAGCAGATATGATTCATTTAGGAGGCTAGGGCCTGAGAACGAACTAAAATGTATCACAGAGAATGACTGTGTGGGCCACGCACCAGCCCAGCTGAGTAAAGAGGGGAGTGAGGTCACAGCCAGGGACTGGTGAGCAACAGTATAAAAGTTTTAAGATCAGTGGATTGAAACAGAAGGTGAGGTCAGAGGGAGTGCAGGGAATGAGCTGGGAACACAGGGGTTGGTGCTAGGCTTGGAATGGGTGCTGGGAAAATACAGAGTGATGGCATCTACTGAAGTCAGGGCTGTGACAACATGAGTGAACTGATGAGGAAGGCCAGGGCTAATTCCAAGGCAGAAGCACAAGGACAGAGGGGCCAGCACGTTGCAGTGGTGGCTTCCTAGGAGCCCAATGTGACTCAGAACGGGGACCTGGGACAATATGCACTCCAGTTCTTCTCAGAGCCAGGATTCCTCTTACCCTATCCTTTATCAGTGTCCTTTATTATTATCATTATGTAATCAAAACCGGACCTGACATCAGCTCTGCTTACTGATAGACATTTCCCATTTTTATAAAAATGAAGAGATACTTGGTGGATACATGTATGTCCTCCCTAAAGAGACACAAAATATAAAGCAGGAGTAATGTTAATATATGTATAATTATATGTATTGTATACATATGTCATTTGTTCTTCTGCTGCTGTGACGGAATACCACAATAAATAAAATGATTTAGGGCAGAAAGTATTTTGGCTTTCAGTTCTGAAGAGGATACATTTTCATTCATACATAGGAAGCAGAGAGTAAACAGGAAGTGAAGCTTCACTATAGATCTCGGGGCCCAGCCTCAGTGACGTACTTTTTCCCCAAACAGTGTCAGCAGCTGGGGACCAAGTGTTCCAAAACATGTGCTGGTGAGAGACATTTGTCATTTAAACCACCATGGAATGTCATAAACATATGCATGCATATATGCTAGTCGTATATAATATACACATGTTAGACATGTATGTGTGTACCCTTAAAGTTCAGCGTGGCCATGTGACTTGTTTTGACAAATTTCATGAGTGCAACTGACAAGGGTCGCTTTAGGGAACTTTCTTTTTGCATGCTTACATTTATCCTGTCCCTATGATCGAGTAAACATACATTGATATAGAAGTAGTTGTCACATGTGCCTGATCATGACATGGAGACTTCTGTCCCAGAGACTCAGCCACTCTTGTGTTCCACATTGTGTAAGAAATAACTCAGAGTGGATACTTGGGTGTGTTTTTGTTCCCAGTGTAGCAGAATGGGGCCCCCTCTGTGTATTTTCTGCATGTTTTTTTATGGCAGGTGCTGTGACAGCAGTTGAGGATACAGAGGTTGATAAAGTTGTTGGTGCTCTTTAGTTATCAGAGAATGAGGTACAAGGTTGGGAGCAATGGCAAAGGGAGCAGCTGCAAGAACCTGGGGAGTCAGGCTACCATGGCTCTTCAGTCTCCTCACCTTAGTTTGGCACTTGAAGACTTTCACAATTAGGTCTTAGTCTCTCTTCTCTGACTCTCCTTTCTAGCTCCTTGATTCATCAATAAATGTGTGTTGAGTGACAGGTTTCGGGCCAAAAGGTAAACACACAGTCGATGAAGCAGAGGACCTTTGCCCTCAAAGGGCAGGCGGTTTATTGGAGTGGGTGTTAAATATTTAATTCATCGTGTGCCTGAGTGTTATGAACAGACAATAGACAACATGAAACCAAACCTGGATTCATCCCGGAAACTGGCAGCAAGGGAGGCAGGAATTACGACATCTAGGTATCCTGAGTGTTCAGACAGCCTTATACACACAGAGTGCGGTCTTCCTGAGTCTCTGAGGCCATCCACCAGAGGAATGAGAATGCACGGAGGGGCAGGAGGTCAAGAAGGGAAAGACTAGTCACTGATGGCTCTGTAAGTCAGACTCAGGGACTGGATAAAAACCCCAATGGCAAAGGGACAGACATTTCTGCAGGGCATGTTCATTGAAGGTAAAATTTACAAGTCTTCTTTTCAACATTGCTCTAGCAGTAGAGTTTTGCAGGGAGCCAAAGGGGGTGGTTGGAGGTCCTGTCACCAGCAGATAAGAGGGGGGGTGGTTGGCAATGACGACTTGTAAGATGTGGAAAGCTTCAGAAGTTATTTTTAAAGCAAAATTCAATTTAATTCGTGATTACAGTTGATGCAGAGGGCAATGACAAGGGAAGATTCAAAGGTAATTCTAGTTACTCAAACAGCTAAATTGACGGCAGTCCAGGGGCTGATAAGAACGCCTTCTAAATGGTTGTAGGAGAGAGGGTGAACTCTGAACCATGAACAACCTGAGATGTTCCAGTGGGCCCGTGTGTCTCAGGCCGTCTCTGTGCTGGGTTCACAATGCCATTCCTTCTCATTTCCTCTGCTCCACTGCTCAGGGTCGTAGAGATTTCTATAATCCTGCTCCTTGTAATCTGCCTTTCTCCCATCCCCACCCTTGAGGATCTCCAGGTAATTACTGACCAGCCCTGCCATTAGAAACAGAATATTTTGCATTTTAAGGGTTTTATATAAGCAGAATTATATAGAATGTGTTCTTTTAAGAAACCAGTCATCCAATAAATATTTGAGTGCTTTAGCTCTGGGGACAGTGCCAAAAAATGGACAGACACAGATTCTGCCATCAGGGAGGATTAGTCGACCAAGAGAGGCAGCTGCTGAATAAATAATTTCAGTAAGGTCTTGATGAGAGGGAAAGCATGCAAGATGTATGTACCAGGGGCATCTAAAGGAGGGCTTAGGAGCCAGCTGAAGATCTAATGGAAGAAGGGACAATAAAGCCTGCAGAGGTAAAAGCCAGGGTGTGGGAATAACACGTAGAAAGGTCCCAAAGAAAAGAAATCATGACTTGACCGGGGAAGAGGAAGAAGGCATTTTGGCTGGAGATGACCAGATTAAGAGAAGTGAGAGCATGTTGTGTTTGTGGCTTGTGTTGTTGACTTGATTCTTCCCCTCTGGGTGAGTGTTCTCTCTCCAGCCTCATCCACCCTTCCCACTGATTCCTTCATTCCCTGCCAAGACATTCCCCCACCATTATCATTTATGACAAAGTCAACTTAACAATGGGGCACCCAAATATACAGAGCCCATCTTGCCAAACCCCAAGCCCAGTGCTTGTACAGCCAGATGGTGTGACAGAAAAGAGCTTCCCAGGGCTCCTAAGAACCCAACATGCTGCCAATGCGGAGGACATCAGCACAGAACTCAAAATGAGCACAGGCCTCAACTGTCAAAGACTTGGGCTTAAGAGAAGAGTTCGCTGACAGCCCAGGCCACTTAGCACTTGATTACCTTCTGGCAGGAAAGCCTGTTTATACCATCCCTTACATTTTTCTTCAATTTAATGAAGTAATTAATGCTATAAAAAGCAATGAAAATATAAATGTAAGAAAGCATGTTGCATAATTAACAATGTATGCATATGCATGGCAGGGTATTTCTTTCTGGCATACATATGCATATGTCATTAATTGAAACATAATCACTTTGTTTTACTGCCAAGTGATGGGTATAAGTCATGCTGCCTGGATGTCAGCTGCCAGCCTGACCCCAGTGTATGTGATCACAACGGAGGACCAGAAGGGCCCAGGAGAAAGTGGTGGGCTGGAGAAATTCAGTGCTACCTTCTGCTTCCATCAGCTACTAGATGGAGGCCCTAGGATAGCATATAAGGTGGTCATCAATCTCATTATAGGGGAAGGACATTTAAGGTAGCCTCTCCACTATTGCTTAGATTCTTAGTTGGGGTCATCCTTGTAGATCTCTGGACTTTTCCCTAGTTCCAGATTTCTCTTTAAACCTACAATGGCTCCCTCTATTAAGGTATCTCTTTTCTTGCTCTCCTCTATTCTTCCCCCTACTCAATCTTCCTGCTACCTTATGTCCTCTTCTCCACTCATCTTCTCCTCTTCTCTCTCTCCTAACTCCCTCTCCTCTCCCGCTATGCTCCTAATTTGCTCAGGAGATCTTGTCCCTGCCCCCTTCTATGGGGTACCATATATGTCTCTCTTAGGGTCTCCTTATTTCCTAGCTTCTATGGAGGTGTGGATTGTAGGCTGGTAATCCTTTGCTCTATGTCTAATATCCATGTATGGGTGAGTACATAACATTTTTGTCTTTTCATGATTGGGTTACCTCACTCAGGATGGTTTCTTCTAGTTCCATCCATTTGCCTGTGAATTTCAAGATTCCATTTTTTTTTCTGCCGGGTAGTACTCCATTGTATAAATGCACCACATTTTTTTCCATTCTTCAGTTGAAGGGCATCTAGGTTGCTTCCAGATTCTGGTTGTCAAAAATAATGCTGCTATTAACATAGTTAAATAGATGTCCTTGTTGTATAAATGTGCATCTTTTGAGTACATGTCTAAGAGTGGAATTGCTGGATCTTGTGGTAGACTGATTGCCATTTTCCTGATGAACCGCCATACTGATTTCCAAAGTGACTGTAGAAATTTGCACATCCACAAACAGTGGAGGAGCATTCCTCTTTCTCCACATCCTCTTCAGCATGAACTATCGCTGTTGTTTTTTTTTATTTTAGCCATTCTGACACGGGTAGCACATCTCTTTATTCAAACAAAAAAATCTCAAATAAAAATGAATCCATCAAGCAGACAGAAAAAGTAGGAAATCCATTTGGGAGATAGTTCAGGGGCACAAAAGGCCTGTTTGGTAAGCAGGAAGCCAAGTGTTCGTTCCTCAGTCCTTCTTAAACAGTCCAGACCTGTTGGCACAAACTTAAAATCCCAGCACTGGGGAGGCAGAGAAAGGAGAACCCATGAGATGTGCTGATCAATCAGACTAGACAAATCTGGGAGCCCCAAGTTGCAGTGATAGACACCCCATTCCAGAAAGATAGCTCTATTACTCAAAAAGCAGAACAGACAACTCTTGAAAATGTAACCACAACAAAGTTGTCCTCTGTCCTCCACAGGCATGTGCTTATACCTGCATACATGCTTATGCATTTGCACACCTATGAACACAATTCCACACCTTTGCATGTAGGCATACACACAGAGAAATGTGTTTAAAGTAGAAAGTATAGTTATGTTAAGAGGGGGGCTCTTCCTCCAGCACCTTGTTTCTATATCCTCACTTCTCTGGCTCCCTCAGCCTCAGGAAGTGTGGTAGTGAATGAGAGAATTAGGAGGGTCCCCTAAGTGCCTTTCCATTCTTTCAGGAGTTCTATCTAGAGAGAGTCGAGGGATCTGGTCTGGGAAGTCAGAAGATCCTAGTTCGTACTTATTAGGCAATGCCCATGCACAGTGTGACCTCACACCATCTCCTACTCAGCTTGCCTGTTTTATCCTATCCCCATCAGGAGAGAAAGCAATTCTTGTCTCTTCTTACCCAACCAAGATGACAAACTATGTAACAGCTAGCCAAGGGCTCTGCAGGGGAAGTGTATGGTGGTGATAGACACTCTGTCTCCCAAGGCTGAGGAGGTGGACTCTTACCAACTACACAGCCTTGTGTAAATCGCTAAACCTCACTGTGTGGTGGTTTTCTACCAGTGAGATGGCCGGTATCATGATGTTATCCATGCACAAAGTGCAAGGTCTATAAAGCTGTCACACTCAAAAGCAACGTCCATATGCATCAAGTATATTACCTCTCTAATATTACTACTGTTGGTTTGTGGCACTGAGTGCTGAGCTCAAGGTCTCCCATCTGATAGGCAAGGGCTACAACTGAGTTATCTTATCCAGTCCCTAACCCAATAAAGTTTTATTTAGAGACATAGTCTCACTAAGTTATACTGGGGCGTGCTCGATATTCTGATCCTTCTGCCTCAGTCTCTAGAGTAGCTAGGATATAGATGTGTACCACCATATCTGGCTTTGTTGCTATTCTTATTACAATAAACACCAGTAGAAGACAGCTGGCTATGGGTAGATGTGATCTATATTCTAACCTGGAACCCACTGATTCCTAAATGAAAACACCGTGACAAGAATGCAAAGAATTCTGCAGATCACTCCAGAGAAAACATTAAATGACACATTGGTGCTAAAATGCTTTGGGAAATTAGCACATCTCTGCAAAGATGAGTATAACTATGTATTCCAAAGACAAGCCTAACTTAAAAGAATGGTTGAAAAATGATTCCAGCGTTATAGGAGGTTTTATTGGGACAGCTTGGCTTCTTATCTCAGTGTTAACTGAAGCAGAAAGAACTTTGGAGCTGTGTTTCAACCTAAAGGTTTGTAGAGAAGTGATGGTAGACACACAGTTCACCACCCCAAGCTCCTCACACACCTCTCTTTAGCCTATGAAGTTCTAGAATATGAAAAACAGACAACACACATGCACATATAGGCACACTCACAAAACTATACACATACCACACATCACACAGACAACAACCCACACATATATACACATCACATACACATAAATATACCACACACACATACAACCCCCCAGCATCCAAATATTCCCTGAGAATTTGCTGGGGATCAAATGTGGGCCATGCATGGTGAACACTGGGCTGTGTCACCTTAAGCATTTCAAAGACCAGATCCCTGAATAAATGGAAGGTTTTCATCCACAGAGAGACTAGTAGTGTATCTGTTGCCTGTTCCAAGGATTTGCAAACAATGAGGCTAAACAGCAATGCATTGATTCTCCTCAAGGGAACTGGAGATGTCAGGAACCCATTAATAAGAGCTTTCTGGAAATTCAAATGGAATACTGTCATGAGTATATGGCTCTCAAGTCGAGGGAAGACAATCGCCAACACAAGGCAGTGTCAATCAAGCCAACTGTTGCCTTTGCCCTCCTTCACTCACTCACAGTCTTAAAGAAATCAGAAACTTGGTTAGAGCAAGGTCGGTAAAGAGCTCCCATGCCATGTAGCTCTCAATCTACAAAGGTTACAAACCGGGCAGGAGAGAATTATCCCTCTGAACTAGAAATCTCTGCTCCCACACAGTTCTAGGTCCTTCATGGGCTACCCAGGCAGTGAGGGCCAACCACCCTGTTAAAATGGGCCAGAATGACACAGAATGCAGTAGTTTGGTGGCACCTCTCAAACTGGGCTTCACCTTTTACCAGATACTAAGTCACACATCACAAAAGTCACTCTCCTTTTGTACAAATGATTGGACAAAGTTATTATATTTTGTTGTGGTCATTGCAGTTTGAGCAAGAATTTATAAAACATGGGAGTGGCTGTGGTCAAAATGTTTAGGCTTCAGTACTGTTGTGCTTCCAAGATAGGGACAGTTTTGTGCACAAGACAGGCAGGTCATTAAGCAAACCAAAGTAAAGCAAACCAACCAACCCAACCCAACCCAACCCAACCCAACCCAAACCAAACCAAACCAAACCAAACCAAACCAAAAATTTTAGAGAGATGGAAAGATTTTCTCCACATCTCTACCATTTTTCAAATCAGATATTATTGTTTAGCTGTATTTTTGAGTAAAGGTCTCTCTTTCTCTATGTAGTCCAGTATGGTCCTGACTCATCATCCTCCCTTTGCTGGGATTACAGGTGGACACCACCGTACCTCTCAAGGTACCAATTTTTATATTACCTTTGAAGCTTATAGTTTTTCATTTGGTTTCAGATTTTGATGTTTTTCTGTAATTTGCACACCCTGGGTGGGTCACACTTTGTCTTCTTATATATATTATTTTCTACTACATCAGTCCCTACACTTTTACTCCTAGGGACCCACCCCAAGATCTTCAGTAGGCAGTGGACTGAAACCCTGGGCAGCACCCAACCTATGTATACTTTCTTTAAATATTTTCAATAAACTTTCACCTCGCAACACCATGCACTCGGTGCCTCTTCTCCAGCTGGAACTGAATTGTCCTCATCATGCCTTTTTCATTTGCAGCCACTACTAAGGAAAATAACAAAAGTACAATGACAGTGGCTAAAAGGAGGGCAGTGTGTACAGCATGGATGCACTGGACAAAAGACTTCTTCTCATCCCTGGAAAGATGGATGAAGGCAGTGTGAGGCCGCAAGTGCAATTTAAAACTTAGAAACTTGTTTCCAGTATTCATTAGTTAGTACTGCCAGACATAATCTACCACATGTAACTGAAATCTCAAAAAGCAATCCCATGCAAGTCTGGGGAGGCATTTGTACCATTTTCTCTTGCAGGACTGGAAACTTCCTATTCAGTTTAAGGTCTTGGACATGAGATTCTGTCACCTACATGTCATCTCCTGGATGTCATATGTCATCTTTACCATAAGCACTCCTGAAGCCACAAATACTATCCTGGGATTTCTTTTGGCCTGTCTGGGATCTAGTACCTTGCTATCTCCTTGGATTCTTTGGGAAGTGACCTGTTCTTTCAGCCACCAGTGTTTACTCTTCCAAAGACAATTCCATATCCCAGCTTACATAAGTCAGCTGTTCTTCCCAGGCCCTGATAGTGTTGACAGTCCAGAGGGAAGGCAGGTACCAGATGAGGCAGAGTGTTAAGAATGGGCTTTGATAAGTGATATGAAAGAAAGGGACAGAGTATAATGAGGGAATGTGACCCAGTTTGGGAAGTAGGTTTTGAACTGTTTTAGACTACATCTCTTTATTGATATTTTGGGGAAAAGAAAAGTTGCCGCCTCATGCTGGTATTGTAAGAATTGTTATGGTGGTTACACAGCACTGTGCACACTGACTGGCACACAGAGATTGTTCTCAAATCTTAGTGATGGAGGACACCATCATTATGCTTACAATGCTCACTTCCAACAGAAATTTGAGGCCTAAAAGGGGTGTGTGATGGCTAACTGCCACTGTGACTGGATTTGGAATCGCCTAGGAGTCACAGCATTGGGTGTATGTGTGAGGGTGTTTCCAGACAGGATTAACTAAGGAGGTAAGAAGAAACCCCCTTTGGATATCAGCGGCACCATAACATGGCCTGGGGTCCTGGGCTGAATAAAAAAGAAGGAAGTGAGTTGAGTACCAGCATTTATCTCTGCTTCCTGACTGTGGGTGCCACTGAGCTGCCATCTCATGCTCCTAACATATTGACCTCCCCACCATGATTGATTCTGTGTTCTCCAAAGTAAATCCTTCTTCCTATAATTTGCTTTTGCCAAGTATTTGGCTTTAGCAACAAGAACAGTAACTAATACAGGGTAGGAACCTGAGCTAGGGATGTTCTACTTTCTTTTTTGCTGCTGTGATAAGATTTTAAGGGAGGAATTTTAAGGGTTTATTCAGCTTATACTTCTAGGTCACAATCTTTCATTGAAAGGAGTGGAGGCAGGGACTCATTGCAGGAACCCAAATGCAGAAAACCTGAAAGAATACTCACTGCTTGCTGGCCACTCAGCAGCTCATGCTCAGCTACCTGCCTTATAAAACCCAGGACCACTGCCATCCCATGCCCTCCTTCATCAATTAACAACCAAGGCAATGGCCCACAGACACGCTCAGAGACCAGTCTGTCCTAGATGATCCCTCAGGTGAGGCTTCCCTGTCAGATAAATCTAGGCTGTGTCAAGCTGGCATCTAAAGCTCACTAAGGCATGCGATTTCTCATTTCTGATCTATGTCCCATTTCTTCCCCTGCAATAGTTAAAAAGCTATACAGAGTTAAGTGTCCATATGTAAGATGAAGATATGAAACCAACATTTTTAAAAATCCAAATTGGCCTGCTAATTCCTTATCTATTGTCTGCATCCAGCATCCTGTACCCTGACAATCTGCATTTCAAATTGACACAAAAATAAAGATTGAATTTCCAAAGTTGGCAAAGAAACCTGAAATATACAATAATCTGGATTCCAGGTGTGTGTCAAAACTTCAGAAACCTACATTTCTGTTGGCTAGCTATTTTTCTTTCTCTCCCTTATTCCCTTCTTCTCTCTGTGTGTCTGTCTGTCTGCCTGACTTGCTCTCCCTCTCTCATTCTATATAATCAAGTACTGTAACTGGCAACAGCTCCATAGATATCTTTGGTCCTGTCTGTTGTTCTAGCATGAAGATCCCCTCACCTGTATTTTATTAGGAGGATCCCTACTAGGAGAGTCCATTTCAGGTGGAGCAGTGTGGGCTGATTTTTTTTTAATTCCCAGCATCAGAACTAAACAGAAAAGAAAAGACAGGTGAAATGAGAAAGAGAAAAGATTGAAGATTTAAAAAAGATGGGAACAGAGTAGATTAGAACTGGAACAATCTCCACAATTAAAAAAAGGTTGACAAGATAACACCTGTGAGGTGGCAGCATGTTTTGCCAATTCCCTTGCAGGTATGTAGAACAGAAATATATGTGGATCTTTCCTGGAGTGCAGACTATAGTCAAGGGAGTTGAAGCTTTGCATAAAACTCACTTATCCAAGGAGAAAAAAAAATCCATTTTAATTCCCCATAGAAACTTCAGGCCTAGGTCTCCTTTATCATGCCTTTATTCTCAGTATAAATGCAAGTTGCTGCCCTGGACAATGGGTCAGTTCTCTCACCTCTGTGCTGTGATAACCCACTATCTACTTTGCCTCAACTCTCACCATTACTCCACCGGCCCTCCAGTAAATTTATATCCCCAGCTTTGTCAGCAGCTTCCTGTTTTTTCAGTAGATTCACATTTACTTATTGGTTCATCCATCCATCCATCCATCCACCCACCCACCTATCATCCACCCATGCATCCACCCACCCACCTATCATCCACCCATGCATCCACCCATCCACCCATCATCCACCCATCCATCCATCCATTCATCCACCCATTCTTTTATTAATAGATGTCAATCATCTACCTTTGCCAAGCATGTTATTACAGAGAATAGGAGAATTGAAGAGACTAAGCTGTTCTTAGTTGTGTTTCTCATTGCCATGACCAAATAGGTGAAAAGGCATAACATAAGAAAACAATGGATTACTTATTGGCTCACAGTTCAAGAGGATCATTTCATTTTTGTGGGAAGGCATAGCAGTAGGAATAGAAGGTGGTCGGATCCTACTACATCCAAAGCCATGAAGTAGAAAGAGAACAGGATGTGGAGCTTGGCTATACAATTTCAAGGCCCACCCCTAGAGGCCTACTTCCTCTAGCAAGGCCCGGTCTTCTGGGGATTCCCAGTCTTTCAAAGCAGAGCCATCTGCTGGGGTTCAGTGTTGGTGCACCTGTGAGTAATGCTGCTTCACACTCAAACCACAGCAGCAGGCACTGTTCTTCTATTCTAGCTGGAGGTTACCTTAAAGTAACTTTGGATCATTTGCCATTTCTATGCTTATTGAACATCTTTTATTGGCTAGGATTTATGCCAAGTACTGAGAAAACAAAGACCGATGAGACGATGGCTGGTACCAACCATTGGTGGTACCAAGAACCAAAGCAGATGGTTGTGTTAGTTAGATAGCAAGGTATACTAGTGGTATTGGAGACAGGCTAGAGAGAAGGTAGCCAACTGAGAACACGTAGGGAGAATGTAAAATCCATCCTCAAATATACTTGGATTTGCCTTCTGTTTTGCAGTTATTAATTTATGCAATGAATAACAGAGTACCCGGGAAAGCTTTGAAGAGTTTTGGTACACACAAGCTCCAGGTGAATGTTAGCTTTTGTTGCTTTCCTTATTATCTTCAGTCTTACATGACATTAGAACTTAACAGTAATACAAGGAGCCCAGAGGAGCTGGAGCTCAGAGAAACACACAGCCAGAAGAGTCAAGTAAGTTCTTCAAGCTGAAGTAGACTGGGAGTCTGGTTTCTCTTCCATATGATACCATCACATGTACTACAACCCAGCAGTGTGGCTCACTGCAGAATTCTCTATTTTTAAAAAATGAATAATGATTTTTTAGCACGCTCTTTGTAGACAAGCCCAGAGAGAGAATGCATTTGAATTCATCATTTCTCAACTGCATCAGACCGAGAAAGTTTCCCAAGTTCCTCTGGAGCAATGCACACACACACACACACACACACACACACACACAGAGGAGGGGGGGAGACTTAAGATTCTGTCATTCAGTCACCATCTGCTCTTGGTAAATACCACACTACTGGCCTGTATTTAGCAATCTCCCTTCTCGGATTCTCCATGTTGGGTTTCAGAGGAGAAGGATGCCAGGACCCAGGGCAGTCTGCCAAGGTCAGCTGCAGAACAGCTAAAACCAAAGACACCCACCAACGATTCTGATAACATCAGAGTCTGCTAAGCACACCAGCACAAAGCTTGGAAAAGCCTTGCAGAGCACTGTTCCCAAATTCCTCAGCAGAGAAATACAGTTTGGATATTTAAATCCAAGCATGACTTGTTTGTGGGTTGTGTTTTCAAAAGCAAATATTGTTGAGCCAGTCATTCTATCCTGTTCTAGTGGGTGGCAGGTTAAAGGACTGGGGTTGGAGCCAGGACTTGGATAATGGAGGGCAGGGAACCAGCACACATATACTACCAGGTAGATCAGGGTAGGTGGGAGAGGGGTCAGAAATGTGCAGATATGAACCCACTGGAAATAAAGTTGTCAAAGTTGGGGCTCTAGAGACAAACCAAGAATGTAAAGAGTATCAGTAAGGTTCTCTGGGAGACATCCGGAGAAGGAGACAATGGCGGGAGAGAAGGAAGGGATAGGTAGCAAATAGGGGTGAATATGGCCCAAACACAAACTGTGCTGGAATTAAAATATCTTTAAGGGATATGGGGATGTGGGTCTGTTGTTAGACTGCATATCTAGCATGAGGCACCATATTTATCAGGTGTGGTAATGCATGCTTGTAATCCTAGGAATGTGGAAGACAGAGGATCAAAAGTCCAAGGCCATTCTTGGCTACATCAGTTCAAGGCTAGTCTGGGATACATAAGATCTTGTCTCAAAACAGCAACAAAAGGTCTGGAAGATGACTTAGTTAGTGAAAGGCTTTCCTTGCAAGCACATGGGTTCAAATTAGATCATTCAGTCTCACTTAGTCTATTTGGATAGCTCCAGGACAGTGTGAGACCCTGTCTCAAACAAAGAGATGACTGCTACTTGAGGGATGATACTTAAAGTTGTTCCCTGGTCTCCTCATGCACACACACGTATGCATAAACGCACAGTACAAAGAACCTTTATGTATCCATCTCTTTGTTCAGTGGATATATGGATATTTATGAATATACATAATATAGTGATACACATATGAACATACATGATTATATAATACATATAAATACACACATATGAACATATATATATATACATATATATATATATATATATACATTTGCTTTTAAAGAATGGTGAGATTGACTGAAAGGTACTTATTGTCAGTAAGCAACAGACTAGAACATTTGAGCCTGGGAGTAGGGTGGCATTCTTAGTCAAACTACAACAGGTGGTTACAGTGCTAACCTCAGAGAGTTAAAGCTTGGATGATGAGGGAGCTAGTAAACAGGGAATGGGGAATGACTTAAGGGAAAGCAGGAGACACACACATGTGCATACACACATGTGCGCACGTGCACGCATGTGCACACCCCCCCCCACACACACACAGAGAATATCAGCTATGTTGCCTGATGCAGTTTGATTAGGTCAATACAAATGTAGGGCTCTTGAGGAAGGGACAGTGTGACATTTGACATCTGTAGAGAATAAACTAGAACAGGGTGGTAAAGGACATTCAAGTTCTGCTAGTGGACTTCCAGCTGGAGTGACAGAGCAGGGCTAGGTGCTCAGTTTGCTCCATCAGTTTTATTGTTAACTCGCTGCTGACATGGGGTAGTTAGCACCTCAGCACAGAGAATCTGAGGTTAGAAATGGAAGACCCTTTCTAACCTTAGATGTACTGAATAGCGTTCAGGGCTAAGGGGATGGCTTGGCAGGTGCTTGCTGTTCAAACATGAGGATCAGCTCTAGCACCTCAATAAGAAGCTGGGAATAGCCTGTAACCACAGTGCTGTGGGGCAGAGGCAGAGCTAGAAGGATGCTGGCTGGGGTTTTCTGTCACCAGCCTGGTTCCAGGCTCAGTGAGAGACTCTGTGTAAGGTCGACATTGGCAGAGAAGGCCACTTGACATCCTCCTCTGGCCTCAGTGCATATTGGGGTGTATGCACCCCCACATACACCACACACACAAGTGCACACAAACACATGAAAATTTAACCTTCGTTGGCTTCATTGCCCTCCAAGATCTTGAAGGTCACTCTGGGAGCACCAGAGCTGAGACACAGGATGATCATGTGAGGTAATGTGATGTTGCCAAGTCCTAAAATTCATCATTTGTAAACCACCATCTTTAATGATCATTTTAATCGAGTTTGTCAAATGTTGTTCCCCAAGACACAGTGCTGTGAGAGCTGAGGAGGTGAGCCACACAGGAGAAAACGTACATATTTATGACTAATAGAGTCAAGAGAGATTCCATCCCTGGTCTTCTCAGGTCCTATAACTTAGACTGTACACACATGCTGATGCCAGAGAAGGTTGTTGACGGTCCTGCTCTCTCTCACTCTCTACCTTATTCGGGGTCACTCACTGAGTCTGGAGCTAAGATGCCCGTCAGTGACCATCAGAGATCTTCCTGTCTCTGTCCCCCATAGCACTTGGGTTAAAGTTATGTATGCGCCACACCTGGCATTTTATGTGGACACCAGGGATCGGAACTCAGGACCTGTTGCTGGTGCAGCAAGCATTGTTGCACCCACTGAGCCATTTCCCCAGCTTGGGATGCAGCGTTTCCAAGCAAGGTGTTGTAAGAGATTACTACAGACATTTTTTGCTTGACAGGTAGGCACAGGAAATTACTGGCTTTTTGGGGGAGAGAGGGCTCAAGATCACTTCTGGAGTTTAGCAGAGCTAGAACAAGAAGTGGGCCCAGATGATCGCTCCCGTTCTCCTCTTCACTATTCCTAATCTGACCCGAGGAGCCAAATTTCAGCAAGTCTTGGGTATGGAAGAATGTCATGTTTAAATTCAGCATTTATTTCTCTTCTTTGTCTTTTTTTTCATTTTCTTTGCTCAGAAATTAAAGTAGCAAAGCACAAAGGATAGGGAACTTACCCGGTTTGGGGGAAAGAAAGGAAAGAAAGAGACGTAAACAACGTTCTATTACTGCCTGGGTTTCCAGAGACATTGAGGTTCCCAGGCCTTCATCTCCTGTCTTTTTAGGTCCCTGATTCTGTCTAGAGCCTCAGGGTGAGAGCAGGAGAAGGTGGACAGGGCTTTCAGAAACTTGGGTTATTTGTGAAGAACTGAGCTCCTCCCACTTTGCTACTATGGAGATTTCCCCCTCCACTCTCTGTGATTATAAAATGTCACCCTGGAAACAGTTCAATATTCCCTTGAAAATATAAAGGCAACCAAAATGAAAAACTGCCAGAAATACAAACTCTTTGTAGAAGCCATTAGATTGATTTTATGTGGTGCCATGAGGATGCTTGTCCCCTGAGAACAAGCTCACCCTCATTGCTAGGGGATACATCCCATGGAGGAGGCACAGGAGCCCTAGTAGAAAAATAGATCCTGGAAAGTAGCTCAGGGGAGAATCTTGTTGCCTAGGAGCAAAGAAATGTGTGTGTGTCTCTCATGGGCACACTGACACCCAGAAATCACTCCTTTTCCCCGGCTCTCAGCCTTCTACATATCTGAGCATCTCATCAGACCAAACACTAGACATCTAGAACGATGAGCTTGGTCAAGTGATGGACTCAGATGAAACTTACTATTTTCATTAGAGAACTGAGATGCCAAGAGCAATTGGGACATCTAAATGATTGCCTTTGGGGCTAGAAAGATGGCTCAGTAGGTAAAGGTGCTTGCTGCACAAGCCTAATCACCTAAGTTCAGTCTCTATTACTGACAGTGGAATAAGAGAATGGATTTTTACAAGGTGTTCTCTGATTTAGTACATGCACATTAACCTATATACATACTCTCTCTCTCACACATAAGCATCACACACACACCACACATTTCACACACACACGCACAAGACAATATATAAAATAAAATTGTAAAGGATCATCTTATTTAAAATGGGACTCTTGGCTCACCCCCTGTGTGTTCTGTCTTAGAGTAAGTGAGAGTCAGATGAGTTTACAAGATACTCCCAGTGCTCCCTGCTTTCTTGTCTGGAATGTTCCCATGCCATGGACTCTTGTGCGTGACAGACATATTTTTGTTCAGCATGCAAGAAACAGAGGAGAAAACACCCATTCTCAAGACTAAGTTAGGGTAATTTTGATAGTTTAAGGTCTATGTTCAAACACTGATTGGATGCTGGGCTGCACACACACACACACACACACACACACACACACACACACACACACAAATGTGGGAGAAGGCCAAAGCAGGGTACCAAATGAACTAGAGTTGGAGTTACATGTGCTTGTGAGTTGCCCAGTGTGGATGCTGGGAACTGAAGAGCAGCATGTACTCTTAACAGCTGAGGCATCTCTCCAGTCCTAGTCCTGTTCTGTGACAGACACCAGATGGGCATTCATCAAGGGCAAAGGAAATTTTGTTTAATAAATCCAATAGCCGTGTTAATGGAAATTTCTGTCCTGCCCAGTCCTGGAGGTGTTCAGTCCCAAATAAACACACAGAGGCCTATATTAATTATAAACTGTTTGGCCTATTGATCAGACTTCTTACTAACAAATTCTTACAACTTAAATTAACTCACAGTTCTTATCTATGTTTTGCCATGTGGCTTTGTACCTTTTTTCAGTAAGGCATTCTTATCTTGCTTCCTCTGCATCTGGCCTGCAACTGTGTCTCTGCCTTTCCTTTTTCCAGAATTCTTCTACACTGGTAGCCCTGCCTACCCTTCCTGCCTGGATACTTGCCAATCAGCATTTTATTAAACCATTATGAGTGACAAATCTTTGCAGTGAACATTATCCCACACCATAGCTGCTTCCTCTTCTTCCTTAGAAAGAGGCTGTGGACTGTGGCAATTTGCCTGCATAAGTCTGTATTCATTAGCATCCCTCACAGATGAAGTGACTTGTGGAAGTCACTGCTTAGATCTGAGAAGAGGACTCACAAAGGAGCTCTTTTCTCCTTTATGGTCAATCTTTCCATTTGCCTGTGGCATAATTTTAATGACTGAAGCTTCAGCAGGCACTAAAGACCATGAAGACAGCAGTCAATCAGGAAGAATATTAGAGCATGGAGATAGGTCTTGAGTCCCTGATGCATAGATGCCTTTCACTCCATGTCATTTTAATAAGTGTATCCCACTTAAGACACAATTATTATGGAGGTTATCACCATCCAGAAAAAATAATTCCAGGGGACTAGGGAGGTGGCTCAGTTTGTAAATCACCTGCCATGAAAGCATGAGGACATGAATTCAGATCCTGAGCATCCATGTAAAATATGGGCATGGTGGTACATTTATAATCTCAGTGTTTGAGGAAGAAGGATAAGTTAAGTGGATCCCCAGAGCTTACTGTCCATCAGGTTAGCCAGTTAGTGAGCTCTGTATTCAATAAGAGCCTCTATCTCATAAGTAATGTATAGAGAAATTAAGGAAGACATCTTGGCATAGAGAAGGCTCACTGGTCAAGGCTGCTTCCTGTTCTTACAGAGGAACTGAGTTTGATTCCCAGTACCCCAGTTGGGTAGCTCACAATTGCTTGTAATTTCAGCTCTATGGGATCTAGAACCTTTTTTCTGGGTTCTGCTGGTATCTGCACTCACATGCACATAATAACATAGAGATACACACATTCATACACATCATTTAAAATAAGTCTTAAAAGGGGGCATCAGATGTCAACCTCTAGCCTCCCTGAATGCATATCCATGTCACTGATATGTATGTATACACACACACATACACAACTCACACACACACAACTCACACACACATACATATGCATACTCCACACAGGCAGACACGCACACACATACACATACTCTACATATAAACACGCCACACATACATACACTACCCCCAACACACACCACATGTACATACATTCTCCCCCCAACACACAAAGACTCATAAGTTATAGGTATCTGCTTTCACAAGCATTTCTATTGAAGAACACTTACCAAGAATTTCATTTTACAGATGAAAGGAGTCTCTGGCTTGGCCAACAGTCTTATGATGTAGATGGAGTAATGAAAGCTACTTATTCATTCCTTTGGAAAGCATTTATCAAGTGAGTAGACTGTACTGAATTCAGGGAAACTGAGATAAAACAGAGACAGTTCATTCCTACAAAGTACTCACTAGAGAGCTGAGGAGTTTTTTAAAAGAGCCTTAAACATCCAGCCAGATGAGAGAGCAATAATGCAGGAGAATACAAGGGGCTTTAGGGATATTGAAGTCGATTAGCTAATTCACCTTTAGGAGGCCTAGGCAGCAGCAAAGGCTTTTAAAGGACAGGAGCCTGGAGATGAAAACTTCAAAAAGGAGCAGAATAGACGGGAACTGACTGGTTAGTGCCACAGTGTGCTTGTGACAAGGTCAGAGCTCTGACCCCAGGATCTGGAATTCCATGGGGTGATATTTTGACTTAACTTAATTTGCTGAACCCTAAATGGGTCCTTATACAGACAGTACAGTGCCACACTGGTGAGCAACTGAGATTTCAGAGAGAAATATCAGTCAGTATTATAAAATATCAAATTCAACCAAAGTTTGACTTTTAAAATTCCCATTCTCAACGTAAGAGGAAGTTCAGACTTAATTAAGATAGCAATGCTGCTGCAGGCTTGTTTTTAATAGTAAAGCCTCCACACTCACTCACCAGGACAGGAAGATGGAGTGGATGGCAGAAGGCAGAGGGTGTTAGCTATTGTCTTTATTGAGACACAATATCTAAAACGAAGTGAATTAAGGTGGTGCTAATTTGGCACATAGACAGGCATGGTGATGAGAGTGGTTCTTGCTATGGCGGGGAGAACAGGAGGCTGCTTATTCATATCTAGGCATATCAGGAAGCAGAGATGGCTTGGAAAGCAGGACCCCCTAAACCAAGGACCTGGTCCCCAGAAATTCACTTCCACTAGGAAGGTTCATTTCCTAAATGTTCCACAACCTCTTGAAACACAGTGTCACCAGCTGTTACCAAGTGTTTAGACACAGAGGTCTCTGGGGAATTTTCATCCAAATAATATCAGAAGAAATAACTCAATGTGTGTTACCTGTTATGGTGGTGAGTTTTTCTTTTTGATTTTTTTGTGGTTTTTAGAGACAGGGTTTCTCTGAGTTGTTTTGGAAACTGTCCTGGAACTCGCTCCGTAGACCAAGCTGGCCTCGAACTCACAGAGATCCACCTGCCTCTGCCTCCCGAGTGCTGTGTTTAAAGGCATGGCCACCAACACCCAGCCTTCTTTTTTATTTTTTTTAATTAAATTTTCAACTTGGCACAACCTAGACTTATGTGGGAAGAGTATCACCTCAGTGAGGGATTATCTAGTTCAAATTGGCTCATGGGCATGTATGTGGGGGATTGTCTTGAGTCTTGATTATTCAGTAAATGGTGTGGGTTAACTCAGCCCACTGTGGGCAGCACCATTCTCTACACAGGGAGTACTGAACTGTAAGCGGATAGAGGGAGTTGAACACTAAGCACACATACAATGTGTGTGTGTGTGTGTGTGTGTGTGTGTGTGTCTGTGTCTGTGTTTATGTGTGCACATGCCCACGCTTGACTGGTACAATGTAACTATCTACTTCCATTTTCTGCTGCCTTGATTTTCTACCATGATGAACTGTAATCTGGAACTGTGAGCTGAAATAAGCCCTTTCTCCCCTAAGCTGCTTTTTGTCAGAAAGTTTTGTCACAGCAATAGAACTGAAACATCTCCTTGCTTCAGCAGGTAGTAGCTTTCAGTTTATGCCAGTGAATCATCCTGTCTCCACAGCATGCCATCTCCATAGTAACCAGCAGTACTGCTCTGATCTATATACTTAGGAATTCAAAAGGGCCAAGTATCAGCAATGTATAGGTTAGAAGTAAAGCCAGGGATACAGGTAAGTCATCAGGCCATGACTTAGAAGTGTTGGTCTGTTGCTTCTGAGACTGAGCACTGCCATGGGGACAAAGAAAACTGGAAGAAGTTTAGTCTGGAGCAGAATTCTGACCTTGTCACAAGCATCCCCTGTGGCACTAGCCTGTTAGTTGTCTTTTATTTAGTTTTCTGCTCTGTTTGGAAGCCTTAGTCCCCAGGCTCATGTCCTTTAAAAGCCTTTGCTGCTGTCTAGAACTCCTACATGTGAATTAGCTAATAGACTTTGATATCCCTCAAGCTTCTGGAGCTCTCCTGTGTTACTGCTCCCATCTGGATGAATGTTTAAGATTCTTTTTCAAAACTCCTCAGCTCTGGAGGGGGTACTTACTTTGTAGGTGTCCCTGCACCATCCAGAGAAGCTTAACTTTTGTCCCAATCAGTATTTTACTGTGTTTCCTATCTAGGGAGATGTTTTCTCTGGGTGCTTTTGAGCACAGGAATTCTATTTCACCTTGTTTTAAACAGAGATATTCCATATGACTAAGAATCTCGAGTAAGGAGGTTTTCATATTTGAGTCAGTCTATACAACACAGGACCTGTGTCCATGTTATTCCTTTTGTCTTTTTATGTATATGAGTACTTCTCTCTCTCTCTCTCTCTCTCTCTCTCTCTCTCTCTCTCTCTCTCTCTCTGCATATGTGTGTGTGTGTGTGTGTGTGTGTGTGTGTGTGTGTGTGTGTGTAGGCTAGAAGTCAACACTGAGTATTGTTTCTCAGGATATCACCACTTTTTTTCTTTTACAGGCTCTCACGTTTAGTGGGAGTCTGCTGCTGATTGGGCTATGCTGGCTCATGAAAGAGCCCAATAGGTCTGCACCTCCCCAGCACTGTGAATACAAGTGCGCATTACCATGCCTGACTTTTAAAATGTGGGTGTTGGGAACTGAAATCAAATCCTCATTATTGCATGGATAGCAACTGAGCCATCTCTCAAGCCCTTCTTTCTTTTCCTTAGCTCTACCATCTCAAATCTTGTCCCTAGGCTTTCCCAATAGCAATGAAAAGCCCAAAGAGTCTAGAAATGGAATCCTGTTCCTTATGAAGAGGAATGGGGTCCATTGATTCTGTCTGACTGGGTCAGTGTAGGCCAGTGCTGATCCTTGATCTGTAAATAGTATTCAAAGTAAAATCCAATTCTAATTGGCTTAGACCTGTTTTCTGAAAACCTTTCTGAGTAGACCAGTGGGTGAATCTAGGGCTTTGAAATACATGGTCATTGTCACAAGAATTCAAGTCTATCACCCTAGTGTAGAGACATGCATGAGTTATATGCAAATGAGTATGTTGCAATAAAGCTTTATGCATATGAAATATTCAGAACAGTTTTTGAATATGTTTTCTTTTTTCCAGTGTACATTTCTGACTTCTGTATAAAAAAATTAGGTGTCGTTAGGTGTGTGGATTTATATCTGCACCTTCAGTTTGATTCTATTAAGCAACATGTCTTTTTTTTGCCAATACCATGTGGTTTGTATTACTGTAACTCTATGGGGCAACTTGAAATCAGGGATGGTGATACCTCCAGCAGTTCTTTTATTGTCCAGGATTGTTTAGATATCCTGGTTGTTTTTTGTTTGTTTGTTTGTTTTGTTTTTCCATATGAAGTTGAGAACTGTCCTTTTGAGGTCTGTAAAAAATTGTGTTGGGATTTTGATGGGAGTTTCATTGAATCTGTAGATTGCTTTTGGTAGGATGGCCATTTTTTACTATGTTAATCCTACTGATCTATTACCATGGGAGATCTTTCCGTCTTCTTATATCTTCTTTAATTTTTAAATTTATTTCTTCAAAGACCTGAAGTTTTATCATACAAGTCTTTAACTTGCCTGGTTAGAATTATCAAACTGGATGTCTGCTTGGAGAAGAATGCAAATAGATTCATATTTATCACCCTGTACAAAACTCAAGTTCAAGTATATCAAAGACCTTAATATAAAACCAGATACATTGAAACCGATAGATGAAAAAGTGGTTATAAATAGTCTTAAATTTAACATATTGAAACAGGAGACAACTTTCTGAGCAGAATACTGATAGCACAGGCACTAAGATCAGCAAGTAATAAATGGAACATCATAAAACTTTTGTAAGGCAAAGGACCCAATCAATAAGACAAAACAACAGACCACAGAATGGGAAAAGATTTTTACCAAATCTATATCTGATAGAGGACTAATATGCAAAATATATAAAGCACTCAAGAAACTAGATATCAAAACCCAAATAATCTAATTAAAAAGTACAGACCTAAACAGAGAATTCTCAGGAGATGAATCTCAAATTACTGAGAAATACTTAAAGAAATGTTCAACATCCTTAGCCATTAGCAAAACGCAAATCAAGCTACTTTGATCAACAACACAAGTGACAACTCATGCTGGTGAGGATGTGGGGCAAGGGGAACACTCTTTCATTGCTGGTGTGAATGCAAACTTGTACATCCTTTATGGAAATCAATATGGTGGTTCCTGAGAAAATTGGGAATGAATCTACATTAAGACTTAGCTAAACCACCATTTGGCATATACCCAAAGGATGCTCCATCCTAATACAAGGATGCTTTACAATCATGTTCATTATGGCTTTATTCTTAAGAGCCAGAATCTGAAAACAACCTAGACGCTACTCAAAAAGAAGAATGGATAAATAAAATATGATATATATACACACACATATATATATATTTATGCATTGAAGTATTACCCAGCTGATTAAAAAACAACAAAAAACATGACATGAAATTTTCAGGAAAATGGGTGGAACTAGGAAAAATAAACTTCCTATATGAGGTTACCCAGACCTTGAAAAAAATATGATATATATTCACTTAGAAGTGGATATTAGCCATTAAGTAAGTGATAACCAAGCAGTCTATCAAAAGAGAAACATGGATATCAACACAGTCACAAAACCTTTGACCTACCATCTGTCCTGCTTGAAATATATGATAGGCCAATGCTTGTACAGAACTTGTGGGAGTAGTCAACCAATATCTGACTTAAGGTCACTGCATTAGAAGGAACCCATACCTCACACTAATTGAGTAACCAAGAACCAGAGATTAGGCAGCCTAGAGACCTAGGGCAAAACCGAACATGACTAGTCTAAAAAATAAAAAAATCATGCATATATCTCTTAGGGTCCTTCCTGAATCCCAGACTCTCTGGCAGTGGGATTGTAGGCTGGCAATCCCCTGTTCCATGTCTAAAATCTATATATGAGTGAGTACATACCATGTTTGTCTTTTTGTGACTGGGTTACCTCACTCAGGAAGAGTCTGGGAAACAGGGAAGACCCTAAGAGAGATATGCATGGTACCCCAGAGAAGGGGATTGGGAGCTTGATGGGAGGGGAGAGGGAATGGGGAGAAACAGAGTAGAAAAAGAGGAGGGGAGAGGAGGACATGGGGGAGCAGGAAGATTGAGTTGGGGTAAGAATAGAGGAGAGCAGGATGAGAGATACCATAATAGAGGGAGCCATTATATATTTGATGAGAGATCTGGCACTAGGGAGATTTCCAGAGATCTACAAGCATGATACTAACTGGCAATCTAAGCAATAATGGGGAGGCTATCTTACATGCCCTTCCCTGATAAGCAGATTGATGACTACCTTATATGACATCCTAGAAACTTCATCCAGTGGCTAATGGAAGCAGAGGCAGACACCCACAGCTAAATACTAACCTGAACTACTGGAACCCAGTTGAAGAGACAGAGGGTTGATGAGCAAAGTGATCAAGACTGGGCTAGTGAAACCCACAGAGACGGCTGATTTGAACAAGGGGAAGCTCATGGACCCCAGACTGATGGCTGAGAAGCCAGCATGGGACTGATCCAGACCCCCTGAATGTGGGTGTCAGTGAGGAGGCCTTGACAATCTATGGGGCCTCGGGTAGTATTTATCCCTGGCATACGAATGGACTTTGGGAGCTCATTCCACATGGAGGGATGCTCTCTCAGCCTGGACACATGAGGGAGGGCCTAGGCCCTGCCCCAGATGATATGACAGACTTTGGAGATACCTAGTGGAGGGCATCACCCTCCCTGGCGAGGGGGAGGAGGGATAAAGTGAGAGATTGGGGGCTGGTGGGAGGTGGGGGAGGAGCGGAGGGAGAGAGAGCTGGGATTGACATGTGAAGCAAGCTTGTTTCTAATTTAATTAAAAAAGGGGGAAAATCAATAAAATTCCAATGCTATTCTGCTATAATCATAGATCAGTGCTATTCAGTGATCATCAGAGAGGCTTCTTCCTGAAGGAGATAGAAGAAAATGCAGAGGCTCACAGGCAGACATTATATGGAGAGAGAGTCAAAATTAGAGGTCACCATCAAATCCCTTCCCTCAGAGCTCAGGGAATCCTGTGGAAGAGGATGTAGAAAGATGGTAAGAACAGAGGGGATGGGTGACACAACCAGAACAAGGCCCTATGAATCGCCTAAGCAAGGCATATATGACCTCAGTGAGACTAAAGCAGCAAGCACAGGGCCTATGTGGGTATACACCATGCCCTTTGCATTTATACTATAGCTATTAGCTTAGTATTTTTATGGGACTCCTGACTATGACAAAGAGTGGGTCTCTGACTCTTTTACCTGCTCTTGGGGCTCTTTTCCTCCTGTTGGGTTGCTGTATTCAACTTTGATATCAAAGTTTTTGCTTCATCTTATTATATTTTATTTTAACATGTTTGGTTGTTATTTCTCAGAAGCCTTTTCTTTTCTAATGAAAGATAGAAGGGGAGTAAACCTGGAGGGGAGGGTAAATGAGGAGGAAACAGAAGGGTGGGAGGTTATAATAAGATTAGATTGCATGAAAAAAGGCCATTTTCAACTAAAACATCATTGAAAGTATTTTAAAAGACCCTCCCCCCTGAAGTGTTCTGAACAGGCAAATGAAACTTGAATAGGTCAGTGATTGCTTAGGATTTAAGGGGATGGGGAAGTGAGGACTAAGGGCTTACAGGACTTAAGATTTCTTTGGGGGTGATGATAGCATTCTAAACGTGTTTGTCCTTTATTATCTCCTCAGTGGTCCTCCAAGTCTTCTTGTCCTGGATCAGGCTGAATCTGGCTCTGGAACAGGGAGAAAGGAGTGGAAGTTTATGAAGCTTCTAGAACAGTTCAGATATAAACCATTTCAACAGTGGTTACAAAGGTTTATTTCATGGTACAAAAATGCTTGTGATAGGAACAAGAATCTAGAAGGTTGTCCATGAAAAGAATTGTTTTGCTCTGCCTGGAAATCCCTCATGAGGGTTCCCTATCATCTCTGCAAGGTGTTGTAAGTCCCCAGTTAGAAGGTGCTTTGCTGTCCTCTGTTGCATCTCTCTACCTGATTTCCAGTAATTGTACTTTTACTTTTGCTTGCTGCATACTTAATAAAACCACTTATTCAAAAACTGAAATCTCAATGATTGTAGCTTATTCTCTGTATGGAACAGTTGTCTTCTAGAATTTTGTTTCTTATCTCCCCAAGCTGAGGATTCAACATTGGCAGATTTTGGTCTGTCATTCTATGACTGAGCTTCACTCCCTGCCCTAACTGTAAATGGATACTGTGAATTATATGTGGGTATATATCCATAAGGCTGCTAACAAAGAGAAAACCTCTGTGGATACTGAAATCTGAATCCCATACATTTCACACATGGAGACACACAACATTACCATCCCAACCATTTAAAATATGATCTTGTTGGCCGTCTTTGCTGTGGGCAATAGTGGCTGTCCACCATTGGTTTATGGACCTTGCCTGGTGATCATTGACTTGGATTCATCGGTGTGACTTCTGGAGAAAAGTAAGAAATGAGGTGGCTCTCTCTTGTACTGAGGGAGAAGCTGGCACCAAGAACACACAGGAATCCCTTAGGAGGAAGAATGGGGAAGGAGGAGGCTAGGAAACTATAGCTGGGCCCCTTGGGAGTCTGATAACTGTCAGCTGTCTCTTGCTGATGAAGAAAATTTGATTTCTAAACATCTATCAACCCTTATTTCCTGTTCTCCCTAGCAAGAATTCCAGGAAAGTTTTCCATCTCATTTCCAATTCTATGTGAGAATCCCCATAGATGCCTCCGAAGATCCTGGGGTCAGGGCTACCCTTTTCTGCCTGAAGTAGACAGAGGGGTACAAATGGTCCAGCAGCCACTATGGGCATGCTCCTGCCTCGAAGCCTCTAGTGTTTGGGTCACTGCTGTTTTGTGGCCTGTCTGTCTACTTGGATAAGAAACAAAAGCCTTCTCTTCTTCTGTGATTCCTCTGTTTTCAGAGTTTTCCTCCCTGAGCTCAAGGCAGCATTTCATACCCACAGAAGTTTCTGGATAGAAACTCAAGAGAGTCAATGCCGTACTTGGAATGTGAAATACCCTCCTTTGGCTTATAGGTGGGTACCAACCTGGTGCACTCTTTTAAAGGTTCTGGAATCATTAGAAGGATGTTGGAGCTTCACTGGAGGAAGTCGGTGAATGAGAGAGTCTGTGACTGACTTGAGGTTCAGTAGTTGTGCCTCAGTTCTTCCTGCCTCTCCTGCTTGCCTGATGATTAGATGTGGTCAGCCTCTTCCACAGTGATGGACTATATACCTTCTTAAACTGTAGGCCACAATCAACCTGTCCTGTCTTAAGTTGCCTTTTTGTCAGGAATTTGTCACAGCTATGGGACAAGCAATGGCTACAACTGGCCCGGGTTATCCAGCATTCCTGGGCCAGTCCCTGTATTTTTGGGGCAGTAATACAGATGCTCAGAACAGGTAAGACAATTTGTCTTTCTTAATATGGCCTAAGAAAGTCTCCTTTTTTCTTAAAAGGGTTAAGAGAGTTCTCAAAATGAGAGCAGGCCTGATGAGAATTAGGGACAGCCGTTGAGAAGGGGCAGGAAGATAAGATTGACTAGGAGGATTTAGTAGACCATGCTTTAATTCTGGAAAGAAGGGCTGTAGTAATTATTGGAGAATCTAGGAGCAGAAGAAGGACTTTTAGCTAAGGACCTGCTGTGCCCTGGGGCAGGAGGGGCCCAGTGAGAGAAGGGTGCTGAAGCTCACACTCCCCAGAGGCCTCTAAGGACTGAGGTCCTGAGTACAGTCACGGAGAGAGTCTCAGCCTCGAGGCTCCCATCTCTGTCTCCCAGTGAATGCTGCTTCTCTCCCAAGAGGATGGATGTGTCTGCTTCAGTGTATTAAGGCAAGTTTATTTCCTTTTAAAGTGAACGGAATTGAGTTCATTGACTTTATATTGAGTTCACTGGCTCCTGGTGCAACTGCAAGTTCCCATTGCTTCCTTCCTTCTCCATTTGTACAGCTAAGATGGCTCTGTGGTGGCAGAGGGAGATGCCTTGTCCCTGTAGCAAAAGGAATTCACTGAAGGGTAATGGAGGGAAGGCGTGCTAGCTAGTTTTTATGTCAAGTTGACACAAACTGGAGTCATCTGAAACGAGGGAGCATCGATTGAGAAAATGTCTCCATAAGATGCCTGTAGGCAAGCCTGTAGGACCTTTTCTTAAATAGTGATTGGTGTGGGAGGGTGGTGGGTGGTGCCACCCTTGGACTGGTGGTCCTGGGTGCTTCAAGAAAGCCAGCTGAACAAGCCAGAAGGAGCAAGGCAGTTAGCATCACCCCACCATGTGCCAGCTCTAGCCTCCAGGTTCCTGCTCTGGCCCTGGCCCTACTCCCTTCAACAATGAACTATGATACGGAAGTATAAGGAAAATAAATTCTTTCCTCAAGGTGCTTTTGATCATGGTGTTTCATCATAGCAGTTGAAACCCTGACTAAGACTAAAGGAATTCCAAGGGGACAGAGTACCCCTCCCTCATGCTAACAAGGAGTTAGATCCTCGGTGTGCCAATAACCCTGAGACATTGTCTCCACAGATGAGTTTTCTGCTCCCTTCTTAGCCCTGGAGAGCAGCACATTTTCCATCTCTCTGACGTTGACACATGCTGTGGGTGGAGTGGGAGGAAGGACTGGGAATCAGGTGTGCTCAGTAGCCCGGAGAGTCTCAGGAGAGTCTGGGGCAGGGGGAGGCGGTAGCAGGCTGCCTTGTGGTTCCTCTAGCTTAAGGAGCACTTATGCCCCCTGCTCCTAGGACACTAACTCTTCCCAGGTGACATTGACTCTGAGAATGTCACTCCTGGGTTAAGTCATGTTGAATCACCTCTTGTGGCAATTTAAAGTGCTCCTGTCAAAGATGACCAGATGAGGACATCCCCAGGTGTACCTCTAGAGACATATCTCTGGGGGTATCCTACATTACTCTTTGCAACTGCATGATGTGATCTTCAGAGATCTACCAGGGTTGGCTTGTCACCACTCTCCCAACTTCTACTTGTTTAAAATCCTCTTCTCAGTCAGTGGCAGGAGCCCAAGATCTGCTGTTAGTCCAGAGTGAGACATCCAGCTTTGAGAAGATAACATCCATTAGTTCGAAATACTTATCTAATGAAGAGCACTGTTGGAGGTCTATAGGGCCTGCTCCAAGAAAGTGGGGAAAACGATGAAACACATATAAACTTTATTTCAGTTAGTAATAATACTAATAAGAATAAAGTCAAAACAGAGAGATCAATAGCAAATAAAGGCATTCATTGAGATAGGAGGTTGGAAACAGAGCCTTGAAAGTGACTATCCCCACCTGGCAGGAAGTGCAAACTTGGCAGACAGATGTTCACTCCTAGGTATGTCTTAGGGTTTCTATTGCTGTGAAGATACCATGACCATGACAACTCTTACAAAGGAAAACATTTAATTAAATAGATTGCAGTTTCAGAGGTTTATCATCATGGTAGGAGCATGAACACATTACTTAGGGACTGGCAAGTGTTGTAAGAGACAATATGTTTGTTATAGAAATGTTTCAAATCTGTGAGTATGATTTATCTCACTCACATTTGTAGAGAGGCAGTCTGAGGCATGAAGAGAACTCCAATTTAAATCCTGGCAAGGACCAGGACCAACTCCAATCCTCAGGCAAATGGAGGGAGTTGTGGGGAAGAGGTACTTAATGGCACAAGGGGCCTTAGAACTTGAATTAGGCACCCTTTGCAGAAGAACTGTGGGAAGTCAGACAAGAATATGTTATCTCAGAGCAGCTACCTACTCCTGTGACTCCAGTGGTGACCCAGGAAGAGAATACAAGGCCTTGTGTGCTCAGGAGCCTTCCAGTACCCATAGGAATAGTCTTTCTACCTACATGTGAGAAATAGGTTTTTCCTATCAAAGATTGTTCCCCTGCCAAAGGCCAATGTTCTATAACCCCCAGGTTCTATAACACACCTTGTAAAATTTTTATACAAATCTTTTAATCTTCCCTACTTAGTAAAACTTTTGTTTATGCAAAACTCTCCCTGCTCACCTCAACCCCCAGAAACCTCTACCCACTTTTCCTTCAGTCCCTTTTAAAACGAGACAACTGAGAAATACTGTGAATTTGGATTCCAATCCATGGGGAAAAGATACAGTCACTACCTACATTAGGGTAAGAAACAACTGAGCTTCCTGCCCTGGCATGCTTGCTTGCCTAGTTTGGATTTTGGTGAATGCTGTTTACAATATTTGCCCTACTAAATTAATTTCACTTAGTTCTGTGTTCTGTTGTGTCACTCCAACAGTATTCCTTGTTTGTTTCTAACACTACCTCTATCCCAAGTTAGGGGTTTGACTGTTTCCTCCTCTCCTCATGATGGCCTCTTCCCACCTCAGTCTCTCTCTCTGGGTGTTGGGGTTGTTCCCCATCACTGAGGCTCCTCCTCATGGGTGACAAGGTCTCCTTCTACTGACTGCAGAAAGATATTCACAAGAATTGCTACATTTCATGCCAGCTTCCTCCATGGATAGATGAGGATACAGGCACAGAAAGTTGGCCAGGCAAATTGTAGGCAGGACCAGGTTTTGACCTCTAGCAAATTGGAAATCCAACTAGGACTGGAACTCAAGTCTCTGGACTTCCAGCCCAGTGCTTATTCTGTTACCCCCATCTGTTGCATCTTTCATCTTCTTCTCAAAGATGGAACTGTAAAGATTGAAAGAAGGCTTTGAGGAGGACATGGTGTCAAGTCAGCAAATGGATACAGTGGGAGATGCCATCCTAATGGCAGAAGGGTGAGCTGCTGACTGTCCCTAGGAAGACTAAGTTCTGGTGTTCCTTTCCACAGACATCCCCTCCAGTGGCCTCTGTTGTCCTTGTTGGTGACCTATAGCCATGGGTTGCATAATTTCTCCTCAACGAAGATTCTGCAAGGAAAGGCATTTGCCCCTTCTCTTCTTGGTACCAGGATGTGGTGCAGAAGGACAACTGAGAAGGATTATGAAGCAACCCTGCTAAAATCTAGTCAGAAAAAGGAACCGGAGAGAGTCTTCAGGGCAGGGTTTTCATCTCAAAGTCTCCCCATATCTACACCTTTCAAGCTGAGCCTCCAAACACTCTTCATAAGACAAGTAGAATGGGAATTAGTATCCTGCCTGAAGCTAGGGCATGCATATGGAGACAATACCTTCTAAACTAAGCACTGGAGACCTGAAATAACTCCACAGCCAGAAGTTGGTTTTGAAACCCTGATTGCTCTCATTGTGCATGGAGGAAGCCCTGTGAGATTTCATCCCTCGGTTTCATGTGAGAATTAAAAGGTACCTACATCAGAGGGGTTTGTGAGACTCTGGGTAGGCTGAGAGTTAGTAAGCTACACAATGACCATGGCTGTTACCCTTATGTTGGTAACACTCATGAGCTCTTGGATAGGCTTAACACCCAGGCAGATCTTGTTTTGATGCTGTTCCCAGCGCCTCCACCAATGTGAAAGCTGTCTGTCATTTATGCCCTACAAAAGAGGAACACAGACATCCCTCTTCCAAATTTTCATGAAGGAAACTCCAGACCACAGTAAGTACTGCACTAAAACATATTGCAGTTGACCATTGCCCTTGGTGCTTCTTGAGGGTTCCATCTTTATGTGGTAGTCCAGGTTTCTAAACCCAGACCAAACCCAGTGGGGAGACAAGGGATCCAGACATAAGACTGTTTCTGTTTCTACTCCAGTGATCCTTGGGACAATGACTTCAGTATGCAATTTGGAAAAGGCTGAAACAGAATCAGAACTTATGCAAATACACACAGTCACACACACCATGTCAGAAATGTATTAACTTTTTGGTGATGAAACCTGAAGGATGATATCCAAAGAAGGGTCGAAAGCTGCTGTACATAGTCATTGTGGAAGGGCAATGAAATAAAATGGACAACTTACATAAAGAAAGTGCCTGTCCTGCAGGGCAGCACAGCCAATCATTCTGGGGATTTCCACTTTCAATATACAGAACCATTTGTTCCTTAGCAGTCAGAAGTCATGTGTGAGATATCTCTTCTCTGTAAATTAACATCCTCTGTGAAAGGGTCAATGTCTAATTAACCAGAGGCCTTCTGAAGGTATATTTTATTTAAGCAGCTAATAAACTTTGAGTGAGCCTGCTAGTAAGAACTCCAGTGTTGAAGAGATGTGTGGTCAACCTTTTGTCCCGAGTCAAAGTTCTGGAGAATTTTAAAAATAATTATTGAGCTCTCTAAGTCAACATGTTTTTAATCTGTAAAATGTGGGTAAGGAGGTTTTGATGGTTTGGGAGCAGGGTGGTCCACCTGCAGCCACCCAGCATCTCACAAGCTTGGACATGTGGTCCCCTGCTGGTTGAGCTGTTTGGGAAGGTTGAGGATTCTTTCAGAGATGGAGCCTGGCTGAAGGAAGGGGTCCTTCAGGATAGACCTTGGGATTTCAGAGCTCAGCCCCAGCTTCCTTTTCATTGTGTTTCCTGATGTGGGGTGACCAGTCTCCTCTGCCTGCCCCTGCTGATGACTGTTTGTTCCTGCGAACTGTGAGCAGAATAAACCCCGCCTCCTTTAAGTTGTTTTTGTCAGTATATGTGTTAGAGTAATAGAAAAGTAAGAAAGAAGCTTTACTTCTGGGAGGAATTTGAGTGTGTTTGACTTTGTGAAAGATAGAAGCAATGCTATATAAATTTGAGACAAGATCTCACACAGCCTAGGCTGGGCTTGAACTTCTGATCTTCCTGCCTGGGACTGCAGGTGTATGTCAGAATACCCTATATATTTTACACACATGTGCGTGCGTGTGTGCACATGCATGCACACAACTCAGGCATGCACACACACACATACATACACACACAACATATACTCTCAGAAAGGCCCTGTGGGTGGATAGTTATTTAATTTTGTCTATATGAGTGGCTTTCCAGAGACCACAGAACAAGGAAGCAGGAAGTACTTTCCTGATTTCAAAGCTCTTTGGGTAAGTGATGTTGCCTCTTTAAAAGAAAAAAAAAACAGGAGGATTTCCAACAGCATCTGCCTTGAACTAGAATTTGATTCAGCAGCACTTATTCATTTTCCTGTTATTCACCCAGACTTTGTTCCTTCCCTCCCTCCCTCCCTCCCCCATCCCTAAGCAAAAAAGCCTTTTCTTTACCATTCATTTAGCACTTCAAAGTGGGGAGGATGCTTCTCTGAGTGAAACATCTTGCTGGCAAAATGACACTCCATTTTCCCAGAGTCCTAACAAAGCTTTTTGATTTGAATGTCAGCTCTGGGAGTGTGATTAAATGTAAGATTTGCTTTTACATTTTCCAGCTGCAAAAGAAGTTGTACAGGTCCATCCCTTTGCCATGTGGCGGATGATGAAGCTCCTAAAAGTTGCCATAGCGACTCAACTAGGAAGACAGGATTCGGGGATAGGCATGGAGCCCAGTGAATTTCTGCAAGTTTTATAGGTGATAGGATTAACTCACTTGACTTTACAGTCCTGAGGAGTTGTGTGAGCATGTGTGCCTGCGTGTGTGTATGTGTGTGTGTGTGTGTGTGTGTGTGTGTGTGTGTAGGGGGAGGGGGCACAATGTCTTGTTAAAATACCTTCATCCCTACCAGGCAGGCTGGTTACATCAGGACATGAGTGTCAGATCTGGATAGACAGACTAGTTTAGGGAAAAAATGCCTAGGACTTGTCATTTGTCTTTTTGGCTCAAAGCTGGGATTTAAGCAAATGCTGAAACTTTATGGCATCAATAGGCTGAGCCCAATCACCCACCCCAAAGAGCCAATTAAATGGACAAGCAGTGATAAACATTTTTTTCACTGTGCCTTGGGAAAAGGAGCAGGCAACAATGAGGTCCAGGGACCCAAGTCTGTCTTCAGGCGTTAGACATGAACATAAGTCTAATCCAAAGGAAGTACAGGTGGGGCAAGAGGCCTGAATGATAGCAGCCCCGTCTACATGTAGGTGTGGTGTGGATTGCGGCTTCTCTGGTTCTGCAAGCTGGTCTAGAAGAAGTTATTGAACTGTTAATTTCTTTCACCGCCTAAGAGGACCAATCTGGTCAAAGATGTCTCTCCTCCTCCTGTAATTTCCTCGCCCTCATGGTAATTACCATGGAACTACTTTTGGCTGTTCAATGAAGCTGCTATCCTCTGAACATCCCTGGGACAATGACTTGTCTCTCTGCCTTTAGCCAATGAAAGAAGAGACAGAAAAAGAAAGCAGAATTTCCAAGTATGCATCATGCTTTTAAAGGTCTGTTAGCCCCAACTCAGACATCAGTGTTTTAAGAAAAGCACCTTCCAGATGCCTGCTATATGGTCCGTGGTCACAAGACCTGTTTTCTGTTGGGTTCTGATTGCTCCCACTAACAAGTCTCCCTCTGTGTTTGTGAACAAAGATTCCTAGGAATCACTGTACTTTCCAATTAACCTTCATCAAAGTTGATGAACTTATTAAAATGTCAGTGATTGTGTAGGGGTTAGAATGTTGCAGGTCCAAAGCCTAACTGCAATTTATCTCAGATTGTCTTCAGCCACTACATGGCCCTTCCTTGTCTACCTCTGTGTCTAACCTAATATCCTGTGACTAACAGGTAAAGCTCTTTGCAATGATTGACTTAATAGGCTCCTAGGTCCCACCAACCTAGGTCCAAGAATGCTGTCAGAGACAGCGCTTGAAGCCCATATCGAGGACTTCCCTGATTTTCCGTAACCCGCACATCTGATGTTCTCACTAATGTTTTTGAAAGGTGTCTTGACTTATGATTTTCCTTGTTCTATTATTATAAAATTTCTGTCAAACTGTCACCACATTGGAACATGGAATTTTGGATGATTCAAGCCAGGGTTCTTGGACCATGGTCACTATGTTTGACTCTAAAATAAACTCTCCCTTGTCTCCTATGAGGTGAGAGACATGTTTCTGTGTCAACAGCATCATTGGGTAGCATGAAACTCTAGATTCTGAGTGACATGAACCTCCCTGAAGAGTGCTACCAGCTGAGGACCACATATCACATATTCAAATGCCTAAAACTATGGGGGGATATCACCACAGGAAGTGACTACAAAGCCAAACAGCATTCTCTCTCAGACCCCAGAAATGACTTGCAATTGAGGTCAGCAGGATATTATCAATATCCTCATTAAAATGGTTCCAGAGAGCTACATCCGTGAAATGTTCCCTTAGTCTCTTTTTTTCAGGAGGATTGTAAAATTTCATTAAGGTTGGTTGAATAATTTGATAACCCTGAGTAATAGGTGTGATAGGAGTGCAAACTTATATTATTAAAACATGAATTGAATTGCTTTCTCCATTGCTTAAGCAGGCAGCAGGGTGAAGTCAATTTCAGAGGATCTGTTACAAGGTCTAGTGAAGGTTGGAGGCTACACTTGATGTTGTCCATCTGCTTTTTGTTTGTTTGTTTTCTTTTCTTTTTTCCAAAAAGGGAACACTGTGGATGGAGCAAGGAGGCAGACAGGAACCAACATGTGCAGTCAGGAAACCTCTTTCTTATCAGACAAGATAACTGTGATACTTCAGGCAAGGCGTGGACCTTCCAGAGGCTTCCCTTTTCTCTGTGAGCATATGAAAACATTGTAAAATCTATTTCACAAAACCAGGTTTACAAACTATCAATTAGAATGACATGACAGGAAATAAAGTGGACTCTGTGGTCTGATGATACAGACTGTGAGTTTAAAATTAAACAAGCTTACCTTTGGACCATCCCTCTGACAGTTTTTAATAAACCCCTGCCAGTCTTGTAGGGGGAGGAAAGATGCAAGAGAGATCTATTGAGTTCCTTTAAATTATTTTACTACAGAGTATTTTCTTACAATTAATGAAACAGTGTGTGCTATTCTTTTACAACTTTGGGAAATACTGCACCCTCATGTTGATTTGATTTGAGAAAACCAATGCTGCTACACGTATTAGTGCAAGCATGGAAAACAAGCATTCATGGCCCCCGGGTCTGCCTTTAAAATCTCTCTCTCTCTCTCTCTCTCTCTCTCTCTCTCTCTCTCTCTCTCTCTCTCTCTCTCTCTCTCTCTCTCTCTGTGTGTGTGTGTGTGTGTGTGGTCATGCATGCATGGACATATTGGGAACATTCCTCAATTAGTATATACATTTTTTTAGAGTCATTTTTCTCACTGAACCTGAACTCCTATCTCCACCTTCCAAAACTGGAATTATAGGCAAATACCTCTTCCTTTCTCCCTCCCTCCCTTTCTCTCTTCCTCCCTCCCTACCTCCTTTCTCCCATATGGATTCTGGAGGACTGAAGTTAGGCCCTCATGCCATCTTTCAATTCTGTACATCTCCTTCTCATTGTCAAAGGTGTTTACATTCATTCTGTGCAGACTCAAAAGCTGACCCTTCCTCTTATCCATAAGATCCATCCCCAGGACATCTCAGTGTTCACTCTCCCAGTGGGCAGCACCATCAACTCACCAGACATGCCCATCAGAAACAGTGTGGGAATCTGTAGATGGCCCCTCCCCCTTCTCCAAATCTTCTTTAATCTTATTAAGCTCTTGGTTATCTCTTGATCATTCACTTCCATCTTCCACAAGATGATTGGCAGGCAAGCCTGGCTTTTGTGACCAAATGAATGCACTCTCATTTGATCCTGCAGGTAAATATTGTCCCCAACAAACATAAAGAAATGGAAGCCTGAAGAAATTAAGATATTTGCCCAGAGTCTCTCAGTCAACCTGCTAGCAGTTAAGCAAACAGCTGTCTCAGTGTTAACAACCACCTCTGACTACATCATTGCCACTTCCCTGAGACAGTCTGAGTCTGAATTTCCTCATTATTTAAATGTGATTTTAAATATACCCTGCCATGACTCTGTTCTAATATTAGTAGAAGTATGAAGTCCAGGACAGAGATGTACAGCACTTTAGAAATGCAAAAATTGCCTTACAAATCCAGGGTCTCATTATTTTGCCTGCCCACAGATTCAGACAGGCTGGTGAAAGTATTTGATTGGCGTTTCTCTGTGGTAACAGCTCTGAACAATTGTCAGAGAGAAGATGGCACCTGAGAGCCACGTCCATCTCCTTGAAAGCGAGCTCTTACAGAATTCATGCAGGGAAGGCAGCATTAGGCCATTTGGGCTGTACTCTAATTTCCCAGATGGATCAATCCAGAAGCCAAAACCCAACTATAGAGCTTGAATGCTGTTAAAAGCATCCAGTCAATTTTCCTGACTAGACGGGACACCGAGGACAGAACCACCTCAGTCAAGGATGAAGTGGGACATAAGACATAGTACTATATTTTGTTTTCTTCATTTCTTCCAACTCTTACCTAGGATTCTCTGAGTGTTTTCTCCATGTAGCTAATATCTAAATACATAAAAACGAAGCCATAATTTCCACTTGCTAAGAGTCAGTAGGCAGGTAGACTGAGAGGAGTAAGACTTGGTAGCCTTTTTCTTGGGGACAGGACCACTCTGCCTGAGTAGCCAGATGTAGGCACAGACTTTAGGTTCTTGGAACCATAATGCCATGTTGTGTGCCTGGGGTCCATGCACTGTGTGGCTTGTTGAGGAAGAAATCACCCACTCTGGGGCCTCACTAGGAGTTTCTCCTCTCCCTGGCCCATATCACCTCCATCCTCCATACCCAAGCCATAACCACATCTGTATGTTTTGTTTTTTCTTCCACAGTTTTCTTTTTATAAATTTGACCATCTTTTATGAGTAAGTCTGCAATCAGTATAAAATGAGTCATGAAAACCTGCATCACAGTATTCCAAGCATGCTTCCTGCCTCATGGCTCACCTTTACTTCAGGTAGGGAAATATAACATGGGGTCTTCTAGTGCCCTTCTTCAGCAAGGGAGGGAGGGACACAACCAAGTGCCCAGAGTGGCAATGTGGTAGCATTTGTATGCTGAACAAGCTACATTGTAGAGTGCATGGCCTATCTTTGGGGTTAGCAACGGCCCTGACCTAGCTGATGAATGCTATCTTGTATTCCAATGAGTATTAACTGTCAACAGTGCAGAACCATCTGAAAGACTCAGCTGAGTAATTGGCTCTATCAGACTCACCATTGGACCTGTCCCTGTTTTGATTATCTTAGTTGCAGTGGGGTCTAGTCTATTATAGATATCACCACTTCCTGTGCTGTATAAGGAAACTAGCTGAACATGAGCCCAAGAGAGCCAGCAAGTATTATTCCTCCATGGTTCTTGCCTCCAGTTCCTTCTTTAAGTTCCTGTCCTGGTTTCCCTCACTGGGGACTATGACCTAGAATTTCAAGCCAGTCAAACCATTCATTTCCTTCAAAAATTGTTTTTTATTCGAGTATTTTATTACGGAAACAGAAAGGAAACTCTAAAACCTTGGAAATGCGGACTCCCAGTGTAGCCAGATGCTATCTCTTAAGCCTAGCCTTAAATCCAGACTGGTTTTGGTGACAGCATCTGACTTTAAGACATCTTGATTGAAATCTAAATGCTTATATGTGTTGCAAGGCCCAATGGGGGTGCTTGTGACATAGATGCAAGCTATTCACAGACTTTCAACTTCCAATTTATGAGTAGAACTTTGCAAATAGTGCATGTATTCTGCACATGTTTATGGTCTCCAATCTTAGACTACTAGTAGTGCCTTTTCTGTGTCAGGCCCTATGAATTATGCCATAATCTTGTACACATGTACATAGTGTTTTCTGACACACAAGCACTGGCATTTTCTTGCTATGCATCCTGTTGGTAGGTGCAGAAGCATCAGGATTTCTTCAGAATCTTAACAGGTTCCTAAGATCTCATGCACACACTTTCTGGAGTTGGCTTGTCTGAGGTCTCTGAGTGACGACTGCAGACTGCTTTCCCTCCTCCCACTTGACAGCCTATCTCATTTACTCTAATGGATACATATTTCTCATTCTATTATCTACCTCCTCTCAGCATCTAATCAAGAATACAGCCCCATATTGAATAATCAATTTACTGGACTAAGAAAAGAGATCACAAAATAATTTTGTACAACTTGATTTTTGCTTCTGATTTCAGGGTGACTTTAGGAGAAATCAGTTCCTGAGCCTTTTTTGTCCATCTTTTAACATCATCCCTTTAGGTGCAGGAGAAGATTCAGTTGATAAATCACTTGTTTTGCAAGCACAAGGATCCCCAGAATTTAGCTGATAAAACAAAATACAGCTGGGTGAGGTGGTGCACAATTGTAATTCCAGAACCAAAGAGACAGAGACCGGAAGATCCCTGGGACTCACTTACCAGTCAGCCCAGCCTAATCAGTGATCAGTGAGTTCCAGGCCAATGAGAAACACTGTCTCAAAGAGAAAAAAAAGGAGTGAGGGCTCGAGGACCAACACTGAAGACCAACACTTGAGGTTGACCTCTGGATTTGATGCTTACATGTCTATATGTGCATGCCCATGTGTCCTCCATTTATCCATCAACTTCAAAGGTTTTCCAGATGTCTTCTGTGTGTTGATCCTTGTTCTCACTGGAAGGGGTGTAGTGATTATGGGAGAATTGTCTTCTACTGGATGTACTCCAGGCTTACTTCCAGTTGTAACTTTCGTGGGATAAGGTATCCTTCCTTGTCTCCCAAATTCAAGCCCTAAGGAGATTTGAAAATGGAAATCATATAATGGTGTCCTAAAAGTGAATGCTAAGAGCCCTCACTATACATACGTCCTATGAGAACCAATAAAGCCTGTGTTCTGACAAGAGTGAAGGGCAAAATATCCATCAGTAGGCTTCCCTGTCAAAACAAGTTATGATTTAGATACTTTCTTCTGTTTTGTGAAAACTCATGTGGGCTATTTTCAAATACCATGGCTTCCCCTAGTTGAGGCAATGGTGATCTGACTCTGTCTCCTCCTCTTCCTCCTCCTTCCCCTCCTCCTCATTTTTCTGCCAGCTTAGAAGTAAGGTGTCCCAACTTTGCTAAATCTTTTTCCCTGAGGCCAGGAAAGGAATAAAGGTGAAAACACACAAAAAAGTAGAATTTTACACAGTGGGAAATTTAGCAATAAAATCATTAACCATCACAACAAGGACACAGGGAGCTAGCATCTTAGAGAAGAGGTGAAAATCATGTTGAAAAAGGAGGATAGATGCAATGCTGATTAAGGCTCTGGCCATGGCACTATGTGGACTTTGAAAGTTTCATGTACTTATACAATGTGTATTGATTATATCCATCTACCACTACTCCCTCCAATGTCCATTAAAGCTCTACCCTCACTCTCTCCCAACTTAATGTTTACATTTCTTTTTGGTTTTAATATTGACCACCCTCCACCAAGCTTGAGTCCAATTAGTGTTGCTTATATATGCATTAATATGGCTGCTCACTGGGACATTAGCAACTTACCAGTACCCATATTCCATAAGGAGGGTGATTCTCCTTCCCTTTAAAGGTGAAGCTTTGGGGCCCTCACTCATCAGTACTGGAAATGATTTGTATAGGACTTGTGCAGGTAACCATATATGAGAATTGATGTGTGTAAATTCAGGCTATGGCCAGAAGTCAGCATTTCATATCTCTCTTCCCCATCTGCCAGTTCTTACATCTTACATTTATTTATTATGTATACAGTGTTTTATCTGAATGTGTCCCTGCAGGCCAGAAGAGGATACCAGATCTCATTACGGATGGTTGTGAGCCATGGTGTGGTTGCTGGGAATTGAACTCAGGATCTCTGGAAGAGCAGTCAGTGCTCTGAACCTCTGAGCCATCTCTCCAGACCCCAATTCTTACATTCTTTGTGCTAACTTATCCATGAAATTCCTTGAGCCTGGCATGGTAGGGAGGTTGGTAAATATGACCCATCTACAGCTGAGCACTTATAGGTATTTACACTATTATGAGTCTCTGCATTAACCACCACCTACTAAAAGAAGGAATAAGAGTAGGAGGAAGGGGAGGAGGAGAAGAAGGAGAAGAGGATACTTTCATCAAAGTTGAGAGGAGCACAAAGTTCTTGTTTAAGTATGCAGTTTGGGCCAAGTGGTGGTACACATCTTTAATCCCAGCACTCAGGAGGCAGAGGCAGGCAGATCTTTGAATATGAGGCCAGCATGGTCTGCAGAGCAAGTTCCTGGACAGCCAGGACTTCACAGAGAAACCACATCTTGAAAAAAAAAAGAAAAGAAATACACTTTGGTAGCATGTCCACCTAGGCAAAAAGCAGTAAGTTCCCTCTAGGGCCTATGACCTCCATAGCCATGAACTTTTGAGCAGGATTACAAAGCCAGGTATAAAATCCCTGTTACGGAAAAGAACTCATATCTAATCAGAAAGTGGTTTGTCACCCACATAGCTATTATGACACTATGCATCAACGAGCACACCTTGCCAGATTGTTGTGGACAACCAAAAACAAAGACAATAGCCTATGTGTGGTTTTCCTTTATCCATAAAATGATGACTATTCCAGAAAATAACTGGAAACTTCTGCATAAAATAACTATGTGAGTAACTGTGTGTATAGACATAGATTTTTGTCTTAGCCTATTTCCACATACTAAACTTTCATTGACGAACTTTTGTGGTGTGTGAGCTGGGGAGTGGATGAAGTTCTGAGTGAATGTGTATGGTTGATATTAACAGGACTGGACTGTGTTAAGGACCCCAATGCCTCCGATCGATTTTATTTTCAGAAAGTGTCTCATATTGTTTGCCACTGTGTATGCCGAGCAAGCTGGCTCATGAGCTTCTGGGGACTGTGCCTCCCTCCACCTCCTGTCTCACCCCAGGAACATTGATATTACAGATGTGTGCTTCTACATCTTGATTAAGAAGATTCTGAGTGCTCAAACTCATGTTCTCACATGATGTGGCAGGTGTGTTTCCCACTGAGTCATCTTCCTAGCCTGATTAATAGTTTTTATTGGTTTAAAATTCTAAATTACATTTATTAATTTAGTTTTTTGTATGTTTGAGTGCACGTGTCACAGTGAGCATGTGGAGGTCAGTGGACAAGTTATGGTAGCTGTTCCTCTCCCATATGTGGTATGCATTCCATATGTATGTATGATCGAGACTTATACATACAAGAAGAAGAAATAAATAGAGCTAAGGCGTTTGTTCAGTTGATAAAGTTTTACACACAAGCAAGAGGACATGATTTTTGGCCCCCAGTACCCAAGTGAAAAGAAGAAGGTGGGTGCTTATCCTCATCACTAGGAAAGGAAAGACAGGTGTGCTAACTCACCATCCTATACTAACTTGTAAGCCTCAGACCAGCAAGAGACTGTTGCCTTAAAAACTGTATAGTACATAGCACTATATATGATTTACTTGAAAGAATGTGAGTGAACCCAATAGTGTACAACAAATAAGTGTCAACAATAAATGCTCCACCTCAAGAACAGGAGATGGTCAGAACTTTACACAGTTACCTCTAAAGGCTATAAAGAGACACAAAAATAGGGACAAATGACTATGATCACATTTTATAGCTTTAAATGTGAGTTGGCAGTGAATCTAATGACTCAAGTTACACATTTTAAAGTTATGAATTAGAGTGTTTCTCCAGCAACTGAGGCTGATGTCATCCCACAGTTTTATCATGGAATAAAAAATGTAGCATTTGGGAACCCAGCACAGGAAAGAATTAAATAGGCTCATTTCCTTGTCTGTTCATTGAACATCTGAGTGTCTTCCAGGTAGCACTTGGGTATCAGTAAGTAACAGGGATCAAGGTGTCCTTAATCTTGGGAACTTCCTTGGAGCTTAGTGTTAATAGGAGGTCAGGGCTCTGCCTTCATAAATCATGGGGCAACAGTTGTTAGGAACTGAAGTAAGGCTATGCCTACTAGATGACTTTGGCTGGGGGTGCTGGGCACACAGAGGACCAGGGCACATGCCTGATGGGAGGATCTTGGCATATAGAGGGCCAAAGAACAACTCTAGTGAAAAGTTCTGGATATATAGAGAGCAATAGTACAATGATGTAATTCTTATGGAAGGTTCTGGGTTATAGTGCTAAATATGGGGTAATGTTTTCCTATATGTGCATGCCAATTAATCCCCCATACAATGCTTACTCCCTTCTTGCTGTCTGACCATATGATCCAGAAAACTTCCAGGTGCAAAATAATATATGAAAGAGTGCTCCACCATGTTATTTACTTAATATATGATTTGTTGAACTAAGAAATGTTCTAAGGACTTTATATCTAGTAAAATTAACTTCTTAGGAACATTAGACATTTCAGTTTTCCATTTCACAGATAAGGAGACATAAAATTGGAGTCACAGTTCACCTCCTAGAAAGACTTATCCAAAGGAGTGACTCAAGGCATCGTCCCTCTACTTTGTAACAGAGACATAAACATGGAAGTTTCAGTCCAAATCTCATGGCTGCCTCAAATACCACATAGAAGATAATGGTGATTCTGTGGGATAAAAAATAAAATATGAGCAAACTAGAGATTATCCTTTGGGGTATCCAGCATCTAGGGCACAGCATAGTAAGTTCATGTTGAATGAAACAAAACCAATGCCAATGCTCACTCCTCTGTTAAATGTTTGCAACAATGCATTCTGCTCAACCCTGATATTTTCCAGCTTCTTTGTCTTCCTGTCATTTCTCCTATCATGACCTATGCTGTATTGCTTCCTTCATTGATGTGATCATATGATGGCACAGAGTCAGGGCACATATTAAACCATGGCAGAGAAGACATGTCTGCAGGAGTGGGAGGCCAGCTAGTCACAAAGTGAGAAAGAAATAGGTCCCCTTACAGTGACTCACCTCCTCCAGTGACTCTCCACTGCCTGCAGATCCCACAACCTTCTGACACAGTGCCACAAACTGGAGACCAGCTTTTCCAAAACACGAGTCTATGGGGGAACATTGCATATCAAAGTAGGATGTTTTCCTTTTCTGTTTCCTCTTTCATCTTCTTCTTGCCTTGCTGTGTATTCCTGAGTCTAACATACACTCTTCTGGACATTTGCAACTGTATGATGGTGAGGGAACCTAGCATCATTGACTTTGTGAATTGAGAGAATTTTATGGGGACATGCTCTATTATAGCATTTCTGATGACCCAGTTCCTTCTTCAATATCCTGTGCAATTTTGTTTCCTATAGCATAATAGTACAAAAGTCATGGTGGTGAGATGCCATGATGTTGATACAGGGACTGAAGCAGTAGTTCTTCCCAAGAAAAGCCAACAACCCCTGAGCTCAACATACACCTCCTTAGAAAATAAGCAGATGACTGGCATGTAGAAGAATGCGGATCGATCCATGTTTATCGCCATGCACAAAACTTAAGTCCAAATGGATCAAAGACCTCAACATAAATCCAGCCACACTGAACCTCTTAGAAGAGAAAGTGGGTGGTACCCTTGAACGAATTGGTACAGGAGATAGCTTCCTGAACATAACACCAGTAGCACAGACAGTGAGATCAACAATTAATAAATGGGACCTACTGAAACTGAGAAGCTTCTGTAAGGCAAAGGACACAGTCAGCAAGACAAAAAGGCAGCCCACAGAATGGGAAAAAATATTCACTAATCCCACATCTGACAGAGGGTTGATCTCCAAAATTTACAAAGAACTCAAGAAGCAAGTCTCCAAAACACCAAAGGACCCTATTAAAAAGTGGGCTGCAGAACTAAATAGAGAGTTTTCAATAGAGGAGTCTAAAATGGCTGAGAGGCACTTGAGAAAGTGCTCAACATCCTTAGCCATCCGGGAAATGCAAACCAAAACAACTCTGAGATACCATCTCACTCCTGTCAGAATGGCTAAAATCAAAAACACCAATGACAATTTATGCTGGAGAGGATGTGGTGAAAGGGGGACACTCCTCCATTGCTGGTGGGAGTGCCAACTGGTTCAGCCACTTTGGAAATCAGTATGGAGATTCCTCAGAAAAATGGGAATAATACCACAAGACCCAGCAACTCCACTCTTAGGCATATATCCAAAAGATGTCCATTCATACAACAAAGATGTCTGTTCCACTATGTTCATAGCAGCTTTATTTGTAATAGCCAGAACTTGGAAGCAACCTAGATGTCCCTCACCCAAAGAGTGGATAGAGAAAATGTGGTACATCTACACAATGGAGTACTATTCAGCAGAAAAAAATAATGGAATCATGAGATTCGCAGGCAAATGGATGACACTAGAAGAAACCATCCTGAGTGAGGTAACCCAGTCACAAAAAGAGAAACATGGCATGTACTCCCTCATATATGGATTTTAGACATAGATCTGGGGAGTGCCAGCCTACAATCCTATGGCCAGAGAGTCTGGGAAACAGAAACTTCATTTAGTGGCTGATCGAAGAAGAGGCAGACTCCCTTGGTTAAGTACTGAGCTGAAATCAAGAAAGCCAGTAACAGAGAGGGAGGACTGATGATCAAAGTGATTAAGACTGGGCTGGTTTAACCCACAGAAACAGCTGACCAGACAAAGGTTAACTCTTGAATCCCAGGCATAAGCCTGGGAATCCAGCATGGGACTGATCAAGACCCCCCTGAATCTGGGTGTCAGTGAGGAGGCCTAGGGAATCTATTGAGCCTTGGACAGCAGATCAGTACCCACCCCAAGTATACACACGGACTTTGGACTCCCATAGAACAATGTGAGGTGCACTCTCACCCTGAACTCTTGGGGAAGGGTCTAGGCCCTGCCCTATATGAAATGACAGACTATGGACACCCCCATGGAGGGCCTCACCCTCCCTGGGGGAATGAGGGGATAATGGGGGGGTTGGGGGGGGAGGGCACGGGAGGAGGGGAGGGAATGGGAGAGGGACCTGGAGCTGACTTGTGAAGCAACCTCGTTTCTTATCTAAATTTAAACTGGAAAATAAAATAATAATAATAATAAAAAACAAAAACAAACAAAAAAAAGAAAATAAGCAGACTTGCAACAAAATTGTGAGGTTGTCATTGACTTTCTTGAAAACGTGGTTTTGTTGAGGCTCAATCATTCAATCTCTTACCAACAAGTTTAATGGCTGTGTCTCTGTTCTTTTCTATCATGTCCTGTCCTCCTCCTGAGGTCTTTCTTTGTTAGATAAGTCTGTTTGATCAGGTGTAATTGGCTTCTTGAAATGCTTAAGTATCTGCACTTGGCTAATTTTGCCTTTTTCCTCTGTTCTTTTTCATAATGTTTTTTAAAATAAGCCAACCAGGAACAGCCTGTGAGGTTGAACATCAGCCCATGTGGAATAGCCAAGCTCCCATTTATCTTAGAAATAAAAGACAGAGGCCATCTTGTTCATGTGTGCTTCTTTTTGCTAGCCCAATTTGGGATGAGGTGCACCCTTTTTTTCAAAAATAAATTGCTTTGACAGTTACTTTCTCCTTGCTAGTCTTTCTTTGTAGGACACTCAATACTCATTTTCAAGCAGGGTTTTAGATCAGTCTCCCATGTGTTTAGGCTTAGAAATTATGCCTCTATTGGGAAGGGCTCCCAAAGTCCATTTGTACACTAGAGATAAATACTTTTCTACTATCAGAGGCCCCATAGACTGCCCAGGTCTCTTAACTAACACCCATGTTCAGGGCACCTGGTTCAGTCCTATGCTGGTTTCCCAGCTGTCTGACTGGGGTCCATGCGCTCCTCCTTGTTCAGGTGAGCTGTTTCTATGGGTTTCTTCAGTCTGGTCTTGATCCCTTTGCTCATCACTCCTCCTTCTCTACAACTGGATTCCAGGAGTTCGGCTCAGTGCTTAGATGTAGGTCTCTGCTTCTGCTTCCATCAGCTACTGGATAAGGTTCTAGGATGGCATATAAGGAAGTCCTCAATCTCATTACAGGGGAATGGCATTTAAGGTAGCCTCTCCACTATTACTTAGATTCTTAGTTGGGGTCATCCTTGTGGACCTCTGTACAATTCCCTAGTGCCAGATTACTCTTTAAACCTATAATGGCTCCCTCTATTAAGGTGTCTCTCTTCTTGCTCCCCTGTATTCTTCCCCGACTCAATTTTCCTGCTCCCTCATATCTTCCTCCCCCCTCCTCTTCTCCCTTTCTTTTTTCCTAACACCTCTCTCCTCTACCCGCCCCCTGTGCTCTCAATTTGCTCAGGAGATCTTGTCCCTTTCCCCTTCCCCGGGGTACCATGTATGTCTCTCTTAGGGTCCTCCTTGTTTCCTAGTTTCACTGGACGTGTGGATTGTAGGCTGGTAATACTTTGCTCTATGTTTAATATCCATATATGAGTGAGTACATCCCATATTGTTTTTTTGTGACTGGATTACCTGCAAATTTAAGATTCCATTGTTTTCTTTCCACTGAGTAGTACTCCATTGTGTAAATGTACATTTTCTTTATCCATTCTTCAGTTGAGGGGCATCTAGGTTGCTTCCAGGTTCTGGCTATTACAAATAATGCTGCTATGAACATAGTTGAGCAGATGTCCTTGTTAGTATGAATGCACAACCTTTGGGTATATGCCGAAGAATGTAATTGCTTGATCTTTAGGTAGACTGATTCCCATTTTTCTGAGAAACCACCATACTGATTTCCAAAGTGGCTGTACAAGTTTGCACACCCACCAGCAATGGAGGAGTGCTCACTAGTTCATTCTTAATATTGCACCTAGCTACAGACTCAAGTTGCATGAGTATGTGTTTAGGGGGTAAAGGACATTGTAGATCACTTAGCTAAATTTTTGGGAAATCCTGTGAAGAGCAAGAATATTTCAAACAGCTGGAATGGGCACACCCACACTGACAGAGTTCACTCAGACACTTGTGCACCCCAACTCCTGCAGAGACATATTCTCTTCCTGCAACCATCAGCCAGAGTGGTGGGTGCCTAATATATGAACTCTCTTCCTATGCTGCAATTCCAGGTCTGAATCTTACGTGATTACAGGCCCTCTTGCAGGTCTCCAGTGTTCTTCCTTGGATGGCCACCTCAAATGCTTTTGCAACACCTGCTCCCTCTCATCTTTGTGAAGGAGTTAAGTGGTAGGCAGTCTGATTCAGTCACCTTGAACTCATAAAGTTTTGCATTTAGCAATCATGGAGTGTATGTTACATGGGGTGAGTGTATGTTACAATCTCCACCTGTAGTCCTGTTAAGCCTTCCTTTTCTTTACATAATAGAATGTCACAATGAGATCCATTCATCCTGGGAAGTTTAGAAACAATCTCTTAAGACAGAATACATCCTAAAATGCACTTTACAGGGAGAATATGTGAAACAATGGATTCTTGTCCTGTCATTTCCGGTTTCCTGTTTTTACTAATTTATTAGAAGATGCTCATGAGATTGGGCTTTCCTTACATATATCTACTTTAACCATGACCTAATTAAGTAAGTAATACCACTCTAATTTTTCTAATAGACCCAGAGAAACTAAATGGCCTTCAGAATTGAACAAAAATACAATACAGGAGAGAAACTGTTACTTAGATTCAGGTCTGATTGTAGAGCCCATATCAGTAGACTCATAACCTGACTGAACAGTCAAGGTCACAGGAATCTAAGAGGGAAGGGGTGAGATTACCATGATTATAGCCACACTCTGTGTTTGTTTCTCTGTAGTGTGTTTCACACTGCTATAGTAAGACATTTATGCTCTGCATCCAGCAACAGCTCCTCCAGGACTGTCTTCTCCACCACAGCTCACTATCTAGTTACAGCATCACACAGTTATCTATGGGGGAATTGTGCCTTAGATTTTCTATTTTGAAGAGGGAATGTGTTTATTATTCATTTTATATTAAGACTCATATCTTAGTATTCTGATTTTCTTGTACCTGGATCTGAGATCTCTTCAGGGAAGTTATTCAATTTCTTTTGTTTTGTTTGAGTTTCAGCTTTGCAAATTGGGGGTAACAGCAAAACATTGCTGCATAATATACTTCTTGGGGAGATGTAACACACACACACACACACACACACAAGCTTACTCACCCCAGAAAGGGGACTCATGACAGATGAAAGCAACAGTTGCACCACAGTCTCACCTGATGAACCACTGGATTTTGATTGGGGTTACTAACAGGAGCATGGCTGAAGGGCCAATTATAGGCAGTTATGACTCAGAAGCAGCTGCATCACTGAAAAACCTACCCTAACATGGGGTGGGGAACAGGGACAAACTCATGACAGCTATAACTCTGGGTGCTGTCTCAGGCAGCTCTCCAATTCTGTCTATCTCAGGCCTGAGAATCTCCTCTCTGCAGCATGCTGCTCAGAGTCCCTACCCCCAGCAGCTATTAGCAGCTTCTGTAAAACAGGGAGGGGTCTTGGAAAACCTTACAAGTTTCAGCTTTCCCAGAAATGTGGCATTTGTTGCCTCCTCCTTGAAGAAATGTTTCAGTGTTGAGGAAATGATTCTATGCCAAATATTCTTTATAAAGTCATGAAGAGTGAATGTCTGTCATAGGGGTAGGCTATGAGTCTTTCCCCTGTGGAAGAATAGGAGTAGAGTCAGGAGGGGAGATGATGGGAGAATACTCCTCCTCTATTTCTTCTCCTTTTTCCTGGTCATCTCCTTCCGCCCTGCCTTATTTTTCCCTCCCTCCCCACTTCCTTTTCTCAGTAAAGCCTTATGTAGTCCATGCTGGTTGTAAACCCATCATATAGTTAAGAATAACCATGAATGTCTCTCCTTCTACCCCCAAATCCCAGTTCCTGGGTATTGAGTTGGACCACCATCCTTGTTTTGTGCCGTGCTAGGGATGGAACCCAGGGCTTTGTACATGCTAGACAAACCCTCTACTGGCCAAGTTATATCCCCAGTTTTTATTATGTGCCTTTTCTATGTTAAATATTGTTCTGGTCACTATAAGAGTACCCCAGTCCTCTATTATAACACAGCAAACTGGCACTAAGATGCATATTTTACTGCCTTTCTTGGCTTTATTGATGGTTAGGATATGGCTAGATATATTTTCCAGTGTTCAGTTGGGATCTGGGCTTGTCTGGAAGGACCAAGATAATTTTATTCCCATGGACGAAGACTTGGTGTAGGTACAGTGGGGAGCTGATATCAGTGTTTCTGGTTCTCTCCAGAAGTCCCAAGTCCTTCCACATGGAACCCAGTGAGAGACCAAGCCAGGTAGGTGATAGAAACGGAAGTTTGGGCTTTGTTGGGTCAGTCTAGAAAACTCTTCTCTAAATATGCATTTAGTCCTCCTGTTTTAATGTTAAGATATCTCTGGAAGCATTTTATGGGATTGTGTATGACCCCTCTTCTTAACCCAGCAGCATCTCATTTGATCAGAGAGCCTGAATCCTGGATTCACATGGTAATCTCTGCTAACGAGATTCCTCTCTCTTCCCAGTCTTTTCTTTATACAATAAAGGTCCTTGTTTAAATCTTTTTCCTGATGCTGTGATGAAACATTCTGACAAAAAAAGCAGCTTGATGGAGGAAGGTTCTATTTTACCAGTGTATTGTTCAAGTGTACAGTCCATCCTGGAAGGAAAATAAAGGTAGCAGGAACTTGAAGCAGCTGGCCACACCAGTCACATCACAGCCATGGTCAAGAAGCAGGGAGTGATGAATATGTGTTGCTTCCTGGCTCCTTTCCCCAATTACATGTCCAAGATCCCAACGGGGGAATGGTGCCACTCACACTGGGCAGGCCTTCGCAAATCAATGAACACAATCAAGATAGGCCATGCACACCTAAAGGCCTTCTCTGAGGTTGTTATAGATCTCATCTTGTTGAGAATTAAGATTAACCACAACAGGCTTATTTTCGCCATGCTGTATCTGTAGGAAAGAGATACAGGGAACAAGGAGACCGTAATTCTAGTTCTGATTCTCCTAACCTACTATGCACAGTCAGGCAATTCTTTCTCTATTTCTGGAGCACAGATTTTCCAGTTTTTAGAGTGACTTTGATGGGTCCTTTGAGCTCAGATCTCAGGAGTGGTATTCATTCAAACACACAGAATAAGGCTGAGGAGGCTGACAGAGCATTTCTGTGTCAGTTTATATGGGATGAAAGTGTGTCTTTGAGACAGGCAGAGTCATTTTCCCTTGGGATGGGCATGATGCCACTTGCTAGGGCCAGGGCCAGTTCCATGTAATTGTATAGGAACAAAACAACACACCCCATGTTAGACTGCACTGTTAACTTTAGCCTTGTAGTGTGGATAGCCAGCCAGGTTGATAATTATATATAACATGACATTACAAATACGAATTTTATGTCGTTCTCTCTCTCTCTCTCTCTTTCTCTCTCTCTCATCTTTCTGTGTTTGTGTGTGTGAGTGCCTGCATATGTTGCTGTGTGTAGGGGTGCACTCGTCTCTGTGTGAAGGAGAATGTGGTTTGGCAGTCTTTAGGCATCAGCCCTTGCCTTTATAGCTTGTAAGAGATGGGTTCTCTTCACGGCTGTGCATTCCAGACTTGCTGGTTTACTAGCATCTGGGGTTTCTTCTGTCTTATCCTTCCATCTCCCTGTTGGGATGCACTACAGCCACTTGTGTTACTGAGTCCAACTTTTATGAGGATTCTGGGGATCTGAACTCAGGTTGTCAGGCTTGCATGGCAAGTGATTTTTCCCACTGAGCCATTTTCACAGTCCCTACAAAAGCTTTTAATGTTTGCTGGCAACATGAATAACATGTTGTGTTAGTCAGTGTTCCATTACTGTAACAAAATTCTGTAGTCAAACAACCCATAAAAGGAACAATGCTAATTTTGTCTCACAGTCCAATGTTTCAGTCCACAGTCCACAGTAGATTGTCACCTTCTGGGTGATTGTGAAACAAAGGAACCAAGAAGAGATGAATAGCCCACAGTCACACAGAATCCTTCCCAAGGCTCTGTGTTCTAAAGGTTTCATTGCCCTCTAATGCAAGCACAAGGTGGGGACAAAGCCTTCAATGCTTGGCTTTTCCAGACCTGTATTCAAAGCACACTGCCTATATTTGAAGTTAACCAGAATGGCCCAAGTCCTTAAGTATTGAGAATGAATTATGGAGTACAGTGCAAATCAATTAAACAATGGATTCTTCTGTTAATCTACTTTGGAGGCCCCAGTACCTAGAAATAGGGCCCAGTATAAAGCAAGCACTCAAACCTCTGTGAAGGCATAAGATGTGTGATAAATGTCAAACGGAAACACCATTGAGTGCCCCCCCATTGTCCAAGCAACAGACCCTTTAAATTCATGCTCAGTAGTAGCAACAATTACAAAAAGATTCACTTCAAATTATCTTATCTGCTTAGTCTCAGGCTTAATTGATCCTTAATTAAAGGTGTTATCAAGTAAGAAGGAATATGAATTCCAGGCAAGAAAAAGAAATCAGCCCGAAAGGGTCTGCATGAGGTTTTGCCGGCCCCACGAGGCAGCCCACAGTTGGGGCTGGATCTCTTTGGTTGACCTTCCATCTCCCGACTCCTCAGTTTTCGCACCTATTAAATTAGGATTCAGTGTAGCTTTAAAGTCTGTGAAGTTGAAGCAGTTCTTAGTTTGCTAGTATCCAACATAAAGGTGAGATGCCTTTGCTCACAGTGAACCCTGACAAAGTGACAGTGAGAAAGACATTGACCGTGAGGCACTGTATTAGGTCCAGTCCACCATGGAGGAGTGAAGGCACCCAGGTGTATGAGGTGACCCATTACACCACGTCCACAGTCAGAGCTGAGAGATGATCACAGGCACTCAGCTTGCTTTCCTTTTCAGTCAGTCTATAGCTCCAGCCTGTGGGATGATGCAACCCAGCCTCAAGGTGAGCTTTCCCTTCTCAGTCAAATCTGTCTGGAGATGCCCTCAGAATCACGCCCAAATGTGTGTGTGTCCTCACAGATTCCAGATGCAGTTGTGTTCACGGTGATGATTCATCATAAGAGTTAGACTCGGGATTTAGATTAGCTTTCCTGCTTATCTGCAGGGTCTTAAGCATTGCCTCGCAACTCTGGGCTTTATTTTTCTTATTTTGCTGTGTCTTCTGCATGGTGTTGTATGGTCCCCTAGAAATATTTCTTTTTGCTTTGTCAGACTCCTTATGAGGAAATTCAGCAGATCCAACATAAATATTCAGATCATACAAATCAGAGCAGACACCTTATCTTTCACTCATGTGCGTGTCTGAAAAGTGGCAGCTAGAATCTAAGGATTTGCTGTGGGATTCAGTCTCTACCAAGAGCCCAGAAGAATCAGCAAACAACAGCTCAGCAGTTAAGAGCACTGGTTGCCCTTGCCGAGGACTCATGTTCAGTTCTCAGGACTCACATTAGAAGACTCACAATCTCTGGTACCTCTAGCTCTGACCTGACATTCCCCTCTGGCTCCTGTGAGAATTGCCCCTATGAGGAGCATATATAGACAAGCAAATGTACACACATACACATAAATTTTTTAAAAAAGGAACATTTAAAAAAAACTACTATGAGTTTTTTAGCAAAACCCAGTGAAATAGCTTGTACTCTTAGTTTACTGATGTGAAACTGTGATTCGTAGGCCTCAGAGTCATACATACACCCACATAGCCATAGCCAATGCTTGATAAATCCAGTAATTAAATGTAGGAAGAAGCTGCTGTAACCATTAGGCAGTCCTGGTCTCAAATGCTAGATGCTCAGCTTGCATATATTTTGGACAAGTCACAAAATGTTTATATCATTAAAAAACCTCAGCTGCAGTATCTAAAAAGGGTTCTGATGAGGAAAGGAGGCTAGGTGCTTTGGAACCATGGGGCTGAGTTAGGGTAAGGGTAAAGGCCTGGCCATTGCATCCATCCAAGCTTTGGTACAGATTGCGACATTAACATGAGGGTAAGGAAGCCTTTCCTGGTGATACAGACCTGTAATCCCTGCACTCTTGTAAGTGAAGGCAGGTGAATGATGAACTTGAGAGCAGCGGGAACCTGTGTAACCTAGTCTTATAGCTCAGACTCAAAACTTCAGAAGGAAGAATGAGAGATGGAGAGTAACAAGCAGAGACTCCGTGCCTTGTACTCCTGTGGTCTTGAGAATGGGGGACACAGGGAGCCCAGGAGACAGGTTCAAAAGTGCGGCAATGACCACACACCCTTTTCTTAAACGTCTGGTTCCAAAGGGGCTTTGAGAATTGAAAGCATCAGACCTGACCTTAACATGTGCTGATTTACACAATTTGTGGGCAAATTGGCAGTGTGTTTACCCACATCCATTCCCTTCTCACAGACAGAAGATTTGAGGATGGGTTTCATTGAGTTGACGGATAGGAGACCAGACCCTGTTTGCCGGCATTTTAACTTATTTCACAGCTAATATAGCATCTGGGGCACATTTTCCTACTTTTATGCCAATTTTTATGTGTTTCTGCGACACAGTCAGAAGCCAGGATCATAAAAAAGAAGGAAAACGGTACCAAAAAATAAAAGTAAATAAGCACATTCCACTTTAACGCTCCCAGAAGCACCAAGGTCAGCATGCTTATGAGAGGGGAGAGATAGATAGACGGATAGATAGATGGATGGATGGATGGATGGATGGATGGATGGATGGATAGAGGCAGAGAGAGAGAGAGAGGGAGAGAGAGGAAGAGGAGACAAAGCTCTCTATCTGCAGAGACAGGAAATGGAAAAGATATTCCCATTGTCTCCTAAAGCAGCAAACAGACAGAGGGTCTGAGCGAGTGAAGACACAATGGGTGCAGTCTAGAACTTACTATTTATTACTCGAATGACCTGCTGTCAATCAACATCCTTCAGTGGGCCTGTGACTTACTTGTAACAGATAAAACTTGTTCTCTATACTCTCTGCGTCCCTGGTTTCATTGGTCATCCATCACACAGGGCACCCCGCTGGCTGTACACATTGTGATTTTGATTTTATCTCCAGGTATTAAAAGCTAACTGGATCACCTCTACATTAGGACATGTGCTTCTCTGTGCTGTGGGAAACTGATGGACCCCTTTTTTGAATACTGAGTAGTGTGGTTTTAGTTCTAATTTGTGGAACGTAATTAATAGATAGCATTCGATGTTGGGGATTCCCAGAATAGATAGGTTCTATTTATGGACATCTGTTTACACTAACTAGCGAAAATGTTATTTGCTTTAGCAGCAGAAGAAATGTGGTGATTTGGGTTAAATATAACTTTTTAAATGTTTTCCATAAATAACTTTAATGCAGGCAAGAGCCCAGGAATTTAAAGCATAAACTTCTATATCATACTCAAATTTGAGTTCAGACTCATAAACGTAGCCTTAGGTCGTTAAGGAAAATTAGACTCTGGGCTACAGAGATACCTCAATTGCTAAAACCACTTGCTGCTATTCTAGAGACTCTTAGATAGGTTTCCAGCACCCATACTGGGTGACTCTTAATTACCAGCAATTTCAGATCTGACACCATTACCCTCCATGGGCACCTTCACTGATTTGCACACACCCACAGAAAAACAGGCAGACATATGCATAATTCAAAAGAAAAGAGAAACCTAAAATAGAAGTTGAGTCCAGAAAAAAATTTCTTCAACTAAAAAATTGGAGGAATCACAAAGCCTGCCCCACCAATTTATTAGAGATTCCATGGGTGAAAACAGAGCATTGTTGGGGTGTTCAGCAAGATATGTGCTAAGTAATTCTTAGACAGTGAAAAGCACAGGATAAAAATAAGTCAACGTGTTTGAACCGGGTTTTAAAGAAAGTACTGTTTGAACACAAGTAAGAAATAGGTGTGGTGGTGCATGCCTGTCCTTTAGACACCAGGAAGGTCAAAGCTGAAGGATAATGTGTTGAAGGCCAGCCTGGTGTACAGAGTGAGTCCTGTGCCATTTGTGAGTTACTGTGAATAGTTTATAAGGCAGACCCAACTGCCCGCCATTGTTGTGGAATTTTTTTTTAGCTATGTAAAGATGTGTTACATTTGTTTATGCTTCAGAACATTACTTTAGCTGTGTAAAGATGTGTTGCCATTTGTTTCTGCTGTATTTGTTTAATTATGCAAAGATGTATTGAATTTGTTTCACCTTGCCTGCCTAAAGCAAATGATTGATCTAATAAAAAAAACAGAATGGCCAATAGCTAGGTGCAAAAGTGATAGGCAGGGCTGTCAGACAGATAAAATAAATAGGAGCAAAGAAAAGAAGAAAGAAGAGAATGAGGAGAAAGAGAGGGGCATTCCCTGGGCCAGAAGCCAGCTGGACAGACATAGAAACAACAGGAAAGTAAGACAGACAGACAGACAGACAGACAGACAGGTAAAATGTCCCAAGGCAAAACATAGATGAATATAAAAAGGTTAATTTAAGTTAAGAAATAAAAGCTAGCCAGAAACTAGCATAAGCTAAAGCTGATAATTCATAGCTAATATTAAGTCTCCATGTCTTTATCTGGGAGTTAATGGTAGCCCAAGAAAAAGGCTCCTTCACATCAGTTCATGGAGTGTGACTTTATGATTCCTCCTATGAGAACACTGGATCTGTGTCCCACCCCCTAAACACAGCTGGTTTTAACATTTGTATTGGCAGATAAGAATTAAGAGCAGTGATGTTAAGCAAAGTTCTCACAACTTCACATCCCCATCACAAACTAACCCCATGCCCAAACTAGGCCACACTGGTCAATGAGAACTTCCAGTCACATGCAGCATCAGAATGATTCAATCACATCTTGCCTAGATCACAAGCTAGAGCATCTTCACTGACGACTGCTGATTTCAAATGCATGAGTGGGTCAGCGTTCTAGCCCAGCTCAGATCTGGACAGAGCATCCAGGATATTCAGAGACTAAGGAATAATCATAAGTGATTTTTCAAACCAATTAGATTCAGGTTAGTTTACTACACAACAATAGCTAACAGATATGCAATGATACTGGTGGCAACAGGAACAAGCAGTTACTGTTGCCTCCAACTGTAGGAAGAGGTGAAGCTGAAAAGAGTGGATGAATAGACTGGGAAGAAGCTTAGTTGGCAAGTCCTTGCTCTGCAAACATGAGGGCCTGAGTTCAAGAACACCCCCCACCCCAGCCAGGCGTTGGTGGTGCACGCCTTTAATCCCAGCACTTGGGAGGCAGAGGCAGGCGGATCTCTGTGAGTTCGAGGCCAGCCTGGTCTATAAGAGCTAGTTCCAGGACAGCCTCCAAAGCCACAGAGAAACCCTGTCTCGAAAAACCAAAAAAAAAAAAAAAAAGAACCCCCCGGCCCCCCCCCCGCACACAAAAGCTGACTGGGCATGGGTTTGTAGACCCAGCCTGGGGAAGCAGAGACAAGAGGATCCTGGGAACTTGATGGGCACCCTGCTTACTCTACCTGGGAATCTCCAGGTCAGTGAGGAATATTACATTAAGATACAAAGGCAGGGTTGTCCACGAGAGATTTTACTGAATATAGGAGCCTGCTGTCAAATCCAACTATTTGAGTTTGATTCCTGGGTCCACATGGTGGAAGGAAGAACTAACATGTGCAAGTTCTACCTCCCACCAGTGTGCTGTAACAAATGTAAAAGCTTTTTTCAAAAGTCTAAGGTAACCATGACTGAGAAATGATGCTTAACATGGACCTCTGGTCAGCACACACACACACACACACACACACACACACACACACACACACACACACACACGGGGGGGGGGGGGAGATAGGCAGACAGACAGACAGACAGAAGACTCAGACACACTCGGAAGCAAATGAATGCACACATACTCTGAACACAGAAAATATAAAAACACAATGAGTGTCACACAAATGTCTGAGTCATAAACTTGCTTTGTACCAGAAATAAATAAACAAACAAACGAGTCCATCAAAGTTTACAGAACAAGAGGCAATGAACAATTCATTGTAATTTGTGCAAAGAAAAACTCTATCCCTTTGAGTATATAGAATCAGAGAAGTGATGTTTGTAGAGACAGCATTGAAGATGAATATCCCCAGTATGAAGAGCTCTGAGATAGCCATCAAGAAAAATGCACCATAAAACGCCTGGAGACCTATTGATGCCATTTCTCTTATCTCACTGCCGAGGTACATGTATTACCGGCCTCCTCCCTTTATCTTACTGCTTTTTATTATCTTTTTAATCTCAGTCTCTCCTTCAGGGAAATCTTCCTCCTACATTCAGATTACAAAAGGCCCCCTTGTTACATGCTGCTGTATCATGGCTCTTCTCTCTTTCCTTGTTATTTGTTGGGGGTCTGTATCTCCACTGGGCTGTAAATTCTAAGGAGCACAAATTGAAACTGTTTTGTTCAACAATGTAATCCCAGAACCTGGCAGGATACCTGACATTGGATGGGCGTTCGATAAACAGTGGGAAATAAATGAGTCTCCAAGTGATGGTCTAGAAATAAAATGGTTCACCCCAAACTAAATAAAGCTAAAATAGAGGCTTGAATACCAAAGGCTGATTGATACTCATGAACACAAGTCGAAGCTGGCTCCTCTTACAGTCAGGAAATGCAGAGGATACAAGTTACTTGCTGCAGTTGAGGCTAAGGGCTCAAAGCAATATGACTGGCTGCCAGGGAGGCTGTAGAGAGCATGTAGCAAGGAATTGCACTTCTCATCAATAGATACCACCCATATAGGGAGAAATTCAACAAAATATTAACTCAAATATCCACACCTTCTGATTTAAGACCCTAACTCTAAAAAGTCATCAGATGTAGCCAAATTTTTATGAACAAAGATGACCATGCTGAGAATTCCTATTGTCAACTTAACAGGATCTAGAAACCCAGAAAAAGTGAGCTGAGCACAAATATTCCCTTCTCTCTCCTTCCTGACTGTGGACACAGTAGACCAGCTGCCTGAGGCTCCTGCCACCATGTTGTCTCAGCTATGATGGACTGAAGCCTTGGACTATGAGGCGAGATAAGTCCTGTCTTTCTTAAGTTGGTTTTGTTGGGTATTTTCATCTCAGCAGCATGTAAAGTTGCTATTATGATAACTGCTGACCCTGATCTTAGTGGAAACAAGATCTATATTGGTTAAGAACATTGTCTTTAGGGTCATTGTTGCTTAAACTCTGAGAGCACAGGCTCTAGGATAGTAGAAATGAAATCTAAGTAATTCTGAGCCCACTGATTAAGAACTATTAGGCCATTGCCCAACAATGCAGTCTCCTTGGCCTACCTCAGCCCTCATCTTCAATAGTAAGAATGCATTAATCAATACATGTCTGCACTGTGGGAGTTATACATCTGTTTCCTTTCCACATCACCCACTGATTGCTCTTTGAAGAAGCAGTAGTTTCCACTGACATTTCAAATCCTCAGCTTTTTGTTTGGCTCTTCTTTATGACTCTTAGTAGGAAGGGAGGCTGTTACAGTCTCTGTGTTAGTGAGCTTAAAGATAGCAACAAAATGAGGAAGGAAAGGGCCTGTATGTGTATGCATATGTATGTGTTTATGCGGCTCTATGAGTACATGCAGCTATACGTGGACATGTATATATATATATGTATGTGTGTATATGTTTATTTAATGTTCATGTATATAGTTGTATGTATATATATGTGTAGTGTGTGCATTATGTACAGGTGTATGTGTGTACATGTGTGTACAGGTATATGTGTGTGGTAACTGTGTGTATGGGTGTATGCTTGTGTATATGTGTATGCATGTCTTGGTATATGCAGGTTTGTGCATGTGTGTGCATATGCTTGTGTATAAATGTATGTGCAAGCATGTATATGTGTGTCTGTATGTACATGTGTGTATATGCCTTGTGTGCCTGAGATTATGTATGTGTACAACTATGTGCCTGTACATGTATGTCTGTGTGTATATGTACTTATATGTTTGCATGTGTGTGTCTTTTTTTTTAAAGATTTATTTATTTTTTACATATACAGTGTTCTACCTACATGCCAGAAGAGGGCACCAGATTAAATTGTAGATGGTTGTGAGCCATCATGTGGTTGCTGGGAATTGAACTCAGGACCCCTGGAAGAGCAGTCAGTGCTCTTAACCTCTGAGCCATTTCTCCAGCCCGCATGTGTGTGTCTTTGTGTATTGTGTACCTGGGTGTGCATATCTATATTTGCATGTTTGGCGCGGCATGGGCACGCCTGTGTGCATATCCCATTGAGCGTGTGTATCCTGGCTGTATTTTCCTCTGTCCTGAGCTGTTTTTGTTCTCACAGAGAAGAGTTCACATTTGAGCAAAAATGATTCTTTCCAGCTTAAAAGGCAAAGCATAGAAACACCCAAAACCAAGCATATGCTTGGGACTGTGCAGCCATAACTAATAGATTTAATGGACTGTGTGGCATGCCTGACTGTGTTCTTGACAAAAGAGGAGACTAAGGTACTAAAAATAGACAAAAAATGAGACATGTTTGAATGTTAAGATTATGAAGCTGGCATGCTGGCTCCATCTTCTAGAAACTTTCTGGAACCAAGTTTTGTATAAAAACGAACCCGAGGTTAGAAATTATTATCTCACAATTTCCGAAGTTTTCTAAACCTTCTCAAGTGCTGGCATAAAAGGCATATGCCACTGAACTCTGCCAGTCAAACTCTATGAGCTTGGGCCAGTTATTTCATTTCTTTGTGTATGCTTTCTCATCTAAATTGTGTCAGACTCTACTTACAGAGTTAGGACATCTACACAGCGAAGAACATGGATGATAATACAGTAGAATGTTGAGCATTAGATAGCAAACATTTAATGTCTTCATATTTTGGGGTAAACCAGATTGTCTTCTGCGTCAAGTCACTTTCCATCAGTGCAGCAGAACATGGAGTGCATTAACTCCCTCCCAGGGCACACTGCCAGAGACTCCTGCCTGGCTTAGTGCTTCTCTGGGGCTCACTAGAAGATCATTGAGGGTGGCCTGCGGTAGAGCAAAGGATTCACTTCATTGTCAAAGAGCAAAAAGGATAAAGGGAGAAACCGAGATCCCATAATTCCCTGAAGGCCTTCCTACTAGGCTAGGAGCACTCTCTAGTTCCCAGGAGGCAGAAGGAAAGCAGAACCTTTACTTGGCCTTTCGGATGTTCAACAGTCAAATGGTAGTATCTGCATTTCCACAAAGCAACATAACATCCTCCTCCAGGATGACAAGTCTGTATTAACTCAGCTGCTACGAGCAGCTTGGGCAGTATCTGTCTCTATGCAATACATTGGAAGGGACTTAGGGGACCATTTATTTCCAGGGCTTCATCTTACAGTGGAGCAATCAGAGTAGTTAAGTAACGCAGTCAAAGCCACACATCAGACACTATGAGCGCACCACAGCAGCAGGTCGTGCAGTTCCTGCCCAGAAACAATCTATTAGGCCAGCAGGAAAGACATTGGGTCTTTAAAGTTGTTCTGAAATGGAAGATATCATAGGACCTGGGATGGTCATGTGGAGGTGGGCTGGGTCCAAACTTTGAAATTTGGTCCCAGTGACTAAAGGCAGCTGGAGATCAAGGTCAGGCATACACTGGAAATGATTATAGCTCCTACTCTGCAGCTTCCACCCAAGTGTAAGGAAAACCAGCAACACCTACAGCCTCTTGAAATGATTCTTTTGTCAGGTTTTCTCAGGAACTGATTTGGGGTACAAACCCTGTAATTAGTCCCCCAAGCTTCCTCCATATCCCCCACTACCCATTGGGCACCTGCCATGACAGCTGTCATGTCCCAAGCAGCTTAGAGTCCTAAAGTGGCCTAGAAGCATAGACAGAGCCAGGGAGGTCGCTCCTACACTGTGGTGGCCGCTTCCTCACTGTGGCAGCCGCTCCCACACTGTGGCGGCCTCACAGCACTGGCAGAGACTTTGAAGCACAATGCAGAAGCTGGGTAAAGCACAGGCCTGGGCAGTGCGCTATTTCCTTTGCCAGGCAACCAATGAGCTGCACCAGGGGCTCCTCTCTCAGCTGACAATGTCAGAGACAGATCTGAGAGCTGGCATCCCTCCCTGGAGCTTTCCAGGACCACCCATGTTGCTAATCACTCTGTGGCCTTACAGAAGAACAAGGAGAGACAGGGGGTAGATCATTAAAAAAGACTTGGTCTGGAGCCTTCTGTCCAACTGTCCTTTTCAAGGGACTCTTAATGGAAAGGGATGGGCACAATCCAAACACGCATCTCAAGGAAGAATGCCCAAGTATTCCTGTGGGAACTCATTTTTTCCTGTTCCTTAGAGGGAAACTCCATGCCCTTCATGCTACTTAGAGTTGACAGTTACTGCTAGGGGCATCAACCTTGCCTCTGGAGCCCTAAGGTTTCTGGGACATGTGGTCCTCTGGTGAAGCTTCCATTATCAGCTCATATCTCAAGGAGAGTTTCATTCTGATGCCTTTCCATCCTGACCACAAGTCCTGGAACAGTCAGCCAGCATGAAGACACTTAGGGTATGGAGGGGAGGTTAAACAAAGCTAGGGGCACATTATCCGGACTATCAGTGACTCTCATCCTGTTCCTTCTGGAAGAATGCCCAATAACTTCCTCAACGCATTGGGAGTCATGGAGATTGAATGGGACCCAACTTTTAGCCATTTGTTTTTCTTGTGCCACTGCCTTCTCAATAAGGTGGCCATTGCTGCTTGCTCACCACTGCTGAGAAGGAAAGCCTGTGGTGTTCCTTTCTGCGCACATTGGGAAGTTCTCTAGCCATGCCATGCCACCTCTGCTAAGGCACCTTCTCTCCCTTCAAGTTGCCATAGTAAGTACTTTCTCTCACAGGGTCTTACACTTTTTTTGTCCTTTTCCCCAGGTTCATTTCTAACATTCAAATGACAATAATAAAATTAAATCATTGGTCAGAACTGTGGTGATTTGAGATACATGTAAATATCATTTGTTCAAAATTACTATTGTAATTTCTGGAAGAAATTGTAACATAGAGCTATTCACCCTCTAAAATCAAAAGCCATTTAATAAGTATATAACTAAATAAGAGTTTTATTATTAAGGAAGACCCATAATCCCTTTGTTTATATGGTTTAATAAGCTCTAAATTTTAAGGAGTCTTTGAAAATAGCTCATAAGAGTCTGGCTATTTCCAAGTTCTTAGTTTGTCTTATCTCATGGAAATTCATTGACCATAAAATAAATCTTTAATTTTCTGTTCTGTTTTGTTGTTTTTCAAGACAGGTTTCTCTGCATAGCCCGAGCTGTCCTGGAACTTGCTTTGTTCCCAGGCTGGGTTTCAGTTTACAGAGATTCACCTGCCTCTGCCTCCTGAGTTCTGGGATTAAAGGATGATTAATAGTCTTTTGTTGTTGATGTTGTTCGCTTTTTTAACACAGGGTTTATCTTTGTAGCACTGGATGTAGTGAAACTCACTCTGTAGACCAGTCTCACAGAAATACACCTGCCTCTTCCTATGGAGTGCTGGTGTTAGAGGATTCTGCTACCAATCTTTGCTTTGAATCTTTGATTTTTATTGGCGAATAAAGAAATATACCATACACTATTTTATAGATCCAATAAAAGGTGTTCTTAGGAGTGAGAGATGCTTCTTACATGAATGCTAACTGTAGTTTTGTCTATTCCTAGGAGTTATTATGAAAACAAACTCATTCTTCAGAACCTTTATTGATGGATTAATTCCTTATGAATTCAACAACCATGTGACATCTATGATAGCTTGGCAGTTGTAGCAGCCCAGAGAGTTGAAAATAATTTCCTGAAAAGACAGGAAATAAATGTGTTGAACTGAATGGCCTGTAAAAATTCCCTTACAACTACTTGACTTCGCTGTTGTGATATGTAGTCACATACTATATGCAAGAAGGAACATGGTTGTGTATCAATAAAACTCTATTTTCCAAAACCAAGGATTGGGCAAGATTTGTTTTTTTTATTATTGTCTACTGGCTCTGCTATAGATCATAATGTTACCATCATTAGATTTTGTCCCAATCATTGAGGCTTAGAGATATCCCACAATGTAAGCAGTTGGAATGTCAGTTTGTGCACAGCAAGGTTCCATGGTGTCTGAGAAAGTGAAGATATGTAACTGTGTGTACTACACATATACTATGGACACATGACACAGCCAGTGAAAGGACAGGAAATAAATACAACAGTTTACCATCTGCAACCAACACACAATTATCAAAAGATCCATAAAAGTTCTTGAGACAACTGATAAACCATCAAGTACTTCTGGTAAAATGACTTATTCTGTGACTGTGGTCTAAGAATGGCATCTAAAGAAGGATGGGATGGGTACCTTGGTGCCATTAAATTAAAGCAAAGGGCAGGCCAGCAAATAACAGGCTCACACATTTTAGCAATTTTAAATTACGTGATGATTCATACAAATATCTTAATTTTATTTTCATTGTTTTTCTTGGAGAAATATTTTCTCTCACATATTTACTGTGAACATAATGTCCAAATTTTGAGTGCTTTGACAGTGCATACGTGATGGTGGAAACTATGAATTCAGATGTTCTATTTCTTTGTCTTTTGTGGCTAGGCTCTTCTAGGTAAGAGCATACCAGACGGACTCTGAAGCCAGACTCTGGGAAATGGCATAATTCTGAGAATGTCAAAAGCCCTAGAGACAATCCTGCCTGATGTCGCTACTGAATATCATTTGTTGCATGAGCCAGTAGTGTTTCCAGTATGTTGAGTTAGAGTCTAAGAAGGTTCTTACTGGGCATCCCATGTGGAGGGTCGGAGACTGAATGATGACCTGGGTCTTGGAAATCTGAGTTCGGAGGTCATTTTATCCCTCTGACAAAGGGGTGATGTTTTATGACTCAGAGAAAGCTTGCAAGAAGTGAAGTTTTCAGAGCCATACCTTGGGGATGGGAGCATATGCTGGACTACCATGAAGAGAGAGCTTTGATGACTGTGGAGGTATAACACAGTGAAAGGTGCCAATTTTGCACCATGATTCTGGTTTTGCAAACATGCTAAACTATGTGGGTGATTGACCATCACTTTCTGGCTTTAGGACCTTGGGTCAAAGTTTTTGTGACTGATTTAATAAAACACAAAGTGAGGTACAGAGTGCTTGAAAATGAGGGCTTCTAGGGCTTTCATTGCTTGATGTTGATGAGGGTGACAGGAAGAAGTCCTGACACAGTTAAATATAAGTTCATGGCCATTACAGTGATGTTAGTTACATCTTCACCTGGTGGAAAACCTGGCTGGATAGAACACAGCTGCTTATATCAGTCTGTGGCAACATCATTGAGAGGCGGCAACACCTGGAAGTCAAGATGCCAGGATATATATCTCAGTGGTGGAAGACTTGATTGTTATATGACAGTTTCAATCCTTAGCACTCCACTTAATTAGCCACCTAATTAATATGTATAAAGAAAATAAGATACTTTGCTGGGATAGGGACAGTTAATCTTGTCTGGAGATAGTTTTGGCTCTTATAGACCCCATGAAGGAGTGCTGTTTGCATCTAGTGGGCAGAGATCAGGCATGAGGTTAAAATCCCATGGTGGATAGGACAGCTTCCCACAACAGAGATTACACACTTTAAAACACCAATAGTGCTAAAATCGAGACACTCTGGAATCAAGCATCCCTTCTCATCAGGGGTAATGCTGCAGCCAACAGGGTAAAATTTGTTTTTAGGGAATGAAAGAGAATCTTAGTATATTCCTGTGTGGATCACAGATTCAACTCATGAATTTCACAGCACAGGGTGTCTTAGAACAAAAAGCCTCAAAGGCTCCTTGGGGAAATGATAATGAAAACAAGATTGGAAAACACTAGTGTGGAGCAGGGATTAGCAGATCTCTTCTTCCTACAGCCAGAAAGTAAGGCAGCCTTCTTTGTGCCTCTGTGATTCAGTTCTGGTGGCAACGACATACAGAGCATTCCCACTATAGACAGGTGGCACTCATACACACCTGGATGACTGTGAGCCAATAAAACTTGATTTAGAGAGCAAGGGGATAAAAGGTGGCTCAGTGGTTAAGAGTTCTCACTGCTCTTGCAGAAAAGTAGGAATTTTTATCAACCCTCACATTGTGTAATTCCAGTCAGAGGGATCCAAGCCCTCTGCTGGCCTCCCAAACACCAGGCATGCACATGGTACACATAAGCTCATGGAGTTGCACACACATACAAACAAACAAACAATCTTTAGCAAAGCAAGAATAGTAAAGCCATAGCTGGCATGATGTATTGGCCTACAGTTCCAACATTCTAGAAGTAGAGGCAGAAGGATCCAGAGTTCAAGGTCAGTAGGCTACACAGTGAGTTTGAAGACAGCCTGAGGTAAATGAGAGGCTGGGGGAGAGGCAGAATATGAATACGAGAATGAGAATATACTTGATTTGTGATCCATTGTTTGCTTAACTTTGAATTATGATTTAAGTTTAAAGAGTCAAGAAAGCTGAAAACGTAGAATGCATGCCTTTATCATAATCATGTACATAAAAATGGTTCTCTGTGTGTATGAGAGGGGGGAAAAAGAGGGGAGGGAAGATTCAGCTAAAACTAAGAGTATATTCCATTGAGTTACAATTCAATAATTGTCTATTAATTTGATGAAATGCAGGATTCAAATGTAGGGGAACTCTCAGGTGATATATAAGATGGAAGGTGTCATGTTATTTCAGTTAAAAAACACAATAAATAGCACAAAGGTGTGTTGTACTAGGTTTTCTACACAAACAGAACTTTTAGAATGAATCACTCTGTATGTACAGAGAGATTATTAGAATTACAGGCTGCGGTCCAACTAATCCAGGAATGGCTATGCATGGAAAGTTCAACAGTCCACTAGTTTCTCAGTACAAAAGGCTGAATGTCTCAGGTGGTCTTCAGTGTATGCTGGGATCCTACATAAGTAGGCTTGAATGTCAGTGAAGGAGCGGGACTTCTATCAAGACAATGGTGAGCAGGCAAAGAACAGAAGCTTCCTTCTCGCATCTTCTTATATAGGCTTCTAGCAGGTGGGACCCAGATTAAAGGGGTGTCTTTGAGCCTCAAGATCAGGATGAAAGACATACCCTCCAGGCTGCTGCCACCTAATTGACATTGTAACTGTGTCTTCAAAAGGCCATTGCATCTTTCTATCAGGCCAGCTGCTTCAGGATGGTAGGGAACAGGGTAAGATCAATAGATTCCAAGATTATGGCCCTGCTCTTGTACCTTTCTGACTGTGAAGTGAATTCCTTGGTCAGAAGTAGTACTGTGCAGAATACAATGTTGGTGGATAAGGCATTCTATAAGTCCACAGATGGTGGTTTTGGCAGAAATATTACTATCAGGAAAGCCAAACCCATAATCAGAATAAGTGTCTACTCCAGTGAGGACTAACTTTTCACGAAGGAAGTGGTCCAATGTAGTCAACCTTCTACCAAGTTGCTGGCTACTGACCCTAGGGAATGGTCTGATATCTGCAGTTCATTGTTGGTCACTGCTGTTGGCAGATCTGGCGCTCAACAGAAGCTGTAGCCAGGTAAACTTTGGTGCGTAGAAGTCCATAGTGTCCAGCCTACACATAATTCCCATCTCTGCCACCATGACCACTTTGTTTATGGGCCCATCTGGCAATGACAGGAATGTCTGGGGAAAGAAGACCACGTCTACAGACTGGGCCATCCTGTCTTCTTGATTATTGAACTTCCCAGTGGAAGTCACCTTTTGATTAACATTTACATGGGACACAATTATCTTCACATCTGGGGAGATCTGCCCACATACTTTACCCTTAGATGTCTTTCTCACCAGTTTTCCAGTCATGCTCTTTCCATGTCCCTGACCATCCAGTCAATTCATTGACTCCAGCCCATGAATCAGTGAACAATCACACATCAGGCCATTTCTATTTCCAAACAAAATATATGACCATATGTTATGCCCAAAGCTCTGCCAAAAGTCAAGGTTTTCCTTCACCAGTGTCTTTCAGGGTTTTCCCTAACAGGAGTTGTAATGCTGCAGCTGTCCACTTCTGGGTGGTGTCTGCATAGTGGGTAGAACCATCAGTAAACCAGACCCTAGTCTTCTCTTCCTCAGTCAATCAGTCATAGGTGCATACTTGGCACCAGATGGCATTTTAACGGGATTAGAAACCATATATATTTAGGGAACATCTTTGTGTAACTTGCTTGTGGCTTCAGGACCTGCTCAGGCCCAAAAATGTATACACCACTTCCATTTGATTGTGGATTGATGCTGTGTACATCCTACCTTATGACCTGGTGGGTCTAACAACACTCAGCTCATGATGGCAAGTTTAGGTAGCATGGAAACATGGTGTCCCATTGTCAAATGTTCAGTTTCCACTAAGGCCCAATATTAGACCAAGAGCTGTCTTCCAAAGGAGAATGGTTGTCTGTAGATGATGGTAGAGCCTTGCTTCAAAATCCCAAAAGTCTCTTCTGTAATTCACCTAAGAGGGCTCGCTAAAGGCTCCAAACAGCATCCCTATTGGTCATTGATACCTCAAGTATCACTGAGTCTGCTGGGTCATATAGTTCAAGTGGTAGAGCATCGTGCACAGAAGCCTGGACCTGTTGAAGAGTCTCTCCTGTTCCAGGCCCCACACAAAGTTAGCAACTTTCCAAGTCACTTAGTATATGGGGCAAAGTAATATACCCAGGTGAGCTGTCTCTAGAATCCAAATAGATCTACTAAAGGCTGTACTTTCTTCTTGATGGTAGGAGAGGCCAGGTGCAATCACTTATGCTTTGCCTTAGAAGGAACATCTTTGCATGCCCCATACCCCTGGACTCCTAAGAATTTCACTAAGGGCGATAGCCCTTGAATTTGTTTAGATTTATTTCCCATCCTCTGATACGCATATATGTTACCAGTGAGTTCAAAATGGTTGCTACATCCTGCTCACTGGGTCCAATCAGCATAAAGTTGTTTATATAGTGACACAGATCCCTTCTAACTAAGTCATGACACAGAGAGTTAATACATTTTTGCTGTAAAACTGTGAAAATATTTACAGATTTCACTTGGCCCTGCCAACTGAAACCAAATGATTTCTGATATATGGACAGGTACTGAGAAAAACACAATAGCTGCATACCATGTACTAGGGGATGTGTTAATTTGCACAATGAAGGACACTACATCTGGTATGGCAGCTGCAATCGTAGTCACTACCTGATTGGGATTTCAATAGTCAAATGTTGTTCTCCATGATCCATCTGTCTTCTGCACTGGCCAGATAGGAGAGTTAATGGGAGGTATGGTAGGAACTACCACCCCTGCATCTTTTGAATACTTGATGGTGACACTATTTTCTTTAATTCCTTTAAGGATGAAATACTGGTTTTGATTCACAATTTTTCTTGACAGAGGCGACTCTAAAGGCTTCCAGTTAGTCTTTCCAATGTAATAGCCCTCATTCCACAGGTCAGGGAACTAATGTGAGAATTCTGTCAACTTTTAAGTACATCTATCTCAATTATACATTCTGGAACTGGGAGGATAACCACAGAATGAGCTGGGAGACCCACTGGACCTATTGTGAGTCAGACTTCAGACAAAGCTCAAGCCCCTACTTTAACTGGAAGGCCACAGTATCTCTTGTGGTCTCCAGAGTCAACATCAATTCAGAACCAGTATACAATAGGCCCTGGAAAGTCTGATTGTTTCCTTTCCTCCAGTGTAGTCACTCTTGTAAAAGGCCCTAGGTCATGACGGGTAAAGACTCAAGAAGGGCTAACAGTAAAACTTTTGGGTGGTTTATGAAGGTCCTTCCTCGTGGTAACCTGACCATCTCTTCATTTAAGGGGTTCTAGTTCTATAAACTGGATCAAGTCTGAAAACTGATTCATGGGCTAAAATTCCCTTTTGCCACCATTAATTGCAGACTTTCTTTCATTTGCTTGAGAATTTTTCCACTTATATAAATCAAATAAAAATGCAGGGGGCTTCTTATCTATTTCATGCCTGGAAACACCATGATTGATTAGCCAATACCAAAGGTCCATATGAGTCATGCCACCATTAAATTCACTTTGCTTGTGCTGACCATTACGGGTTAGGCTGTAAAGACATTGCTTAGTCTATGCTGCCCATTACAATAACTATGATCACCTTGTCTTTGGCAATTCAGTGCTTCCACTTGGCCCCTGTTACCCAGGGCCCAATTAAACACACTACATTTAATTCATTCAACTGAGCAATAGTGTCTCCAGCCCTAGGTCTGGCACAAGGAACAGGGAGACAAAAACCCTCTTCAAATGTGCTAGTGCCCCTTTCACTTTTCTGTATTTTATAAGATTAGTGAAGGACATGTCTTCCCAGTATGGAGTATTAAGTTTTACACAGCATACTCACTGTAGCATTGCAATTTCCCTGAGCCTTAATATCCCTTCATCAACACTAATCCAAGGGATATCGAGCATCTCCACTTCCTTTTCAGTAAGCCATCTTTTGACAATTGCTTCAGCCAGCCATTCAAACAACCTTTCCAACACCCTTTTATAACTGTGTGAGCTTCTATATTAAACCCAGAATCTCCACTCAGAGGGTCCACATCAATAATCTCAACCTGATCAAGTTTTAAGATCCTTCCACCATTATCCCACACCCTTAAAATCCATTCCCACACGTATTCCCCAGACTTCTGCTTGGATGAATTAGCAAACTCATTAATCTCTTTAGTAGTACAGCAACCTCCTCATGGACTACACTTTCTACCTCCCCTCTAGGAGCCTGCTTTGCCTTTAGCCTGGTTATAGGTCTAGAGGCAACTGTAGGTGACACCAGGAGACATCAGTATTGTCTTGTCCTGTGTTTCCTTCAGAGAAAGTCGCTGCCAGTTTAGCAGACAATGAAGGATTCATTTCCTCAGTACCGAAAAAGGCAATATTTAAAGGGGTGGGGTTGAGGCTGAGGATACTCCTTTCTTGGGTGAGATAAACCCTGAGAATTGAAGGGTTCTAAGTTATCAGCTTCAACTGGGCCCTCACACACACAACCATTCATGTTACAGGATCCTTTTCATTACCCATTTAATGTTCCTTAAATGTTCTTTACTAGTTTAATCACAGACACCCTTCAAGGCTGGGACTTAAATTTTCCACGTAGCCCAGCTAACCGTATAATGATGGCTTCAGTTTGATTTTCAGCAACTTTTTTTCAGCTTTGTGGCTTCTGGAAAGAAGGTTCTCTTTCAGGACACACTTGGAAACCTTGGATTGTTTACATGCTTCTGGAGTCAGTCAATTTTATCACAAAGTTCATTGTTCTCCTTCTGATTATATACAGATTCTGAGATGCTTGAAGTTGATTAATTTTGTCATGAAGCTCATTTCTATCCTTTATCATTTTATCCAGAGAGATGATAAGAAAAACCACCAGCATTTCCATTTTCCTTATTTTTCCCCTAAACTGTCTTAATTTTCATATATAGGGTCACCAAATGCACTTCTATTCATAGCTGATGAATATGGATAATCAAATGCAGCTGTCTCCTTAAGTTTGTGATATAGTTCATACGTTGGACTTTCAGTATTCTTCAAGCTCCCAGGATTCAGCAACTGGAGAGGCTTTGATAACTGTAGGTGTTGGCAAAATTGAAAGGCCTATTGCAGATATTGGAATCATCATTACACTTCTGTTTCTTTAGAACCACTTCTGGTACCAAAATCTGCAATTTTGTCTCGGCTGGTCTTCACTATATGCTGGAATCTCAAAAAAGTGAAGAAATAGGATCTAATGTCAGTGAAGGAATGGACAGCTAGCAAGGTGAGAACAAACAGGTAAAGAACAACAGTTTCCTTCTTCCAAGTGTGTATACAGGCTTCCAGAAGAAGGTGTGGCCCAGTTTAAAGGCTCATGGCTTCCTGCTGCAAGTAAAGGTGTGTCTTCTCCTAGATGGAAACATCTGGATTAGAATCAGATTAGAAGTAAACCTTCCTACTTTGATTTAAATCAATCAATCAATCAATAAATAAATAAATCTTTAAAAAAATCCCTCACAGGTGTACCCTCCAATTGTGTGTTTTAGTTTCAGATGGATGTAGTAAAGTTGAAAACTAAGAATAGCCAACACACATACCTATCTCAGAGTAAAGGGCTAGATGCTAGAATGGAGGAAGACCTTCACAAATAGTGGGTGGGTTAGGGGATCATTGTAGAAAGAAATGAAGGGACTGCATTTGGGATGTGGTTGAAATGAAAAGCAGTGGGTTTTGGATTGCTCAAGCAGAATTGCAACATGGGGGCTCAAAACCATGTTCAGGAAAAAGGAAATTATTATTTGGATTGTCACAAACAAGGCACATTGTGAAAGAGCCTTCATATTGGAAGCTACACAGAAGTTCTCTTTTACCCACCCTACAAGGCCAGTTTTAGATATATAAATGGATATGTGTGTGTGTATGTATGTATATATGTATGCATGTATGTATGTGATATATGTAGGCATCTATATCAGTGTGGGGTGTATATATGGTTGTATAATGGCTGTATGTGTGTATACGTGTGTGCTGTGTATAATGGTGTACATGTGGTGTGAATGTGCATGTATGTATGTATTTGCATGTGTGTGTTGTATGTAAGATTTGTGTGTGTGTGTGTGTAGGGTGTAAACTGGTATAAACTGGTAGAAATATTTGGAAATGTAAGGTATTTGGGATGTTTTTGCACCCTTCGCTGCCTTCTGCATCAGTGATTTTTTTATTTTGTCAAATAAAATATTTTATAGATTTTTAAGTATGACAAATCACTTGTCTTGGGATCAAAGATAATAGTTTCAAGGATGGTGGTTTCAAAACATCCAATATTTTAAACAAAGTGAAGCTTATTTGTTTTTAAGAAATTGAAGCTAATATATCCGAGGGAGACTGATTGGTGGTTTCATTTATTTCCAAGTTCTGGCCCCTTTCATCTCCACACAAATCTGTAATTCTTATTTTCCTTACATTTCAGTGTCTCCCTGGGGGTTCTGATACTTCGTGGGGGCAATTTCAAAACCTTGGTGTTTTAGGAGCTACTCCGTGCCCAGAGGCATTGCTCACGTTCCCAATTGAATGTCTCCCTTTCCAATTTATGAAGAAATCAATTTAATTACAGACATAAAAGATAGACTGGTTTTAAAGAATGGGAGAGAATAACACTCAGCACTGGGGTCTGAGGAAGCAAGACCCCAAGGAAGCAATGGGATCCAGGGTTTAGACAAAACTCCAATAACAAACAGGACAAGGCAGACAGGCTCCCCTGTTACTAACCTCATCAATGAACTGTGGGCTCAGGCTGCATCTCATTCTGCTAAGTCATCTTACCTGTCTCCATTTCTTTAGTGTCTGGAAAATGTATATGCAGGATGGGATATATGCACTAGAAAATCCCACAAACATACAAATATTTGCTGAAAAAGTAAAGTCTCAAGTGAGGTATCCTTGGTCAGATGACTGAAGGTGAGTTCCACAGTCCTACCACAGTCAGTAGGTCTGTTGGTTTTCATATCATAGGCATACCCTCTTAGGAACGCAGAAACCCTGCACCAAGAGTGGCTTTTGTCCCCAGTGGACATCTGGCAACATGGTAGTTGACGGAAAGTTGTTATTGGCAACTGGAGAGCTATAGGCCTAGAATCCCTCTAGCTAGCAGCCTGTGCACAAGTTAGATGGGTGTTGAGAGCTGCCCAGCCCTACTTCTTAACAGTGTTTGCACTAAGAAACCCTGGTGTAGACTTACAAAAATCCCCCAGCGTTTCTTTAATCTAGCTGGTGTGGCATCGCATACCTCAAAATTATAGCATGTAGGAGATAGAGGTAGGAGGATTCTGAATTCAGGACTAGCTTAGACTACACAGTGTCAGCATTTCTCAGTAAGTTAGAAAAATGGAATATAGAACAACCAGCCCCTCAAAAGTGACAACAACCAAAGACTGGTGATGTAGAACAGGGGCAGGGCACTCCCTTATTTGACCAAGGTGTGTGTCCAACCCACAGCAACATCAAAAGGAAGTCTTTTGGGCACTGGGGTAGACTGTAAGTTAAAATAAGAAAAGTAATTTTAGAAGGATTTTAAAAACGATGTTACTGGCCGGGCGGTGGTGGCGCACGCCTTTAATCCCAGAACTCAGGAGGCAGAGGCAGGCAGATCTCTGTGAGTTCGAGGCCGGGCTGGACCAACAGCCTCCAAAACAATACAGAGAAATCCTGTCTCATAAAAACAAAAAAAAAATGATGTTACTGTTGTCTGGCTTTCAACATGAACGTTACTGGACTCTATGGTACTGGTGTTGTATTCCATGAGGACCCACAACGATCACTCAGTACATCCCCATGCCCTTGAGGGAGCAGTCACTGGGCAAAGCTGCTTTTGTCATCTAAGAAATAGGCTTTTAGTGTGTGTGTGTGTGTGTGTGTGTGTGTGTGTGTGTGTGTGTGTGTACAAGCAAGTGTGTGCCACGTTAGCCCTCTCCTTCTACCTTGTTTAAGCTGTGGTTTCTTGTTTGCCACTGTGTACTCCAGGCTAACTGGCCAACCTTCTCTCTGCCTCCCACCTTGTCACAGGAGCCTGTGATTTCAGACAACACTACATGCTGGGGATCTGAACTTAAGCCTTCCTGCTCATGCTTCCTGGACTTTTGTCAGAGTTTTCTCTCTCCAGCCTCCACGATATCTGTTTTATACCAACCTCTGTGCTATGAACACAGAGGGCATTCAGTCCATGGGGATGAGGGCTTGGAAAATGCAACTTGTGAGCATACACACATCATCCGCTTGATTTTCTTGTCTGCCTACTCAGTAAGTCCAAGATGTTCTTATCCACATCTGGAAAACCCAACATCATGTAAGGACCTGCCCTTGCTTGGAAAAATAAGACGTGCACAATTTTTAATTGTGTGTGTGTGTGTGTGTTTGTGTGTGTGTGTGTGTGTGAGAGAGAGAGAGAGAGAGAGAAGGTGGTGTCCCCAGAGGCTAAAGAATATGTTAGATCCCTTGGAGATGGAATTACAGGCCATATGGGAGATGCATCATAGAGACTTGTCTCTGTTAATTTTCTGCTTTCTATACACTCCAGAATCTCTTTTTTCTTTTGAAATTTTTCATTTATATTTTTTATTAATTAATTTTTTACATTCCAATCCCAGTTCACCCTCCCTCCCTCCTCTCCTCCTGGCCCCCTCCCCACTTCTCATCTGCTCCTCGGAGAGGGTAAGGCCTCCCGTAGGAAGTCTACTTCCAGCATCTCTTAAGATCACATCCAGCCAGGGAAGAGCAGGAGGGAGAAATGGCTGGAATCTCAGGTGGGGGTCCTGTGACCTCCCTGACCTAATCCTAGCTCCCCTACCACTACTATGGGTATGGCTTTCTCGGTGCTATTCTGGTTATTTCATTGTGGTGGTTAGTAGGCCCAAACTCCCCCTACTGTAAGCTGTTAATAGGATAATCTTACAAGGTGCAGGTAAGGAAAAACCACAGTAAAGCACTCTTGCATGGTGAGATGCTCCTGGAACTCCCTCTGCCAGGGAAACCCAAGATGAACGAAGGATTGTCTTAGAACTGGGGATGGTGACCATCTCCCAATAGCCCCTTTGCAGTCACCATGATGAGTCAGGTGAGTTCACTGTGCCTTCTGGCCTCAACCCCCAGGTGCTTAGAGTCTCATGCAAGCCAGGCTTGACAGTTAGAGGGAAAGCTTCCTAAAATTCAGGAAGTGAAATTGATTCCAAATGCTGCACAGCAAAAAAACAATGTGTGTAATGGCATTTTAATTTTTTTTTGTTTTTGCCAGGAACATTTGGAGGTTTACAGCACTGTAATAAAGCATAAACTCTCATCTGCTTGATCAATGTATGACTACCATGCTTTAAGCTGCTTTGCTTATGTTTTTGCTCTTACTTTTTATTTTTAATGAAATAAGTTATGACTCTACTACACCAAGAAACTGGGATGTTTCTCTGGTTTTCAGCAGCTCCAGCTCTTATCCTAAAAGACTGTTTTGGAGGCACAAACTCTACAGGATTCTTAAGTCATGAAAACACTGTAAAATGGGAAACTCAACAAAGAGTAAGCTGAGGAGGTGCTGGAGAGATGGCATAGCTGTAAAGAGCACGTAGCTGAGTACATGCACTCCTCTTGCAGAGGACTGGAGTTCAGTTCCCAAACCCATGCCAATGGTGCACAACCTTCTGTAACTCCAGCTCCAGAATCTCTGAGGGCTCCTGAACACATGTGCACAAACTCTCCTCCCACCTTCTCTCTCCCTCTCTCTCCATCCTTCTCTCTCTCTCCTTCCCTCTCTCTCTCCTCTCTCTCTCTGTCTCTCCATCTCTGTCTCTCTGTCTCTGTCTCTCTGTCTCTCTCTCTCACACACACACACACACACACATACACACACACACGCGCGCGCAGTCGAAACCTTAAAGAGAGAGAGCCAGAGAGCACTTTTAAGGAGACCCCACAGGATGAGCTCGCACAGGCTCCAGGTTCTAGAAAGCTGTAGAGACAATGGAAGCAATACTGCACAAAACTAAGACAGATGCAGTGGGAGAAAACATAGAAAAAGTGAGAAAAGGACTCTGAAAATTCTCTTTTCATAATAGCAACAAGAACGCAGGACAGACTACCTGAATCAATTTTTTTTCAGAACTGTGGGAATTAGCCTAAAGCAGCCACAGAAATCTGAGGAACAATTCGTCAAGAACAATGTTTAATGTTTGTGAGAATAGTCAAGAGCTGCAGCATTTCCATCTGCCTGAGTTGTTGCCCTTGGAACTCTGGTGCTGTGTGGTCTCGGGAGTGAGTTGTGTGGCAGCTGCTGGGTGAGCAGAGCTGAGAGCTCCTTAGTGACCACCTTCAGGGAATTATCTAGTTGTTAGGAACTGACTTTGTGATACCTGACTGGGTGTTCACAGCAAGCTGCCTTTCCCCAGAGGCTGTTTGAAATCTAAGAGGGCTAGTTTTCATTCCTGAGCAGTTTGAAGGAGTCAATGGGGGTTTTGGACACCAGCAGCAGGGTTTTGGGAATTCGGAAGGTGATTATGTGTGTCAAGAAAGGCCTGGGGAGGCCCTGAGTGCCATCCCTGGTTGACCTAGAGGCTCCAGGCAATTCAGAAAAGAAGGATAAGAGAAAGTTATAAGCAACAGTTCAGAGTGTTGAAAACATGTTCTAACACACGTACATGCGTGCACAATACATAGGTATACACAATATACGCACATGTACATGTATACTCATGAACATACATGTGCACACACAGACACACAAAAACATGATCAGCCTCAGAAAAGCTGAGGGGTTTGTTGGTTTGAGACACTTCAGGGAGTGCTCTACTCTAAGATAGGTTCACTGACTTAAGTGGGAACACAAACTAAAATAGAATACAGAATAAAAAACTCATTCACAAAAGTCAATAGACAAGAACATTAATTATAACAAAACCAAAAGAAACCTTGGGAAGGGGACAATCAATTTCTAGATTTACTACTTTGTATTATGTAAGATGTGTGGTTTTCAAAATGAAGATTGTAAGAAACACAGAGAAACAAGAAAATATAAATCAGGTGTACATGGGGAAGAAAAGGTAAGCCTGGGAGGAAGCCTGGACAGTGAACTTCTGAACAATATAACTTAATAACTTAAATAACTTAAAATCAAAGTAAAAGATTTGTCAGGGAATATGAAATAGCTATAAAGGTATGACTATAAAAAACTAATTGCATTCTGTGTTGAACAATGCACAAGGCAAGTTTGAAATCTGACCAGAAAATGAAGATCTGAGCAAACAGAAGAAAGAGCAAAGGAGATGGGTTGGATTACTCAGTCTACACAAGAAAAGGAAGCAACAGAGCCTTCTACTAGGAGACCCTTGGGAGACCCAGGGAGATCTGGAGAAGATCACTGCAAATACTAAGATATTCACAATAAATGTGACCCCACAGAAGAGAGGAAGCAAGGCTGAGAGTATTTATAAATAATGACTAAAATTATCCAAATTTGACTTAAAAATTCCATTAATTTATACACTAAAGTTGCTGAAAGAACATACATTAAATAAGGTAAAACCAGAGATTCTCATCTCAACAAATTATAATATTGAAATTATCAAAAGTCAGAAATACAGAATTGTTATCATCATCATCATCATCATCATCATCATCCCATGTTGGAGATCGAACCTAGGACCTTGAGCATGCTAGGCAAGTACTCTATGACTGCCACTTCCCGAGCCCGGGATATGGCCTTTAAAGTGTCAAGAGATAGGTGGCTCAGTGTACACCAGGTCTGTCTCTTCAATAAGACTTACAAGACTAACAACTTATTCCTCAAGAACTGCTATGATATTCAGGAGACAGTGGGATATCATGTTCAAATCTTCACAGGAGAATCTCTCAACTAGGAAATACATTCCATGAAACTGTCCTGCAGCAAAGAAGAAGTGAAGGTGTCCCGATATAAACCATAGCCACAGAGGAATGGGCCACATCTATAAGAAATTCTAATTTGATCTTTCCAACTGAAAGGAAGGACTACCAAGAATAACTGGAATGCACCCAAATCTACATGGATAACAGTAAACAGATGGTGCAGATACATACTTGTGAATCTTCTTTCCTTTCTGATTAAAAAATGAAATGATCACTGTATGAAGTGGAAGCCATAGATCTATGTCAGTAGATGTGTCGTACACATAAGATGTCATTTGGGTGATAAAGCCCATAAGAAGAGTGGTGAAGCTATGTGTAAACAAAGTTTCTACATTTACAATATTGAAATTTTATTGATTTTAATGGATCAAAGCTAAAAATGAAAGAATAAAATCCAGAGAACTCATGGATGAAAACGTAGCACTAAAAACTTAGAGGTCAGTGGTTCAAATGGCTCCACAATTAGGAAAATATTTGTAAGTTGGCAGCAAAATGAAAAGATGATTCACAGAATGGAGAAAACGTGCATAGATCATGTATCTGGTGCATGCTAAAGGATAACAAATAATAGAACTGGTATAAACCAGTAAGAAAAAGACCAATTACCTAATTAAAACTGAGCCAACGTTTGAATACAGATTTCTCTAAATAAGCTAGAGGAATGCTAATGAACTTGAAAAGATACTCAACACTAGTAGTTATTACAGAAATACAATCAAAATCATGATGAGATAAGACAATAGGGAGAGAGAGGTTTTCCCACAGACCACAGCTGTGTGAGTGAGATGGGGAGTGATGTGGAGTGATGGGGACACTTGTGCATTGCTGTTGTGAACATGACGCTTCAGTCACTTGTAAAGCAGTTTGGAAGTTAATCAAGAGTTAAACATAGAGCTACTCTACGATGGAATAATCACTTCGAGGCACATTCCCAAGAGAACTGAAAATACACTATGAAACACATGTAGGGCCAAGTGTGCTGGCCCATGTTTTAGAACTCAGGAGACTAAGGCAGAATGATCACCAAGAGTTTGAGGTCATCTTGGGTTATAATACAAGCTCAAGGCTAGTCTGGGATATACACTCAGATCCTTTTTATAATAGTAACAACAAATGTAGGGTGAGTATGTAACTCAATGGTAGACTTCTAGCCTAGCTCATGCAATATCCTGAGTTCAGTCTACAGAACAGCAAGCAAGCAAGGAAACAAACAACATTTGAAAGTAGTAAAGAACAAAATTAGGCTGGTTTGGTGGTACATAGATGTAATCTCAGAATTGGGGAAGTTGAGGTAGGAAGCTATAGACTAGGAGGCCCACCTGGGTTACACAGCAAGCCCCTGCCTCAAGACAAACAAGTAAGCAAAGACAATGACACTAAGAAAAAGCAAAGCAAAGCCACCTTGTCTGGGAGTGTCAGAAGTGGTACTATTGGTATGATTTATAATAGCTGACAATACATCAATGCAATGTCCATCAGCTCCTTAATAGAGAAGAAAAAAGTGGTACTCATGCAACCAAATATCATCCATACCCACAGAAGGAAAACCTTGACACATGTCACAACATGAGTTTTGGGAACATGACGCTAAGGGAAAGAACCTAGATATAGTGAACCAATTTGAGGATATGCCTTGTGTGGTGAGCGAATTGCACCTCATTGAAAAGGCATTTTGTGTAAAAGCGATCATTACTGATCAGTTCCCAGAGCACATTCCCTAAAATGGACTGAGACATCATGGTTGACTCATCCACACAATGCAGAGATGAGCAAATCTGGCTCATTTATAACCGAGGATTGAGTGATGTAATCAGATAAAGATGGAAATGGAGTGTCCTAGAGCAGGATAATCAGTTCTGATGATAATTTTCATTGATTTGATGTGATTGTATGGATTCTTGTGGAAACACTGCTATGTTGCATCTAGTCTTGCCAGGAAGTGATCATGATGACTCCAGGATAGTATTTGTATGTGACATAGAAGAAGGGCTCATGATGGCTTCAGGGTAGTGCTTGTGTGTGCCTTAATGGAAATGGCCATGGCAAGTCCTGGACAGTGTTTGCATGTGATTTACTATGAGTTATTCTGTCTGAACCTGCCTATGACCTGGGACAGGCACTTTCTAAACACCCAAAAAAAACTTCACAGGCATGTGTGGGCTGAGTGTTCTTCAAATATCATGTAGTTTTTAGAGCTCTGTGATTGTGGAATGTAGCTGCCCAGTAGACATGTCCTTCCAAAATGAAATTCATACTTTTTAAAAGGATTTTAAAACCAAGCAATGCTTGTAGTGAACATGTACAAACTGAGATATTTGAGCTAAGGCATATATAAATAGCTGTGGCCGATGATCTTGCCTTGTTCATTTCTAAATACAGTGCTCTCCCTCCTAGCATTTAATTATGCACTGTACTTGGATAAAAATGGGCATTAGAAAAGATTGGCTTTTAGGATGGATTTGTTGGGACCTAAATATGGTTTAAATCTCTGTGTCTGCATTTGGAAAGCCAACAAACTGCAGATGAATGCTCATTTCTCGTACAAGTGCATTGGGATATATTTGCCCATGTATTATTTGAAGACAGATCCGTATGCCACCAATGCCGGCTTCAACACATGGCAAGAGAGATGTTGAGGCCTTCTAAGAAGTCTCTATTTCCAGCCAAAGTGTCCTACAAATGTTCCCTTACTCACTTGTCTTATCACACTCAGCCTGAAGAACACAAGCAAGTCCGTTGGCTGCTGAGGATGGATTTTAAATTACCTTCTTCCTCCATGTCTGGAGTAGATGATTTTTGAGCAGTTGGCATCTTCCTGTAAGGGTCAGTATAGTTTAATAATGATGTATTTATATATACAACTCTCAAGCAAAACAACACTGACAATTGTTGTTATCTATGTGGCAGTATCATATGCCCAAAGCTGGGGGACATTTTATATATATATATAAATTTATTTGACTTATAGTATCTTTATATTTTAGCATCTATGATAAGATACAGTTGAGGTGAAGAGAGATTGAAGAACTGGTTCCAAGTGATGCACAGAATAAGTATCCAATCAAAGATTCACATCAAGCTGTCTTCTGAGACACTTGCCTTTCTAGCCACTGTACTGTCTGATGTCTCAGGATGAATACTAGCCTGGATGATACTGCTATGTGGTTGACTGCAAGTGTTGCTTGCTGCATTAAATAAAAGGAGGAGTTTATCTGTGGTTTGCACTGTGTTGAGGTAAACTTCTCAAACAGCTTTGCAGAATGCCCTGATCCAGCATGCCATAACTTAGTAGTTACAAGACCATGACCCTAAGCATAGATCTATTTGTCTTAGAATAAGTACTTTATTGGTCCTATTGTCCTTCTCAATCAAGAATGGATTTTCTTTCTACCTCCATCCAAACCTTTGAGCATCCCTAAAAGACTGATGAAGCCTATCCTTCATCAGTCTTTTACATCTGCTCCATAATGTGGACTGATCTAATGACCAGAAAGTCATCTCTGTTCATGCGGCATGTATCTGGGTACTGGGGGATCATCCCATTCAGTAAAGACAGCTGAGCTTATTTACTGCCATAAGGTGTCTTCATTTTTGTTACTTCTTTCGGCAGCTTTTATAAGCTTCTACTGCTTGTGCCTCTAGTCACAGGGGCACACATGCAACCCATTTGGCATGGCAGGAGGGGTCACGTTACAGGGGTCTGGAAAGAGGGTTATGATTCTTTCCTGAGATTTTCTACACAGGAATTGTCTATCAGGAGACCTTCTTTGGTTTCTGGCCACAAGCTCCAAGTGTGGAAACTGTATGAAACTGATTATAATCTCCTGGGAATAGAAGCTTTAGAAAATTGAGCCAATACTTAATTGGAAGAAAGCAGTGTAAACAAATGAGGAGCTTTAGCTTCCAGACAACATGGTCCCAAATAATCACTTCCTTGACTCTGCCCCTCCTTGTCAGAGTCCTCTGTTTGATTGTTCTACCTAACCCTTTCCTGCCTGGCTATTGATCAAATAGCTTTTATTATTAACCAATGGGAACAATACATATTTGCACTGTACAGAAGCATCACATAACAAAGCAGGGAGGGGGAAGGATAGGGAAGGAGATGGGGAGAAAGGGGAATACATGCATGATAGATAGATAGATAGAGAATAAAGACTAGGAATAATTGAAAACCTGGGTTTTATCTGTCTCTATTACCAGTACTCTCCTCTGGAATTCAGTTGAGACATCAATCATAGTCCCTGCTTTGTACACAAATGGCCTTTTGAATTTCTGTTACTTACAGAGGAGGTTTGCCTAACACATATTGACACTACACTAAAAAGGCCCTTGACATGCGGGACTGGTCCCGGAAAAGAATAAGAAAAGTAGAAACCCAGGCCACACAGAGAAAGAAAGAGAGAAAGCAATGTATACTGTTCATTAGACTGACATGGAGAGATGCTCATTAGTTCCATGATGGTTAGTTTCAACTGTTAACTGGGCATAATCTGGGCTCACTTTGGAAGAGTCTCAATGTAGAATTGTATAAATTATGTTGATCCATGGGTATGCTTGTGGGGTATTATCTTGATTGTATATCACCTGCCCACTGTGGGTGGTGCCATTCCCTTGGCTGGAGTCATGAGCTGTATGAGGACAGAAAATGCAAGGTGAGTATTAGCATGTCTGTACTCATAGTTCCCTTCCTCTGACTTCACATATAATGTGACCAGCTCCTTCAAAATCCTGACATTTTTTTTAATTTTCCTATAATTATGGACTGTAAGCTGGAGTTGTAAGGAAAATAACCCCCTTTCCCCTTAAGTTGCTTTTATCAGGGTAATTTTATCACAACAACAGGAAACAAGATTAAGACAAAAAATAATAAGAATAGCAAAAGAAAAATGGAAAACATTCCAGAAAGATAGCTCGGCAGGCAGAATGCTTGTCAGGTGAGCATGAGAACCCAAACCCTCGAACACACATAGGAAGACAGATAATGGCACATGATGGCAATGCCAACCCTGGAGAAACAAAAACAGGAGGGGCCTTGAAACTCACTCTCCAGGCAGTCTGGCAGGATTAATGGTTTCCAGGCCAGTGAGAGACCCTCACTCAGCAAAACAAGGTGATCAATACCTCAGGAACAACATTCAAGGTTGTTCTCTGTCCTCCATGTGATTCTGTGTAACAAATTGTCATGAAATTCAGAGGCTTGAAACAGTCAAACTTCAATGCATCTTGCAATATCTATCAGGATCCAGAGTCCTAGCTGGGACTTTCTGATGTGGGTCTCTTATGAAGTTACAGACAAACTGTGGTCTGTAGCTGAGGTCATCTGAAGACTTGCCTGGCAATGCCTTTCCAAAAGAATTCATATGTGTGGCTACAGCAGGGACACTCAGCAAGGGGCATCTTATCACATGGCATCCTGTGTCCTCCAGAGTGTGCAGTTCATGAGAAGATGAAAGCAGTAGTGATTTTTCTACTTCAGTGATGTTCTGCCATTCTTAGGACATTGTATTGGATAACAAGTCAGCCTTGTTTCATGTGTGAGGAGACACACAAAGGTACACACCAGGTATAGACATCACAGGAGCCATCTTCATGATTGTCTGCTTTGAGTCATCTTTGGAAAAGACCTTGAAACTATTTGTATAGACTCAGGAAAGAAGCTGGACACTTGGAGGACATTTCAGTAGGTTCCATCTCTATGGAAATGAAGTAATTCATAGGGATAAGTATGGATCAAAATCAGGTGTTTCCTGACACAGAGAGGGTAGTGGAAATCCTTTAAATAGCATTGGGGTGGGTTGTAGCTCAGTGGTGGGGTGGGGTGTAGCTCAGTGGTAGGATGCTTGCCTAACATGGTGGGTTATCACTGCCACAAACTTAACTTTGGATAAGCTGTTCAAAGAGGAGTCATAACAGTGGATAACTTCAGGAGTCATTAGATCCATAAGATTTTTGATCTGGCTGTGATGTAAATATACAGACATGCCTTCCTTCGTTTGACTTCTAAAATGTCTTTGCTTTATAACTGAAGGGAGCCTGAGTTAGGAAGACTGTTAGTTTGAGGCCAGCCTGGGCTACATATCAAATCAAGGTAAGCAAATCCAGTTACAAGGTGAGAATACCCTACCTCAAAAAATTAAATAAGCAAGCTCCATAAAAACACTAGCAGAAGCTGTAAAGCCATGTCTCTTCAGAGGTCCTGGTAGACTATGACCATAGACAGTTCAAGTCCTTCTGTGATGATGTTTACTCAATAACAGACTATTATTAAGGTGCACCCAGAGAAACAAGCCCACTGGGCTGATACTTAGTTGCAGCCTGCGAGTCCTGGCACGTTTGCTTCCCTCTAGCTTTCCGGTCATATGGCATCATCTGATCTCTCAGGGTGCATGCATCTTTGGAAATAAATAAATAGTAATCTATACCAGTGGATCTTAAAATCTGCACAGTTTCTGGGCATTCAGCCATGTGTTAGACTCTAAAGGAAAAGGGTTGCAACCAGTGTTTCTACATGCATAGAAAAGCTTCTTGGATTATCTGTGGTCACTGTTGAGGCCACTGTGGTTGCTCTGCATGTAGCAGAGCTCAGTGGACACTGGCTGTGACCTGATGCCAGCACTCTCTTATTTCTTCACATTTCAGCATTTGGAGGTTTAATGAGTAATTGACTAAAGAAATAATGATCTCTCCTAGCTAAGATTTCTCCATTAAGTCACCTTCTGGATAAAGCTCAGCTGTTTTATTAAAGCTGACATTACATTCACATTTCATCTATTGGGGATTCGAGTATCTGCTTCCCTGGAAAGCCAGGCAGTCAACAAAGAGAAAGGCATCAGTTGTAGTATCTCTGGGTCCAAATTCCTATCATTAGTCAGGGTTTTCCTTTTGGTTGTTGGACTACTTCCAGAAAACATGATTGCCTAAAATAAACTTCTTTGCCTGGGGAAATTGCTCAGAAGAACAGGGGAATCAACCCCCCTTTTAGGCTTCTGGTCATACCTGGATCACTTTGATGGAATGCTGCTGAAGTCTCTCTGACATCACAAAAGGGAAAGATTGAAAAACCAGGTCCAGGACTGTCCAGGACAGACAGCTATTTCTAATAGCCCATTTTCAGCACAGCATGCTTGGTTTTCTGGTTGGCTTTTTCAACCATCACCTTCTGGATTTATGACAATTGAGTCTCTGGGAAAAGTCATCCCCCCAGCCCACAACTTCTCTAAGTCTCACCTGAGAAAACACAAGCTGTTTCCTTTTATGTTTTAAAGCTTATTTAGGCTGATGTGTCTCCATGGCATTCTCCAAGGGAAAGATGAATGGTGACTGCTTAGGCACCAGTCTGCAGAGGGACAGAGAATGGGAGGCAAGTTGCAGATGTTTAGAAAGACACTTAGCTGCAGGCCCCCAGCTCCAAATCTGGTTTCTTTTACTGAATTCACTCCTCTTAGGCAGGACATGAAAATAAACATGTGATCTGGCTTGAAAGAATATTCATGCAAACAGAAGTCTTTGGTGATTACTAATAGCAGGTTATTTTTGAAGACCTGGCTCCGGTTTTTCAGGGTGTGGGAGTTTCATCAGGCACTTTGGATTTAATCTTTTAAATAGTGACCAGCTTGCTTAGCCTCTCGGTGTCACCTGGGCACAATACACATGCATCAAGATAGTCAAAGGGTTCTAAACAGGAATTTAGAGTCAAGAAAACTTAATTCCAAATCAAATACTTAATTTTATATGTAACAACCTTGTGCCTTAGATCAATGACTAGGTATTCACCAGTCTGTCTTCTTATTGAGGAAACTCTATCCCTTGAAGGGCTGTGGGAATATTAAACAAGATAATGAATGTAACATCCTTACCACAGTGCCTGGGGTGCACTAAGCATTCAAATAGTAAATGCTATTATTGATTTAAAATATGTCCTAAATTTAATATGCATATATATCATATATATGTATGTATATGTGTGTGCATAGAATGGGGAGGAAGAAGGTAGGCAGAGAGGAAAGAGGAAATCAATGAAGCAGATGGACAAAAGGAGGGAGGGGAGGATGCAGAGAAACTCAAAGGAATTTATAGAAGGGAATGTAGTAATAGATCCTATTTTGCCTTTGACAAAGTTCTTGTCTTGGATGGGTGGCTGATGGGCTCGGCTGAGCTCTAGAGAAGGACTGAGTATGCTTTCTGTAGAACACGATCTAGCAGAAGACAAGTGATGTTGGCAAGCTACTCTATTACAGCAGAGAAACACTCCATAGCAGAATGTGAAAAGAGAGTGGTTTGAAAGGGATCCTGGAACAATGGAGACAGAACAATAAAGACAGAGTGCAACCAGGCTTAAGGTGTTCTGGACTCCAGAGCCTTACTTCAAGCAAAGAGTGCTAGCACAAGGCTTAAGTATGAAATTGGTCAAACCCTGCTCCCTGGATGAAACTCATGGGCTGTGGTCAGGCAACTTGATTAGTATACATGCTTATGAAGATGACAAGAGGGCTGTGGGTCTAAAAGATGCCCCGGTATTTGTGACTCCTAATGCCCTGAACTCTTCTCCTCTCTCTCTCTGCTTGTGTAACATATTCTTCCCTCACTTTTGCTTCTCAGCCTATTTCTGCCAATTTTTTCTCCTTTGAACTGAATGGCAGGACTGGGGGTCATGCTTATAGTGTTATATGCCTTTTCACACCATAAGAGCTGACATACTACCTTAAAGTGCTGGGGAAGGCCATGTGCATGACACATGGATAGTTGGGGTCAACAGAGGTTATTAATCAGGTACAGTCCCAGCTTTATGCAAGAGACTGCTCAGAACCCAAGGGTTACACTTGGGAGCCCTTTCACCCACCAGAGACTGCAGGACATAGGCTCTGTGATAGCAAGTGGATGTGCTCTCCCAATTCACAAGAGAGACTATGATTGATTTGCTAGAATGATTCTGTAGGCCATGGAAAACAGGGAGTAGTATTATGGCTTTACTGCATGAGAGCCTAACCTTTTAGTTGAGAATATCTCCTGGCCTAGAGGACTTTTTCTGGGGAGGGGAGCTTGTGATTGGGCCAGTGGAGGCCTACTAATTTTACCAAATGTCATCACTTTCACTTCATATTAAATTGAACACTAATTTCAGGCCTTACACCATTATACATTAGCATCAAAACTGAATTGTGACTGGGGCATAATAAACAATTATAGCATGTAACTCAGGGAATGCATGAGCGGGTGAGACAGGCAATGATAATGGTAGCGATTGCAGTGAGGAGCTTGCATCGGTGATGTTGATTGTGGTCACAACCTGCTTTGTTCCTCTTGTTGAGGTGACCTAATTCCTGAAAAGAAGATACTTAAGGGAGGAAGGAAGAGTTTGGGCTCTCTGTGTGAGGAAACAATGTATCATGGTGAGAAGCATGGAAGCAAGAGTGTGAGATGTCTGGCGCAAACACAGCCAGGAAGCAGAGAGAAATGGATGTGGAGCACAGCTCAGTCTCCTTTGATTCCAGTTCAGGACCTCAGACCATGGGTGGTGCTGCTAATGTTCAAAGCACATCCTTTGCCCTTAGTGAAACCTCTCTGGAGACATACTCATAGACACACCTGGAAGTGTGTTGCCCTGGAGATTCTAAATCCAGTCAAGTTGTCAATGAAGATGAGATACGACACCACTGTTTCTAGAGAGATGTCCCCCACATCAGGGGCCGTGGTCTTCTCTCAGCACCCACTGCCTTGTTTAAGACTTGGCAATCACTTCCTGATGCAGATGGGAACTGCTGGCTTCAGGTAACAGAAAAGCCACTTGGGGAATAACAGGATCACCTTGCTGGAAGAGCTAGCACGCATCAGACCTCGATTTGGAAGTCAGGTCTTTATAAAACTCCAAAGGACAGTATTATTTTACATTTTTCATAAAGTGACCATTACTCCTAGGAAATGAATTAATATCTTGAGTGCATATTTTTGTTATTACCTCATGGGCAATGTATAGAATCGTGGTGTGAAAGTGCCTAGTGACTTGTTAGAAGATGAGAATTGCTTTGTTTTAATACTTGGGGTAATATACCTTTGGTGCTGCTATCACATGGTCTCATCTACTGGCACTGGAGCATGGGGAGCTGTGGAAAGAGTGACAGACAGACATGGCTAGGTTGGGAAGTAGGACCAGAGGTCAATGTGTGCCTAAGTATCTTCAGTGAAGCCAGTGGTCAGCCTGAAAATTTGAGCTTGTGGTTGGTTGTCTTGGAGAAGCTAAGAATCACCATTGTATATACATAGTTCTGTCTAGCTATTTCCTCCAAATTGAGATATCCTCTGGGTGGGAGGAGGGAAACGGAACGCCTCAGGTGACTCAGCAGTTAGAAGATTCTCAGTTGCTCTCCCCAAGGTTACACAAGCAGTAAGCCACTGCTGAAGAAAACCACTGTTCAGTGGAACCCCCTGACAGCTCCAGGGATGTGGCCTCTGTGGGTCACTGTCCATGCAGGGCTTGAAATTTTGGCAAAAACTCAATGGTTCACCAATCCAGCTGGACCTGTTTCTTTAGTCTGTTGCTGCTTTCCTATCTGGCAAAAATAGGCATTTGTTTATATCTCCTCAGGAAAGTCACTCAATACACACAAATGGGGACCTGAGAGGAGACAAAGACCAGAACCAAAACAAAGAACAAACTCCTGAATAACTAAATGATGATGATGATGATGACGATGGCAATGCCCTGGAAAATAACATGGAAGGAACCTGCATCTGGAGTCCTCTTTGTGTGTTTCCTCCCTTCCCCTTGCCCACCATCTCTCTCTTTCTCTCCTTGTTCCTTCTTTCCTGATATCACTGCAGACCCTTTGCTTAACACCTTTGATCATGTGTTGCACTGATATGGGAGAAACATAGTTGGCACGTATCTGTCCTTATAGTCTACTTGCTTTTAGACTGCACAGGGAGATAATACAGAGACACCAAAGGACTAGGATTGCATAACTTCTTATGGAGCTCAAGACAAACACACCAGCAGCACTGTGGACATTTAGAGAGTAAAGGAATCTTACTGGACTGGGAAGGCTGGGAGTGAAATCAAGGAAGCATTCCTACATGAGGAATCCTTGACTGAATTTTCAAACATAGGCAGACCAGATGTGGGGAGAAAGGCAATATGGATGAAGAAACAGCATGAGCAAATGTATTGGTTGTGGAGAGTGAGGAGTGTGAGGTATGGGGTGCAGGGGGTGGGTGAGGGTGTGGAATGTGGGATGGAGGACATGACCACCTGGAGGTGGAAGGCAGCAAGAAGCCATGGTGGAAGGATCTGACCTTGCCAGTATTTGCCAAGATTCAAGAAAATTTGGTCCTGTACTGCCCTGGAGTGTCCCAGCACAGCACTGTTCAATAAAAGTCCTCCAAGGATGGAAAGGGGTATAGAAAAGCTGTCCAATACTTATTAATCTGAAGTAGAAAGATTGTGAAATTCTGGACTTTAACGAATTTAAAAAATGGTTTCAGGAAAGAGTACAGTGACATTTACATTACTTCGTGGCTAATGTGCATTGATTGGATTAAAATATGACATTATGAATAAAAAGGGACTTCTGTTGCAAAATGCTCAGAGACGGGGTGGGAGGGAAAGCAAGCGGACAGGATCTCATTTTGCCTGCACGCTCTCGGCTTAGTGGGAGCAGGGTCATTGATTTCAGCTCTTTCCCTGAAAGTGCATTAATAAAACACAGTTTTATAGTTAAATAGAAACCATGTGGGACTTCTTTTCCCAGGGATGTGTTATTTGTGCATATATGATGTCCACAACTGCAGTACCCACCTCTGTGGATTTTAAAAGCACAGTATATGAATGGCAATGACAATTTATCCCATGGGGTTTGTAACTGCAAAATGCCTGCTTGTTTGTACTAGGACCCAAGTCCTGTGCATCAGCCTGAGTGATAAATCATAATCACTGTCAACTTTAGAGCCCCAAGGCTGGGTTCCAATTTGTTCCAGGAAAGTAGGTAGACTCATTCTCTCTTGGGCTGGTGGTGACTGGATAAAGAACCAGGTTTCATAGACTGGGGTTTCTTCTGTTGAGTTCAGAGTGATATAGGGCAGCTGTTAAATGTTGCAGTTCCATAAAAAATAAGAAACAATGTCTCACAAAAATCTTGCTTTCTCATGAAAGATACCCATGATTTGGACACTAGGTAAACATTTTCTTGAGCCAGAGACTCAGATAAACATAAATGTTCAAAAGGAAAACTGCTTGAAGGTGTCTCCTCTTTGCAATTATGTAAATACATATTACTGGCGCCCTCTTACTTCCCAGTTTCTGGCAGCCCCTGCACTTGAGAAAGTATGTTTTATTCAGGAGAGTAAAACAGACAGGGACCTGAGATATTGGTGAATAATAAATTGGTTTTGACTTGGCCTTTTAGCTCATTATGAATCTTTAAAATGTTGAATGCCCCCCACGCCTTGTTTTCCTGATGAACTCCCCTGTTGCATGCTGGGAGGAAAGCCGAGTTTGAAAGCTGATCTTGAATTTAGAATTCAAGGATGCAGACCCTGTGTTTCTTTCCATCACTCATTTCATTCATCCTTCTGTCTGTCTGAATACTGTCCTCTTATCTTTCTGGTACAGTGGTTCTGATCATGAGCTCTGGAGCAAGCCAGTGTGAGCCTGCCAGAGCTCAAGTTCAGGTTCTTTCATTGAATGTGGGTGTGATCATGGGCAGTTAATCCCTGAAGAACTGGCTGTCTGTCTATCAAATGAGTAAGATTAATATCTGCTTTTCCAGTTAAGAATAAATTAGATGTGTATGTGAAAAGCTTAAACTTTGTGCAGTGGTGGGGACCGATAGACTTCTAATAAATGATTGCTGTCACTATTAGCTCAGATGGCATTAATTCATCACCTACATGGGGACACCTTCCATTCTCAGCACAGTATGCCTGATACTGAATTTCCATGCAGGACCTTTACAGTTCCAGCAGAGCATAGGAATGCTTGTGTGCAACAGTGAGCGATAGGAAATGAGCAGACTTAGGGCTGTTCAGAAGGGGGCGGTCTGGTGTGCAGCTGTGAAGAAACCCAGGTGATGTGGATTTGTCCTGGGACTTGCATTGGACAATATGTAGGGCTCACACTGGAATATCTTAGCAGAGAGGAGGGTTGAGAGCACTTCCCATCTATCATACTTCTGCTCTCTGAGTGGAGCTTGGCACGAGGCTTTCCCTTCATCCATTGTTCATTTGTTTAGAGAAAGGGTAGCTCAGGCTGGTTTCAAATTCATTTGGATACCAAGAATAACCTTGAATTCCTACCTCCTGTGTACTGAGTATATGCATCCTAGGCAAACACTAAGTAACTGAGATATAGCCTCACCCCTGCTGTGAGTTAAGCTACCGCTGTGAGGAGATGAACTCATACACTCAAGCTCACATGAATGGCTCCATGCACCAATTAATTCCTCGGTTATATCACTAGAGCTGCCACACCTACTTTGAGAAGTGCTGTCAACGTTTAAATAAGGATGTGATGTAAACACAAACTGAGCAATAGCTAGAATTCCATTTAGAGGTTCAGATGACAATAGCTGTGGTAGTAACCCTGATTGTCAACTTACTGTAATTTAGAATCCGCCTGGAGACAAAACTCTGGTCCCACCTGTGGAAGATGATCTTCGTGGGGAAAACAGGTGAGAAGACTCACCCTGAATGGGAATTGCTCCTTTCCGTGGTCTAGGGCCCCAGTCTGAATGGAAAGGAGACATAGGGTTGTGCACCAGCATTTGTCTCTCTCTGATTCCTGAATGTGGATGCAAAGTGAACAGCTTTTATGGACTCCAATCATGAACTGCAAACTCAAATAATTTTTTTGCCTTAAGGTGCTTTTATGAGGCATTTTGTCACACTAATGGGAAGAGCAACAAGTACAATATGAAGCTGACAATGAAGCCATGAGGGAAAAAGCTAATTCAATGTGGTCTCACTTTAAATTGCAAAGTACTCTGGGATTGCAGTTATCATCTTTCAGAACTTGAGAATGCATCATTCCAAGTATAAGATCAACTTTGAAAATGAAAACAATGAAGGTGTGTAAAATAACTGGGAAGGAAGAGTGGGACTGTGTTAGGGTCCACAGACTTTAGAGACTGTCAAATGGCTTTTTGAGTTTCAGTTGGGTCATCTGTTGCTAACGTGCTGGGTCTGCCTTGCCATTTCCCTTTTGTTGCTCTCTGGGAACATTCTTCTGTATGCTGTGTTTTAGCTATGAAGTGAGGAGGGGATGTTCCTTTGGAGCTTGTCTGTTTGGTGTCCTAAATGTCTGTTGTATCTGAATTGGTATTGCTTTTCCTAAATCTAGAAAGTTTCTCTTAATGACTTGTTTGAAAATCTTTTCTGTGCCTTTAGAATGAGATTCTCCTTCCTCTTCTATGCCTCTTTGATAATGGAAAATAAGAAATTACAGTGAATCGCTGGCAAAGCTTGGCTTGTTTGAAGATGAAGCTTTTGCATCACCAGGCTCTAGCAGTCCCCACTTGGTGCTGTAGAGGGGAGGGCAAGTCAGAGCCACTGGTCTTTGTAGCCTCTGTGTTCTGTTCTGTGTGACTCTGGTGCTGGGGAAGGGAAAATTGTAAGCCCTTTCCTGTCATTTACCTTGGGCCCACACACTCCACCATTGCCTCTTCAGGTCCTGTTCTCTAAGTCCCCCTCAAGAGAGGAACAGCACTTCCCATCCCTACTGTTATCCCATAAGTAAGTTCAGTCACCTGTGTTTTGCTGGTTTGAGAGAGTGTGCAGCTAGGCACCTAAGAGCAACTTTAATTATTTGTTTTATTTATCACAGAGAAGATCTCTAACATGAACCCTTGTAATATGTGTCTGAACAGATCCTGTCACTTAGTGTCCTGTAATCCAAGACATTTCTGAAGGCCAGGACTTAGGCCCTTCTTCACCCTACCTTCCCTTCTACCCATGGTCTCATTACTTCCTAAGCACCAATTAGTGATGTTACAGGGAAGGCCAGACAATGCATCAGACCCTCTATTTTTTGTTTTAACCTTCCATCACTCCTAACAGGCATTCCAAATACCCTACTCCCATGTTGTACTGGTAATGCTACAGATATGGATTCCATTACCTGTTCAGTCTTGCTGAGTGGTTTCGCCTGAGTTATTCCTCAGTCCCACACCCACCTCTTTGTGTTTATGTCATTGGCATGCAGACCCTGGGGCTGGACTTTACATTTGTATGATGCATTTCAGCTAGCTGATTCTAGTTCACGATTCTGACACCCAGAGAGTGGGGAAGGCTGTTGCTACTCTGAATTCACTCTTCTCTCCTACATGACTTTCCTGAGTGAGGTATGTGTTCATGTATGTACCATGGCATTCAGATGGAGGTAGGAGGACAACTTGTGAGAACGGGGTCTCTCTTCCCACCATGCAGGTTCTGGGTATTCAACTCAAGTCATCAGAATTAGTGGCCAACTCCCTTGTCTCCAAACCAGCTTGCTTGGACCTTAGTTCTTGATGTGCAAACCTTGAACTCTACAACTCTACACTCATTCCTGTATCTCTTTCCTTCCCACCACTAAATTCTACTACTTTAGCTTGGTATTAAACTCTGTGAGTCCACCACTCTTGGTCTCTGATATTGTATGTAACAAAGAAATGCTCCTTATCCCCTTTGTCCTCTCATTTCACTAAACCCTTCCTGTAAATTCATTGAGACGTCTGGGCTTAGTATAAGTCAGAGTTCTCTTGAGGAACAGAATACACACACACACACACACACACACACAGACACACACACACACACCCCAAGCATTCTTCCCACCAGCCTTGTCTCAGAGCCGCATCAACCCCAAATAATACACAGAGACTCTATTAGTTACAATGCTGTCGGACAGTGTCCGGGACTTCTCATTGGCTACTTCTATCTTAAGTATTACCCATAACTATTAATATGTATATTTCTATAAGATCTTATCTTACCGAGGATGCCAGCTTCATGTGTCCTCTCTTCCTGGGATCACATGGTGACTCCCTCTCTTGACTACATTTCCCAAAATCCTTCTCAACTACTACTACCACCTATCTTGCTTCCCTATTGGCCAACAGAGCTTTATTCATCAACCAATAAGAAAAACATATACACAGAAGGACTTCCCCCAACACACACACACACACACACACACAGACACACACACACACACACTTTATAAGAATGTTTTACAGGCTAGTTCAACAATGGTTGGCTATCTACTGAGAGTAGTTGTTCAGTCCATGAGGCTGGATGTCTCAGCTGGTCTTAAGTGTGTGATGGAATTCCAAAGAAGTAGGCTCTAATGCTGGTGAAGGTGAAGTGATGGCTTTGCCACAGAGAATGAGAGCAAGCAGGTAAACAGAATAAGCTTCCTTCTCCCATGTGCTTTATACTGACTGCCTGCAGAAGGTGTGGTCCAGATGAAGGGTAGATCTTCCCACCTCAAAGATCCAGATTAGAAGTGGGTCTTCCAACTTCAAATGATTCAATTAAGGACAAACAAATAAAAAGTCCCTTGAAGATGCACCCAGCCATTTAGGTTTCCATTCACTACAGATATAGTCAAGTTGACAACCAAGAATAGCTGCTACAACTTCCCTCTTTCTACACAGTGTATATAAACTGTTTCTGAATCCATTCATTCATTCATTCACCTAGTTCCTTCTATGTCATCAGGTGTGACCTATGGACCAAGCTCTTTCCCCCAGTCCCAGCCTGAAAGAGTAACTACTACTTTTGAATATATTTAAGAGATAAGAACTTAAAAAACTAGCTCAGCCCATACTTCATAAGAGACTCCTGTGTTTTCACATACCCCGAGATGCTGCTTCTCTCAGGCTCCACCTGAGAGTAGGATGTCCCAGGCAGTATTCCTTTGTCCATAACCTTACCAGATGATAGGTTGGCCTCTACTTCTGCAGGACAATATAAGTTAAAAATATCCAGAAATCTACATCCCTTTTAAAGCACATTTTCTTGGCCATTTATTTCCACAGCCTGAGATCAGGAGGAAGTGTGGATGGGTTCTCAAAGGAAGGATATTTTGATGATTCATTTGTTCCTTGGGGAATGCCCAGTTTGTTCTATTAGTAGAGTGTGTCATAGCCCTAGACACATACATGGTCTCCTTGGACTTTCTCCTGGAAGATGTACGTGTGAAATGATAGTTGTTTTTGAGAAAGCTCTCCCAGGCTTCTTGCATTTCCCTGTAGGAATAGAAATGTGTGGTTACTTCCCAAGAACCATTGGCCTCAGGCGATGCAACAGTGGAATTAGTGGATCCCAAAAGAAAAGAGTGAGGGAAGGAGCTAAGAAGATCCATTTGGAAATGGCTTTCTTGGATAATTACACTCTACATGACCAGGAGGCGGAAACACTCACAGATGTTTCTCCCTCAGGAAGCACTAAGGTTTGACTTTAGCTCCTCCATGCCATTTCACCACTGTGGCCATTAGGGCTTATTCATAATCACGGTTTACAGGAAGCCTGAGCCAAGGTATCTTCCATTTTGTTGTAATTTTATAGGTCTCTGAATTCATAATTTCCTGTATCACCTGGAAGAATGAAGACTAGACTCTCCTTGATTTCTAGGCAGATGTGGGACACTTCTGCTTCTTCTCTACTATCTTTTTTGCCCCAGGAAACCATTTTGTACAACCCCAGCCAGAATTAAGTTCTGCCATGATAATATCTCTTTTTAACACATAGGTTTACTAACAGTCTACTTTGAATTGTAAGTACTAAGTTTCAATATTATTACTCATTATTTTAGGAATTAATTTTAAAAAGTTATATGTGTGTCTGTGAATTTGAGTGAAGTGTCCTCTGAGGTCCTCTTGAGTTACAGCTATAGGCAGTTGTGAGGCACCTGAACATGGGTCCTCTTTAAGAACCATTCTCATTCGTAACCAGTGAACCATTGCTCCAGCCCCTGAGTTTGTATTAGTCAGCATATGTGTTAGATCCATTGTGACATTTTTAGATGAAGTGTACAGTTCTCTGTATCCCATCTCCCTCGTCCCCTATACCTTGTGCCCAGTTTTATAACTTCCCCCAGACAGATTCTTTTCCCTTTTCTGTCTCAGCACCATTTTGTTCATCCCTATCCTTCCTCTCCACCTAGCATTACCCTCTCTTGATCTCCTTTGCATATTCTTAGACATTATCCATATTCATGTCACACATACACACATTTATATGTTATAGTCCAGGATCTGCACATGAGGAAGAAAAGCGTGATTTTTTTCTGCCTTTCTGGGATTTTATAACCTTGATTAATACTATGTTTTCTAGGTATATCCATTTTCCTGCAAATTTCATGACTTAACTTTTCTTCGTAGCTGAATACAATTCCATTGTGTCTATGTACCACATTTTCATTATCCATTCTGCGATTGGTGGACACCTAGGCTGGTTCCATTTTCTTGCTATTCTTATTATTTACCTCTCCCATTTATGTACACATGAACAGAAATGTTGTTGCTTACCTGCATCCCTGCCCTGCATATAATAAGCATCAGTTACAGCCTTTGTTGAACTTAGTCCTGAAAACTGTAACTGATGTACAAAAAGTAAAACGAGTGCATACTCCAAATACAGAGACTTTGAAAAGTCAGTCCATAAACACTTTTGGATTTCTACCGTATAAATTAGGAAATGAAATTTATTGAGACTTAACTATGCCTTCTGCTTTGCTAAGAACTTGGCAGGTCACACCTGATATGCATGTATGTTAATATCATACAGGACATTGTTAATATGCATAACTAATATATGTTAATTAAAAAGCTGTTAAAAATCCTTATGCGTTATTTTACTTAATCCTCAAAATGACTAGGTGAGGTAGACCCATATGAATTTCTATGTGACAGGAGGAGACTGATGTGAGGCAAGCTAAGGACCTACACAGCTGGTGAGGTAGGGATGAAGCTCACAGCTGGACTGTCCAGACCCAGAGGCAACACTGGAGTTCAGCACACAAAGCCCTGGGTTATAGTCCCAGCAACACACACACACACACACACACACACACACACACACACACACACAAATGGATGTGGTAGCACACAGCTATTTTCTCAGCAATCCATAGGTAGAGGGAGGAAGATTGGGAGTTCAAAGTCATCTTTGGCTGTGTAGTGAATTTAGGGCCAGTCTGAGCCATATGGGATCCTGTCTCAGAAAAAAAAGCAATCTAAACAGACCTCAGGAGTAATCTGTTCTAATTTTCCAAGGTGGAGTTTAATGCATCTGCACTCTCAGCCAAGGTCCCCTCTAGTGAGTTGGGAGGCAGTTACAAGAGGATCTTTGAAAGCTCATGGGCCAGCTAGCCTGCAGAGTGGGAAACAAGAGACAAGGACAAAGACAAGCATTGACACCAGATGTTGTCCTCTGACCTCCACACTATGCCATGGCATACAGGCACCCTTACACACATATATACAGACATACACTACACATGTATTTTAAAAAAGAAATCCTCCAGGCCATGTTTCCAAGTTATTGTGTTCAGAGTCATCACATTGTGATGACAGAAGCTTCAAGAAATGATTTTCCAGTGCTCAAAAACTCTTGTATGGTTCATCAGAGAAAAACGGATTGCTGGCCACAGGAGAATTCTGAATCTCGAATTCATAACAGCCACATGTCAACCACAGTTCAAGGCTGGTTATGGACACAGGAGTTTCTCCCAAATCAAAGGAAAGCCCCTATGAGGAGCAAGTGACTATATGAAATATACAGTAAAGATTATTGAGCTGGTGACATGGCACAGTGGGGGAAGGCACTTGCCACCAAGCTTGGCAGCTTGAGTTTGATCACCAGAACACACAGGGTGAAACCAGAGAACTAACTCCAAGAGGCTCTCCTCTGACCTCCTCATGCATGCTGTGGCATGTGTATGTGTATCATGCATATGCACACACACAAATACACACACACACACACACACACACGCACGTGCACACAAACACACGCACTGAATAAATAATGTAAAATGTAAAGATTATTGATAACTTATCAATGTCAAACTATGTATACTACACCATAATGTCAGTATCATTTGTCTGAAACACACACTTATACATTCACATTTCTTCTCATGGGGAAGTCAACCCATAGATGTTTGATGCATGCCACTGGTCCTTGGACTTTGTCTGGTCCAGTTCCTCAGTCCTCAAGTCACAGCTGCCATCTGTGTTGGGGGCACCCTGCAGCTGTCAGAGAGTTTAATGGTTTCAGTGTGCTGAGCCAAGCAATGACCAGACAGAAGTGGCTTCTCCATTGGTTTGGTGACACCAGGCAGGCAACACAGCCTCGGTGTACCCAGTGTCTCAAAGTATGCTGCATTACTCTGGTCTGGCTCACAGTCTCCTTCTTGACATACCCACAGAGACCTAGACAAGGGTCTATGCTGGCCCAGCTAGCAAAAAGAGCAAAGAGAACAAAATCATTGTGGTAGAAGCTGTCTGTCCTGACCAAGTTCTAGCTGGGCTTCCTGACTTCACTTGTTTGTGAGCTTCCAGAGGGCTGGACACTGGCCTTATGCATTCATCTACAGCACCCACACAGAGCTTATGGGGGTGGCTAATAAATTAAAGCCAGGTAAATTAATGCCCACAGTGAATGAGGGAGGGTATCAGTGTATTAGCACCCTGACATGCGGTTTTCATTAGTCAGTAGCTGGGGATGTGCCCTTCCATCCCCCAGAAGGTCTTCTATCTATGTTGTGTTTCCCACAGTGGTAATGTGGTGGCTGTCACTGACCTGTCACTGAACCACTGGTGTGATTGATGGAAGCGTCCAAGAGTGAGAGCCACCGAGTTTTCTTGTTTACCTTTCTTCCTGTCTCTCCTTTCTCAAAGCTGTTCTTTACCTGGGATGTGACTTCTTTCTCTCTGATACTAAAAACCTGTGAGTGCATGCCTCTGTGCTGCCCTGGTCTTTGTGCTGTGCTTGTGATATCTTTTTAGATCTTGAGGGCAGTGGTGCCCTGTAATATCTCATTCATTAGCACAAGTCACAGGCTGACCTATGTGTCCCTAGATAGGGTGGCAGATTCTGTGGTAACAGAAATTCAGGTGGTAAGAGAAATTATGTGGATCACCTTACAAAGCAGGTGTTGTAGAAGTCAATTCCATTAAATCAACAGAGCCCACACATCTTCTCTAAACCTAGAATAGGATATTTTATATGAGGGAATCCCAACTTATCTGTTTTCATGGATTGAAGGCAGGGTTTAAGTGAATCCACCAGACCCAAGATAAATGATAAGTAGGTATTTATTATGGAAGTATTTACACAAATAATAGTGAATAACCGCTGTGGTCTTCCTGATCCAGAAGATGCAGTCTCTGTCCTTCTGGCACTCTTACCATAGCCCCTCCTCTACCTTGTAAGGGGTCATGTGTGCACACCTGAAGCCACACACGACTATAGGGTGTGTCTGTCATGGGAAGTTCACTGGCAAAGCAAGATGGCGCTACAATGGATTTCATAAAATTATACCATTTTAGCCTTTATTTTCTTTTAACTACTGCATTTATCTCTTATTCTGAACCTGTCACTATATAAAACCTGTTTGATAAAATGGTGAATGACACAGGTTTGATATCTGCTTCCCCAGGATTTATAATCCAGGGCCATGTCTGCACAGGGTTGTTCTTGTTGCTCCCTCAAAGGGTGGGAGGTGGGGAGAGAGACAGAGCACCCAGGTTCATCTTGTGATCAGGATCCACCCATGCATAACTAACAGCTCTGGGAATGACGGCTGGCAGTGTCATTCCATTTACCTGATACATACATTAGAAACAATGATAGTTGGGTGGAAAGAAAACTAGACAGCTTGCTAAAGTTCACCCAGGATTGAGGATCAAAGCCAGCATTCAACCACCAAGTTGGTCCCACAATCCTTGCAATGATAGCCTGAAGCCTGCCTCAGTGATGCATATGACTTTTTACACCCTTAATGGATGAAGAAAGAGAGGCAGATACAGTGAAACAGGGGGAAGAAGAGAAAGAAGTGGAAAGAGGAGAAAGATGGATGAAAGGAAGGATGAAGGAGCGCAGGGCAGGGAGATAGATAGATGGATAGATAGGTGGGTGGATAGATAGATTGTAGATGAGAGAGAGGTTGGCTGTAGATAAACAGTACAAGCACCCTGGCCAAGGACAACAGGAAGCTCTGCATTTCTATCTTGTCCCTTGTGACTGGCACTTAGCCAACAACTCTGATTTTATCTCTGTCAAGGGTCCTTTAGCTGCACTGTGAGGAGTGGGTGGCAGTGAAGAAGGGATGCGATGCGGGAGAGCAGCCAGGGTGTTACTGCAGTGACGTAGGCAGAAGATGAGAGGAGCAGAGATGGTAAAAGAGGCCTGCCGGGAATAAGGTCCCAGCTGTTTTAGAAGGTGAAATTGATGAGAAACCCCCCCTCAGCCAGATGAGTTCCCACAGCATTCTTGGTCTCCTTTTGTTTCTGCCGCCTCTACCCACTATTGACTCCCAGATTCTGGCCCCTGGAACATACTCCCTTTCTTTTCTTACCTGTGTGAACCCCTTCTTTTGAAGACTCCAGTTCAGGGTTTCCATAATAATAATGACTTAGTTGTGTTTTCATAAGGCTGATCTTAGCAGTTGTAGTTACCACAATAACAGAATCTATCTCATTTCTCTCAAACTATAAATGCCTTGCATATCAGGCAAGCCAAGAGCTGCACGTTGTCATGACTGCCCAACTGCCCTCATGCTGCTCATATTTAGCAGTTGTTAGAAACAATGGAGATTGTCTGCTGTAGCATTCAGAGCCTAGAGTGAGACTGAGAACGGCTGTTCTCCTCGATGGATGCAGCAAGGCATTGCTGTATACTTCTGCTTTCTCACCCTTCAAATGGGTCCAGTTCATATTAACTGCTTTCAAGAAGTTAAGGATAGTGGTAAGGGTAATGAACATATGAATACTTCTAAAACTAAAATCATTTACAACTGACTGGGGTTGTTCATATCATGTTTAAATTCAGTTTACCCCTGAATGAAACCCAACCTTAAGTAAGCACAGTGAAAAACACAACATGTGTGTGAAGGATATTGTTGTATCTCATATGATTAATCCTTTTGGCCCCCAGGGAATGAAGTCATAGCCTCAAATACAGGCAACATCTTCTCCCAGACTCTATTGTATTCAATTATTTTTTTCCTTCTCCTCCTGCCATTTTCCTTCTTTTTCTTTTACTTTTATTCTCCTCTCATACAGTACGTCCCCATCAGTTTCCCTTCCCTCCTCACTGGCTGGTTTCTCCCCCAACCTCCCTCTTTTCCCAGATCCATCCTCCCTCAGTCTTTCCACAGAAAAGAGCAGACTTCCCAAGGACATCAAACAAACATGGCACAACAATTCACAATAATACCAGGAATATACCATCACATTAAGGCTGGACTAGGTAGCCTAGTAAGAGGAAAGAGGTCACAAGACCAGGTAACATAGCCAGACACAACCCACACTCTCACTGTTAGGAACCTCACAAGACACCAAAATATTCAACCATAACATATGTGCAGACCCACACAGGCTCCCTGATCTGAGAGCCCCTATGAGATGAGTCCTGGTCAGTTGATAATGAGGGCTATGTTCTCATGATGTCCCTTTTCCCCTCTGGTTCCTCTGATCCTTCCTCCCTCTCCTCCACAGGACTCCCTTAGCTCTACCTCATGAGTGACTGTGGAGCTCTTCATCTGTTCCTGTAAGTTGCTGTAGAATTCTGCTAGGCTACAGTCCCAGAATGCACAGCAGGCAGCATAAACTATAGGGTGAAGGTTTTGTGACTGGCTTGCTATCACAGCTCCTCCACTTGAGGCTTCAACTGGTGACAGAAGATGGCTGATTCAGGCTCTGTGTCCCAATTACTAGGAGTCTTTGCTCGGGTTACACTTGTAGATTCCATGGAATTTACATTGCACTAGGTTTCCACTTTGCCTCCCCCAAAGCTCTCCAATTCCAGTTGTTTCTCCCCCGACTTGATCCCTCCTATTCCTGAGCATATCCACCCCCAGTCCACCCTGGGAATCTATTTCTCCTTCCCAAGGAGATCTTTGTGTTTCTTCTTAAGCCCTCCTTGTTACTTAGCCTCTTTGGGTCTGTGAACTGTAGCATTATTATCCTTTACTTCACAGCTAATGTCTACTTATAAGTAAGTTCAGATCATGCTTTTCTTTCTGGATTTGGGTTACCTCACTCAGGATGATTCTTTTTCTAGCATCCACTTGCCTGCAAATTTCATGATGTGATTGTTTTTAACAGCTGAGTGACTCTCCATTGTGTAAATGTACCACATTTTCTTTATCCTTCAGTTGAGGGACTTCCAGGTTGCTTCCAGTTCTTGCCTACTATGAATAAAGCTTCTGTGAACATAGTTGAGCATGTGTCCTTGTGGTAGAATGGAGCATCCTTTGGATACATACTCAGGAGTGGTATAGCTAACTGGGTCTTGAGGTAGACCGATTGCCAATTTTCTGAGAAACTGCCATATTGATTTCTATAGTGTCTGTACAAGTTTACACTCCCTGCAGCACTGGGGAATTGGTTCCCTTGCTTCACATAGTCACCAGTATGAGCTGTTACTTGTGTTTTTTATCTTAGCCATTCTGAGAGGTATGAGATAGAATCTCAAAGTCATTTTGATTTGCATTTCCCTGATGGTTAAGGATGTCAGACATTTCATTGTTTCCCAGCCATTTGAGATTCTTCTAGTTTGAATTGTCTATTTAGATCAGTACCCCATTTTAAAAATTGGATTAATTAATTTGTTCATGTTTATTTTCTTGGGTTCTTTATGTATATTGAATGCTAGCCCTCTGATGGATGTGGGGTTGGTGAAGATCTTTTCCCATTCTGTAGGCTGCTGCTTTATCTTATTGACAGTGTTCTTTGCTTTACAGAAGCTTTTCAAGTTTCATGAGGTCCCTTTGTTAATTGTTGATTTTAGTGCCTGCAGTATTGGTGTTGTGTTCAGGAAGTTGTCTCCTGTGCCAATACATTCAAGGCCACTTTCTCTTCTATCAGGGTCAGTGTATGTCGTTTTATGTTGAGGTATTTGATCCACTTGGACTTGAGTTTTGTGCAGGGTGATCGATATGGATCTATTTGAATTCTTCTATGTACCAACCTTCACTTAGACAACAAACATTTGTTGAAAATATTGTCTTTTTTCCATTGTATATTTCTGGCTTCTTTATAAAAACCAGGTGTCCATAGGTGTTTGGATTTACTTATGAGCCTTCAATTCAATTACATTGATCAACATCTGTTTTATACCAGTACTATGTGGGTTTTATTACTACAGATCCATAGTACAGCTTGAAATCAGGGATGGTAATACCTCTGGAAGTTATGTTATTCTACATAATTGTTTTATTCTGTGTTTGTGCATATGAAGTTGAGTATTATTCTTTAAGGTCTGCAAAGAATTGTATTGGAATTTTGATGGGGATGGAGTTGAATCTGTAGATTGTTTTTGATAAGATGGCCATTTTTACTATGTTAATCCTACAGATCCCTACAAGGGAGATCTTTTCATATCTTATCCAATTTCCTTCTTCAAACGTTTGAATTTTTTACCATACAGGTATTTCACTTGCTTGCTTAGAGTTAGACCAAGATACTTTATATTATTTATAGCTATTATAAAGGGAATCGCTTCCTTGTTTTCTTTCTCAGTCTATTTGGCATTTGTATATATGAGGGCTACTGATTTTTTTTAGTTAATCTGCCACTGCACTGAAAGTGTTTATCAGATGTAGGAGTTCTGTTGTAGAATTTTGGGGGTCACTTATGTATGCTATCATATCATCTACAAGTAGTGATTCTTTGACTTCATTATTTCTAATTTGTATCCCCTTGATATCCTTTTGTCTTATTGCTCTAGCTAAAACTTCAAGTACTATATTGAATAGATAGGGACAGAGTGAACAGCCATCTCTTATTCCTGATTTTAGCGGAATTGCTTTTTGAGTTTATCTTCATTTAACTTTATGTTGGCTATAGGATTGTTGTAAATTGCCTTTATTATGTTTAGGTATGTCCCTTGTATCCCTGATCTTTTCATTACTTTTATCAGGAAGGTATGTTGAATTTGGCAAAGGCTTTTTCAGCATCCAATGTGATGATCATGTGTTTTTTTTCTTTCAGTTAGTTTATGTGGGGATTATATTGATAGATTTTCATATGCTTTACCATCCCTGCATCTCTGTGATTAAGCCAACTTGATCATGGTAGATGATCTTTTTCATGTGTTCTTGCATTTGATTTGTGAGTATTTTGTTGACTGCTTTTGTGTCAACGTACATGAGGAAAACTGGCCTGTGATTCTCTTTCTTTGTTGAATCTTTGAGTGGTTTGGGTATCAGGGCTACTGTGATCTCATTAAATACATTTAGCAATCTTCTTTTGTTTCAACTTTTTGGAACAATTTGAGAGTTTTGGTATTAGGTCTTCTTTGAAAGTCTTTTATAAGCCTGGTATTGGTGGCTCACGCCTTTAATCCCTGCACTCACAAGGCAGAGGCAGGTGGTTCTCTGTGAGTTCGAGGCCAGCCTTGTCTTCAGAGTGAGTTCCAGGTCAGCCTCCAAAACAATACAGAGAAACTCTGTCTCGAAAACCAAAAATAAAAGTCTGGTATAATTCTTCACTAAAATCATTGGGCCTTAGGCTTTTTTCTTTTTCTTTTTTTCTTTATTTTTTGATTGGAAGAATTTTAATGATTGCTTCTATATTCTTAGGGGCTATTGGTATATTTAAGTTGTTTATATGATTTTGATTTAACTTTGATAAGTGGTGTTTATGTAGAAAATTGTCCATTTGTTTTTAGATTTTACAACATTGTATAGTACAGGTTTTTGAATTACGATGTAATAATTCTTTAAATTTCCCCAGTGTCTGTTGTTATGTCCTCCTTTCATTTCTAATTTTGATAATTTGAATGTTCTCTTTCTGCCTTTTAGTTAGTTTTAATAAGTGTTTGTCTACCTTAATGATGTTCTCAAAGAACCAACTCCGTTTCATTGATTCTTTGTATTGTCCTCTTTGTTTTTATTTTTATTGATTTCAGTTTGATTATTTCCTGCTGTCTACTTTTCTTGGTTGTGTTTGCATCTTTTTGTTCTAGAACTTTTAGTTGTGCTATTATGAAATCTTACCAATTTTCTTTATGAAGGCATCATTTCATTGTATCTCATAAGCTTCGATATGTACATTCTTTTTCATTGAATTCTTGGAAGACTTTAATTTCTTTATTCATTTCTGCTTTCACCCAAGAATCATTCAGTAGGGAATTGTTTGGTTTCCATGAGTTTGTAGACTTTTTGTTGTTTCTGTTGTTGTTGAAATCCATATTTAATCCAGTGTAGTGTGATGGGATACAGGAGGTTGAACTGGTGACTAGCTTGGCCTTTGGTACAACATGGAGTTTCTGCCAAGTTGGGGGGTGGGATAAAGTGATGTAGTAGGGAATGGAGAATAGGGACACTGAGTGAGTGGAGGAGTTCCACTTGTGGGCTGCCTAACTGTGTGGTTCTGACGGTAGGTGTGGTCTCTAGTCCAACATGGAGTCTCTGCCTGAGTTTGACTCTTTGTTCTTCAGGCATGCTTGGTTTGCACCTGTTCTTCAAACTGGCATGGCCTATGCCAGTACCAGTTCTGCCTGTTCCCAGACAGTTGGAGCCAGGGTCATGGCAGTGAGGTAGGCAGTGGAATAGGATGTGGGGGCAGTGGAATGTGTCTTTGGGAACTGTATCTAGGACATTGATAGTGGGGGAGTTCCTCAGGTTGATGAGTCACTCACCTGTAGTGATTATTTTTTATGATTTATTAAAATTTGACTGAGAATTCAGAAAACCAAAGCCAGCCTCAAGCTGTAGAGATTAGGCAGTGGTGATACATACCTTTAATCCCAGGACTCATGAGAGGTATATAAGTCAGTATAAAGAGTCAATATGAGGCATTCATTCTCCAGCCACACTGAGGAGAGGTTATAGTCTGAGGCTTGGTGAGAGCTCATGGAGACAGGATCAGCCCATTCAGTCTGAGGTAGAGGTAAGAAGCTAGTGGCCAGCTGCTTTGCTTTTCTGAATCCTCAGTCAAGCTTCAATAAATAATAAATAATACATCACTACACTTGCCTGTTCGTCTAACTGGTGTGGCCTGCTCTTGGGCAGTGGAAGTATGTCTGAGTTGGAGCTAGGGGCACAGCAGCAGGAGGAGACTGTGAACTTCAATGTGGAAGGATATGGTGGTGGTGGTGGTGGTGGTGGTGGTGGTGGTGGTGGTGGTAAACTCAATCAAGAACATGGATGGTTGGGTAATTTTCTGGTCTCTACATTTATACTTAGTTCATTAGACTGTGTCCACAGGGTCCTTTGGCCCAGTCTCTCTGCCCTTTTGTGTTGCCATGTGCTTATACTACACAGAAAGCTTTTCACATGGCCATAGGCAACACTGGTTCTATATCACCTTAAAGAAACAAGAGGAAAGAATTCCTAAAATGTGGGCTGAGTAGTGCCAGGTGCCAACCTGAGGCACCTTCACAGGTGAGATGCTCCATATGGAGGTGCTCTGCAAAGGCACTTGGATGGATGGCAGCTTAGGAGAGAAGATGAGATTTTAAGTCAGTGAAGACAGCAGGGAATGGCACATTAGACAGTGACAAAAAGACTCAAATCAATCAGCACATGAGAGGTGTGAGACTATTAATGTCCTTCCCCTGAAGGAAAAGGATTCTAATTACAAACAGAAGTCAGTGGGATAAGGGGAGATTTTGTTTATGATCAGATCTACTAGACAAATAATGACAAATGAGTAATGGCTGTAAATGGACCAGCTATGAGCTCTGTGTTGCTAGGTAACAACCTAACATGGTTCCTGGTAGAGTCAAAAAATGGGAGACCTTACAGGTGCATAATGTTTCCTGAACATTCCTTTCCTTTTCATTCTGAAGGGCTTCTATGTTGTTCCATGATTTAAAATGTTCTATCTGGTTTCTCACATTTTATTCAAAGCAAAATATTAGCTTAGTTTCAGTCCGATGATTGCGACTTTCTAAAAAAGATTCCATCCAGTGAATGGTCAGTGAGAAGCAGACTTGAAAACAGGACAATTACTGTCTTACATGTTTTCATAGCTTCATTTTTGTAGCTTTGATAATATACTGTGTTCAAAAAGCAACATAGGGGGAAGGGGATTATTTGGCTTACAATTACAGGTTACAGTCCATATGGTGGGGAAAACAAGTCAGGAACTCAAGCAGCAAGCAACAGCACATCTATATTCATGACCAAGGAGAGAGCAAACATATCCTCAGTTGCTTTCTGCTACTTAGATGTCTGTCTTCATTCTCACATACTTCAGAGCTAAGCCCGTGGAACAATGTATCCCACATACAAGATGGCTCTTCCACATCAACTAACAACTAAGACAATCCCCCACATATATGCCTAACACAATCTAAATAATTCCTCAGTTGAGGCTCTCATCTCTGGTGATTTTAGTTTGTTATAGGTTAACAGTTAAAACCTAACTAACACACATGTGCCACATGTGTCGATTCATCCCCACCATAGCCTGAACTTCTCTGTGGATGACCTAGTGTTACACACTGTATTGTGTTAACATATACACAACAGCTGTTCTCATCCATTTTAACACATGGAAATTAAGACCCGCCAATGATCAGTTATAGAATAACACAAGAAAAATGGCTCTGTTCATGGTGATAAGGGAGGGTGGTTTTGTAATAATCGACTGAAAGGACTGTAGAAGGCTTTAGAGAGAGTCTAGAGCTTGTACTTTCAAATATGCAGGCCTACCCTGTACATAGAGATGGCATTTTTTGCCTTTCCTGGTGGGAAACACTGCTCTTAGACAGAAAAAACCCTAGGCAAGACTGCCCACATTCATAGTTGTGACCAACCACATCCACAAATATTGTCACCTACATTCACAGGTATAAGTCTTCTGTAACCATATGTGTGGCCATTCACACCCACAAGTGTGGCTACCCACATCCACAAATGTGGTCACCAACATTCACAGGTATAGGTACACACATTCACAAATGTGACCATTTACATAGACAAGTATCAGCCATCCACATCCACAGTGGGGTCACCCATATCTATAGGGGTGGCCATGCACATCATCTACAGGTGAACTATATTCTTTGGGGACCATGAAGAAGGCCCAAGAGCAAAGCTGCTTGAGTCATGTTAATAGCAGGCTACTGGCCCAAGAGTCACATGCCAAACCCAAATACAAGGAGTATGCCCTTATAGCATGGGACTTTCAATTAATAGATGGCTTACAACATCTTTATACTTATAAAGGTGCAAATTTGAGATATAATAAGCAAACTTTCCAACTACCACACTTAGAATAACATTCAAATGATTCCTGATTGTTTTCAGGTGTGCATGACTTGGCTCTTGTCTGGTGCAGTGTATCTCAGTGTTGCTGTCCTCCTCACTGCGTCCCAAACACATATAAGTTTCTTCCTTGTAGCAAGTACCCAAACTCCTTTCTATCTCAAGGCATTCAATCTGCTTTCCTATTGTCTGGAGTCTTCTTTCCTTCCAGACCTTTCCAAGCCTGTCTTTGGCTGTCTTTGCACTTCAACTTTACCACCACCACCACCACCAAACAAACCCCTATCCTTTAATTGCAGAAATCTCTCATGCACCATTTATCCCACACCAGCTTTGATTATTTAACATAGTTTAGTTAAAGTATTTATCCATGCCTATTATATTATTGGGTATATGTTTGTTGCTTGATAGTTATCTTCCTTCCTTCTGTACTGGGAAGGAAGTTTCACTAAGTGAGGAATCTTACCTGAATTACTTAATTTTGCATTGTTAACATTTAGGAGACTGATTGACATGTCATTTCTGAATGAGTAAGAGTACATATACACATTCTCCTCAGAAAAATTCTTCCCAAACCAGGTAAATAAGTATTGAGTATATAATGTCACAGATCTATCCTTTTTGTTCATTTATTTGCTCAAATAATACATCTCCACTATAGGCAAGAGAAAATGTGAGTATACAACGTAATCATTAAATCACTAGAAATCACTGCTAAGAGAGTTAATATGTATCCTTATAGCTTTTCTCTCTGCATATGAAATTATTTTGATGTGTCCCATGATATTTCAGCTTTGTGACTGTCGTCTTTCCATGTCAACAATCACATATCTACATCATCTTTTATTGGCTGCACTTACTTTGTGCCCAGCGGGCCTGGGTATCCTGTGTTTAAAGCTCTGTGCATTATCTAACTAGCTCCTTAAGAAAAACTGCAGAATAGAAACATCTGGATCAAGGAGCTTCCCTCTCATGTCAGGACTTTTGCAATCCATGAATCATGGTATACCCATTGACCACTTGTACATTAAGTCAGTGAAGAATGAAATAACTGCTGTCGGTGGTCCTGATATCCCATGAGCCTTGAAAATCTGTAGAGCCCTGTGCTGATATCTTGATTATACAAGTAAAGCCCATCTAAAGGTCAGAGAATGGAGCTTACCACTAGATAGCCTTAGGATTTGGAGGTCTGTACAGACAGACAGGAAGTCAGCTAGCTGGGTAGAAAGGATATAAGCAGGGAGAAAGTGGAACTTGCTCTCTTGTCTGTTAAGATGCTAAAGAGGTAAGGTGTGGCAGTGGCTTGCTCCTTCCTTCTGACCTCTCAGCACTTCCCTCTATATCTGACTCTGGGTTTTTACTATTTAGACCAATTAAGAACTCAGTTTACAGAGCCTAGTCCTTCACATTGGGGAGTGGGACTCCAGCACAGAGTTTCCTCTCCATAGAACCCTACATGTCCTCAGGGAGAACTGGATGGAAACACTGCACATTATTTGCATGAATTTACACTCCTGTAATTTAAAGAACAGACTATTTCCTGCTGAGGGGGCTATTCCATTGCATCATGGATATTTGCATTTAGTATTGTGGTTGTTGTAGATATTTCAAATCTTTTTGTGTGCCCAGTGCAGAAGCTGGCAGATCCTGTCAGTGCATGGAAAATGGAGCACATGAGTTATATCCCATTCAAAATAGATATATTACTAATAAGTTTCCTAACATCATTATGTTTTTAAATATATCTTTAATTATTGTAGTTGGGCTTAGCAATTAGAACACTTATTTCTCTTTCAGCAGACAGGAAGAGTTCAGGTCGCAGGATTCATGTATGATAGCTCACAACTGCCTGTAACTCGAGCTTTAGGGGATCTGATTTCCTCTTCTGCTTTCTGCAGGCACACACACACACACACACACACACACACACACACACACACACACCCCACACTAAAATCTTTAAATTTAACTCTTAAAGTCACTGTATTTCATTAAAAAATGCTTGTTTGCTTTTAACTGTATGTATTGTTCCATACTAGTGCCCTCATGGCATTTATATTATTCCATAACTCATTAATATTTTAATGTGCAGACTTGGAGAGAAACTGGCAACAGAGTTTGTTGGAAAATTCAATTAGCATCACCCTTTGTGTGGAGCTACAGTCTCTTTGCCCTCAAAATAGAAGAACAAAACTCCAGAGAGCAGTAACCCTATCTGCACTGTGTAATGGTAAAGTATACATGTTTTGTATACCAGAAGCACAACATAAATGGTTGTCAACAGCTATTATGACCAAGGACAAATCTCCAGGTTTCAAGATGACTGGGCAGCTGTACTTGAAATCTGAAAGTCTCAGGCATAAGAAGGAGTTAGGGACTCAGGACTGAAGAAAACGGTCCAAAAAGTGTGTCCAACTAGAAAAGCTGGAGACACTGATGTGGAAGGTAGCAACTATAAGCTCATCTGGGGAAAGCAATCTGAATATAGCAGGTGGCTAAACAGCTGCCTTGTTTTTTAATTTTCCTACTTGAGGTGTTGGTTTAGGAAGATAAATCCAAGGGTCTTAAAATCAGAAATAAGGACAGGTAAATAGTTCAGTGGGAAAAAATATCTGCTGCCAAGCCTGAGGACCTGAGTTCAAATCCGTAGACCCATGTGACAGAAATAGACAAGTGATCTGCATAAATTGTCCTCTAACTTTTACATTAGTATTATGGCACACATGCCACTATCCAAAAAATAAGCAAATGTTAAAAAAGTAAAGATAAAGAAGGGGGAAGGACTTACACCCCATCTCAGACAGGCCTTGTCTACCTGTCACCTTGAAGGCATGGTTTAGCTGTCAGTGTCTCTTGCATCACTAGGTTAAGTATTGTCTTACCAGGCATCCTCTGGGTCAACTTCTGATTTACAATGGATCACAAAAGCAAACATCTACAGGGAAAATTTAGGATGGATCAAGGAGAGAAATACCTGTATAGAAGTAGGATGATGTGTGGCTTGCTATCCTAGCCCTGCCACAAGTCAAGTAACAACCTTTTTGTTCTAGCTACCTGTCATCATCAAGGGAATATTGAAAGCAAATATTCATATTTTTTCATGATGAAGTATAATGTTTTAATGTTAAGTCTCAAACCGGGGAGATTGGTCAGCTGACAAAGTACTTGCCTAGCAAGGATGAAGTGTGATCCCACATAACTCATATTGAAAATAAATAAATAAATAAACCAAAAACCTGGATGTCATATGTTGGGCCCCAGCCCAACAGGGTCTCTGTGAGTTGCTGGTCAGCCTACAAGTGCAACCTATTTTCCAGTCCAAGTGCTTCCTGTTTTCTAGTCCTGGCAGGAGGAAAACACAATGTCTTCTACCTGGGGTTTTTCCACTGTGCTGTAAGCCTGTATATAAGACTGCTCCCTCCAGCAAGAGACAGGTCTCTCAGCCCTGCAATAAAGACACACACACACACACACTCTCTTTCTCCTTCCCTCCCTCCCTCCCTCCCTCCCTCCCTCCCCCCTTTGTCTCTCTCTCCCTCTCTCTGTCTCTCTCCTGGCAATAAAGGAAAAACATGCATTCTCTTAGTACAAAAAGCTGGATGTCTTGTCTTTGTTTTCCTGATACCTTGGACTTGCTTGTGGCACAGGTGCCACAGTCGTAGAATGATTGTGCATATTTGTAATTCCAGAAGCTGGAAGATTGAGAATGTAGGAAAAAGGGACCAATCAAAGAAACACACTCTGAGCAGAGCCAAAGAAACACACTTTGGCCCTGCAACCAGAACTAAAGAAATGTACCCTGACCCTGAAACCAGTGCCAAAAGAAGACACTTTGTCCCTGGAATCAGAGTCAGTGAAAGAAATGCACCCTGACTCTAAAATTGGAACCAAAAGGCTAAAAAGGACCAGAGAAAGAAACACACTTTGGCTCTGAAACCAATCCCTGAGCAGAGCTCTAGCCAATCTGAGCTCAGCACTAAAATCTGACCAATCCCCACCCTGGAAGCCCTATATAAGCCCTGTGTCTATTCAGCTTGTGTCTCTTCACACTACCAGGCTGTCCTCTGCCACTCTGGAGTCTTCCCTCCAATAAACCCCTTCAATGAGCTTTGGGTGAAGATCTTCTTTTGCGGCTGGGTCGGGGCAGAGGCAACCCTGGGCAGAGCAGAGCAAAGCAAGCAGGGCTGTAACACTTGCCCAGAAAACCTTCCCTTGGCAGAGTGTTGTTGTTAAGCTCTGCTCCCTGCTCAGCTCTCTGCTCTCCAGGAGCAGAGCTGAACTGTAGCACCTTCACCCGAGGTGAGCAAAACTGCTACACTAGGCAAACACCCCCAGCTGGAAGACCCTGTCCTGCTGGAGTGGAGCCGATTAACACTGGGGAAGCCTTTCCCTGAGGCTGTGCTGAAGCAGCTAAGCTTACTGCAACCTGTGGTGGTCCTTGGCTCCCGAGCTCCAGGATACCTTTCCACCTGAGCTGTGTAACACTCAGTATTCTGTGACTCCCAAGTGCCAGAATGCCTGACCCATCCTGATCTGCCTGAAATGCCAACAGTAATGACAGTTAAGGTTGTCCTCTGGCTTCCATGTGAATGTGCACATACATGTACCTTCACAGGCATAAAAACATACATGATTTAAACAACATGTAAAATCTCTCTATTTTGAACAATTTATTTTAATTGTATGCATGTGTGGGGTATTAACATGTGAGTGCAGGTGCCTGCAGTGGAGTTGGAGTTACAGGTAGTTGTGTGCTACCTGTTTGAAGTGCGAGGAACCAAATTTGGGTCTTCTGCAAGAACAGCGATTGCTTAATTGCTGAGCCATCTCTCCAACCAGTCTCTCTACTTTAAAACAATCACTGCTCTAGATTGTACATATATCCATAAACATTCCAATTTCAATATTAGTTCAAATATATAGTGAAGAGAGTGTTACATGATTCCCTTCAGTGTAAAAATTATGGCATACGTGCCCCTGCCCCCAGATTCAGAGGAATCAAAGTAAATAACATTTAAAAGCAATATTTTGCCAAGCAATTGACAATAGTACTAGGCCAAGCTGTATTGGTTCCTATGAGAAAAAGAATGGTCAATGGTAATGGTACTGATATGTCATCTGAAACTGACTTTTGTCCTTTCTGCTTTGACATTAAGCTACTGTGTTAGAATATTGCTGAGACTTTTCTTTTCCCACTCATTATTTTCACTCTAGTCTAGAGTGTCACTTTTCTATACCCTTAATTGCATTAGTTACATTTCTCATTACTCTGACCAAATAACAAATAAGAATAATATCAGTGGAGGAAGCCCTCCCTTTTGCTTACATTTGATGGCTTGCATTCCATCATGGCAGGGAAATCATGGGGGCTTGAGTGGCGGGTGTCTGTGTCACATGGTATCAGTAGTCACTTCACAGACAGTGAACAGGAAGTAAGGGCAAACTAGAAATTCTCAAATCACACCTCCAGTGGACCCACTTCCTCTAGCAAGGCTCTCCCTTCTGAATGCAGGCTGGGGACCAAGTGTTCAAGGCCAGTGAACTGGTGGAGACTTTATATCCAAGTCGCCACAGCCACCGTCTTGCAACATTAATTTCCTCCATCTGTGAATTATGGGCATTCCTAAACAGATCTAATCTCCAAAATGATCTGCATAGCTCATGGAATGAGAAATTCCTACATCTGACATGCAGAGAAGCTGACTCACAGGTTGTGAGTAGGTCATTTGGGGTGTGGGTTGGGGGGATTATATGTCTGAAGGGACCAGGTAATTCTATTAATTGATTGTTCATGACTGAGTTTGATAAATCTTTAAAAGGCTCCTTATGGTTTCAGCACCATAGATTTTTACCATATGTTCTGTTCCTGCTTTCCTTGTAAATACCCCTGAGATTACAGCCTATTAAATCAATAGCAGCATCCTGTGAACAAATTCAATAGCTTGTTTTTCTTTTGACTGAAAGGACACTACACACTCCTCCCCCCCCCCCCGGGGGAGGAGTCAGATGGAAGAAAGTGGGACTTCCGGAGGAGTCCTCCTCCAAGAGGAGCCACAGAGTCCAGAGGACCCAGAGTGACCCTCGGTTTAACTAAAAACAACAGGAAGCTGCCTTTAATCAATTTGAAAATAAATGGAAGCGTGTGCCCAAGCAGCCTCTCTTTGAAGAGATGTCAGAAACACTTTCAATCTTTTATCTTCTCGAAAACAGCAGGAGGAACGCCACTGGAGTCAGCCCTGTAATTTCTGCTCAGTAATTATACCTGTCACCACTTCCGACAGAGGGGATATAAATAACCAGCTACCTTCCTCTTTCTGCTCCTCTTTTGCGCTATTCTGTCTCCAGCCACAGACTCCGGTGGATGACGCCAATGTCCATGCAGAACACTGAGCATCCACAGCCAATGTGCTTCTAGACAGGAGGCCAGAGCACCCCCAAAGTCACATGCACTTGATTGGGAAATGCTCATTTTTTCCCAGAATTCTTGGTTTCTAAGCCTTATGGCAAGTGACAGGCAGAGGAAGGCACCAAGAGGAGGGGTCTGATTTCTATTTTTGTTTTGACTCCACTCCCAGTGGGATGTGCACGTGTGTGAATGCCGTCTGTGCTGTGTGTTATTACACCCACATACTGGTCACTTCTGTGTCCTAGTGACTCACTGGGAAGAAGATGGAAGCTTCTGGGAGGTAGATTAACCCTTTCAGAACCACTCCTCGGCACCAAAGAAACACAGGGCACAGAATTGTGCCCCAAAGTATTTCCTTGTTGCAATTCTACTAATATCCTTCCCAGTCCCACACTCTCTTGACTTTGTTATGATTTGGAACGTAAATATTCCTACAAAGCTCACATCCTTTGTGGCCAGCCTATGCTATTATTGAAAGGTTCTGGACCTCTGGAAGGTGAGACCTAGTGGGGGGTAAGTTAGGGCACTGGTATTGTTAAAGTTAATATTAAGACTTCACCCCTCCCTCTCTCTCCCCCTCCCTCTCTCCCTCCCCCTTCCTTCCTTCCTTCCTTCCTTCCTTCATTCCTCCGTCCCTCCCCATCTCTTTCTTTCTCTTTCTTTCTTTCTTTCTTTCTTTCTTTCTTTCTTTCTTTCTTTCTGACCATTATAATCTGAGCTGTTTGATTGCACCCCACATTCCTGCCATCATATTCTGCCTCACTACAGGTCCAAAACAAGATCCCCGATGAACAAAACTCCCTAAGCCACAATCCCCAAAGGAATCCTTTCCCCTTCGTTGTTTTCTTGGGTATTTAACCACAGTCACAGGAAGCTTGCTAACACACCTCTTTTACAAAAGAATTTGTCATAAACTTTTGGCTTTCCTCCTAGAATAGAGGTAGTGTAATACACTTCAGATGTGATTTGAAGCCAGATTTGTTAGAACTCAGATTCTGGCTTGTCTACTTACTGTCGACCTTGAGTGGGAGAACACTCTGTCTCAGTCTCCATGCCTGTTCAGTGGGGTATGATAGCATCTGTCTTAGAGATTTATGGGACTGCATATGTACAGACCTTGTATTAGCTCTTAAAATTATTCCCAAATTCTAGTGTCCTCAGACTTTCATGAAAATGAGAATATCATGGTCCTACCCATCCAGACTTTGGGTTTCCCTTATGTCTAGGGTCTGACCTGACAGTTTGCATGTCTATCTAGGTCTCTTATGTCGTTGCCACTGCTGCTGGGCAGAGACCACACTCTGCAAAGCCCTGTCTAGTGACCAATGATTTTTAGCTACTCTTGTCTTACATTTCCATAAAAATGAACTATTAAGTTTATTTCATAGGTCAATGTGCTTGATGAAATGACAAGATAGGAAGGTGGTTCCCTTGTAAAAGATGCAGTAATTCAGAACAAGTGTCTTTTCCTGTTCCCTTCCTGCTGTCACTAGAAGGGAAAATTAAGGCAATTCCCCAAGCTAAGAGCCAGTCTTTAAAGACTCAGTGATGCAAACTAGGACAAAGAAAAAGATCAGTGAAATGCTGCTGCTCACTGTAGTCATAATCTGTGCTGTGTACTGGGGACCATTTGGACACTGTTCTGATGAATCCAGGGTTTATGGGATGTGTGCTATAATGGTGGTGGGGATCTACTTAAAAAAACAGATTCAAATTAGAATTAGTTTATTGTCAGCAGAGCTATGGGAGGTGTGCGCACAAATTCAAGTCTCATCATTGACTTGCAAATTGTCCATCACATGCATGTTGGATCATATTGCATATACATGATTATCATAGAATCATTAAGGAATTAAAAAAATCATAAAACCATCATATCCAGGTATGGTGACAGTCACCACAGCATTCAGAAACTGCTGTGAGGACTGAGGGCTTTAGGGTAGACTGAGTTACATAGTGAGGCTGGGGATGGGGTTGTGAATTTGGAAGTAGACTGGACTATATGATGAGTAGCAATCCAGTTTGAGCAAGTCCTTTCCAAAGACAAATTAATTTCTCCATCCCCCCAATTTTTGTGGTATTGGGAATTTCACCCAGGGCCTTACACATTCTGGATAAGCATTTGACCCCTGAACTCCACTCCCAATGCTAATTATGTCACTTGCAGGGAAGTTAATGGTACTTCAGATTGTCATATTGTGGTAGCTATAAGATCTAATAGGATAACGGGGCAGATGGGCAGATTTAGATGAGGGAAGAAGGGACCACCAGTAGAAGGGGAGATAGGGATAGTAGGAGGCAGGAAAGGGTTGCCAAAGTATATGACATACATGTGGGAAAATGTCGTATTGTGGGTCATCATTTTGTACAGTGAATATATATTTGTTGAGAGCATGAAGATCCTTGTGCTCACAGATCTCCAGGGAAAACTGGCAATGTTAAGCATGCAGGATTATCCTTTAAAGGAATGGACATAAAACCTGTTCTTCCATCAAGAGAGCTGAGAAGTGGGAGTGATTAATTTCCTTATGATCTGTGTTATCTGTTGGGCCAGGTCATACCAACCTCCTACAACCAAGACCAGAGGTGTCTAGCATTCTGAATGACCCTTACAGCCAGGGGCGCCCCAAGTTCCCACAAACAGGACTAGAGAAAACTAAGATTCTACATAACTCTTATATTAACTGTATAGCCAGAGGATCCCCTAAGCTCCCACAGCCAGGACCAGAGGTGGCTAACTGCCCAAATGACCTCTAAGCTATCTCTATATCTAAGACCAGGCTAGAACCTTCTTTAGACCTTTAACCTGGTACAGGTAGCCTATCTCTAGGACTCATCTTCTTGGAAGAAATGGCATGTAACCTGAGTTGCGTTTTGATGTAATTAATGCTTCCATGCGTCCTGAGAAACTTTGTCCTCAAAGAATACTGTGTTTAAGTTTGTTGGGAATAAACTGCTGGTATCAGACTATTTATAAATTTTGGTCCAGGTTGACAAAGTCAGTTTGAACCTAGTTTTCATTCTCACCTCTTCACAGGTCACTGACACCTGCAAAGGCTCCCGCAAACAACAATTATAATCATAATTATACCAGTGTCATCATATGGAAAAATGTGTGTGTGTGTGTGTGTGTGTGTGTGTGTGGTGTGTGTGCAATGAAAATTGCTGGTATTAGGAATCTATAGCACAGCTGGCAAGATCTCATGATCTAGAGCTGAGATCCAGTGCAAGTAGTGCCAGCAATGAACGTTAAGACTAGAATGTGTTGGCAAAGAGACCTGCCCTTTGTGGCCACAGTAGGTAGCATCTGGAATAGTGCAGTCAGACACTGCAGATTCTACTGAGAATCCTACATATGGGGGAGGTGCTTTCAACCGTGACCTAGACAAACTGTCAACTGTCAACATGTAGCAGAGTAGGGATGCATTCCAGGTACAAGAGAAGAAGAGGGCCAGTGGCCACAACCTCCTGTGCTACAGAACCCCAGGATTATCTTTCTTGTGTCTGAAGGGCTTCCTGCCTTAGGAGAGAGAGCAATGGATGTCTAGCTTCCTCAGTTTTGTTTCAGCCTGGGTCATTTCAAGGGTAGTGTTCTTCTCTGGTCATCTGTGCTTCCATCCACTCTGCATCAGTCTCCTGAGATGTTCCTATGTGAGATTGTGTTACATTATTTGGCTTTTAAGAATGTTGTCCCTAATGTCAAATGAAAGCCTTATTAAAGTAGGACCCTGTCATTATTTGTCTAACCTCAGAAACTTGCATGGCACACAGTAGGTTCTTAGTAAGTATCTATTGAACACATATGGTGGAAAGGGAACTATTGATAGGGATCTAAGCTGAGGTAGCTGAATAAGTGAACCAAGTGTGCAACTTACTTTTATTACTATGGTAATACAAGTTAAGTGGGGTTCCAGCATTCCACTTAACCTGTAGCACATGCTACCTGGAGGCCTTACGGCTTAGTATCAGCCTTGCTAATTTTTTAGTGTATGCTTTGAGAATGAAACTGGAAGTTCTGGAGATACCACCATCTATCACTCAGTCCTTCCATCATGGCTCTGTCAATGACTGTCTCTCACAGGAAAGTGGGGTCAGCCAATTGACAGTTAGTGTCCTCCATCTGAGAAGGACAGCTTAAGGGAGCACATAACCAGAGAACAAACCAGGCTCTTGGGAACATTAAAGACAAAGCTACATTCTTTGGTCAAGCATGGCTGTGTACCTGGGGTATTGCTTTGGTTGAGACACTGAAGGACATTGTGTGAGTGTGTGTGTGTGTGTGTGTGTGTGTGTGTGTGTGTGTGTGTGTGTGTGTAGGAATACAAATGTGCACTACGACACTGGGCTTTTTAACTTGAGTTTCAGGGATCCAGCTCAGGTCCTTGTTCTTCATATCAAGTACTTTACTTACTGGTCTAATTCCCAGCCTTTGAATTTGCTTTTTAAATTTGTAAGAGAGACAGATAATCCTAAGAGTACAAAATTGTCAGGATGGCCCATTTAGACATGATTTGAACAACAGGAAATGGAATAAAGAATGGAATTGAAGTCATTTACTTAAATAACTTTTACTAAGTGTTAATCATATGTCAAGGTTTGAAAGTGTTATTGTCTTTCCTGGAATGAGAACAATGAAGGACAGAGAACACAGTGGCCTGTCTCTGGAAACAACCAATCAGATACTGGCCCTCACAATCCTAGTGAAGGGCTATAACATCTGCTCAGTCCTCTCCTCTTTCTGAGATTGACTACTGCATTGTTAGGATGTGACCTGCTGTCCCCATCCCCTTACAGAGCTCTCCTTAATTATGGTCCTTCACTGTGTCACGAGGGATCCCCTTTAGTTTTCTCCTTGTCTGTTATCTCCTATTCATGTATCTATTGATTGGCCAATTGATCAAGCGTCTATCTACCTGTCATAACCTATTTATCTGTATCTACTTGTCCTCTGTCAATCATCTTTTTACCTATTGTATATATATTATCTATCAATTTATCTACTATCAGTAAATCAATCTACTGTCTACTTAATAACTAGGTATCACTTATCAGTGAATCAATCTGTCAGACTTTTATCATCTACCCATAGATTTATCACCTATTTTCTATATATTGTAGTGTTTTGAATGAAAATGGTTCCCCTGGGTTCATAAGGAGTGGCAATATTAAGAGTGGCTTTGATGAAGTAGGTGAGGTCTTGTTGGAGGAAGTGTGCCACTGGGGGGTAGGATTTGAGTTTCAGATGCTCAAGCTAGGCCCAGTGTCACTCTCTCTTCCTGCTGCCTTGCAGCTGGATGTAAAACTTTCAGCTACTTTTTCAGCACCAGGTTTGCTTACATGTGCCCTGCTTCCCACCATGATGGCAATGGAATGAATTTCTGAAGTGTAAGTCAGCACCCAATTAAATGTTTTCCTTTATAAGCGTTGTTGTGGTCATAGTGTCTCTTCAAAGAAATTGAAACCTGGGGTACTGTTGTGATAGGCCAGACCATCATTTTGTTTAAAGGAATATGTAATACTTTGGGATTTTGAACTAGAAATATGATTGGACAATTTAAGGGGGCCACAATGGGCCATACTTGTAGGAACTTGGAAGAGAATGGTAGTGAGGGTATTTTGAACTGTGGAGGCCAACCTCAAGAGGCTTCAGAGGAAAATAATCTTAGTATGTGGCCTAGAGATTAAGAAGATTTTGGTGAAGAAGGTGACTGCTTTCTGCCTTTGTCTAAAAAATATCTGCCAGACACTAAATTGAAGAGTGATGGATATACAGGTTGGTGGAGAACCTTTCCATACAACCTTGTATTGACTGTGTTGTATGGCTATTAGGGCCAATCTTGTGCATATCTATAATGAAAAGAGGCATATGTAAATGTAAGAATAAAGGGCACCAGGAAGTGTAAACAGATTTAAGAAAAGCCTGATGCTAAGTGGAATAAAGGGAGTGGTGACCTCAGAGCAAGACTCCATTGATAGGGGAAGTCCTTCTGTGTATATGTGCTTACCTTATTGGTTGATTCAATAAAGCACTGCTGGCCAATATAAAAAGCAAGATAGATGGGACTAAGAGTTGAGGAGGAGTCTGGGAAAGACAAGCACGGTCAGTCACAATGTAGGACACCAGAGGAGTAAGAGGTCTGGACCCTTTTCTCTGGTAAGAGAAGACCACATGGAAATACTCAGATTAGCAGTTATGGGTTAATAATTAAGTCAGAGCTAGCAAATAAGAAACCAAGAAAATAGCCAACAGCTTAATAATTAATATAGTGTTTAATGTCTTATTTGGGGGCTGAGACAGCTTGGGACGCAGGTGGTTAGCAGGAAGACTACACTTTACAACCCCACCTAGTTAAGCTTCCAACTTGTAACAAGGACTTAAAGAAAAGTGAAAGGAATCAAAGAAAAGCTTAGAACCAGGCATAGTGGTACACACCTTTAATTCTAACACTCAGAAAGCAGAGACAGACTGATCTTTGAATTCAAGGCTACCCTGGTTGACAGAGTGAGTTCTAGGACAGCCAAGCTTAGGCAGTGAAGGAAAGCATTGAAAACAGAAAGCTATTTTTGATGTGAAAATGTATCTAAACAAGGGAGTCATATTCCAGCCACAGCTAGCAGCAGAACTTGGCAGAATTGGCCACATGTTTCTGGCTTTAGAGTCAAGGATACAAGAAAGGGGTCATGAAATGTACGACTAAGGAAAGCTGCTGAGGCCAGGTATGTGTCAGTTGTGTACCTACAAGGAGGCCTAGAAAGGCCACCATGGGATGCTGTAAAGGTAAAGCCTGGGTTGCCTTTGAGACCCCAAGATGTTAGAGATGTCAGTACCAGGGGAAATCTTCCAAGGAAAGTTTCTAACAGTGAGTGGAACCAACCCAAGAGAAAGAAGTGTGTTGCAGTCAACAAAGCTAAAAGGAGTTGGAGATCTGAAGAGTGCTTTGACATTAAATTTGGAGAAACAGAGTTTGAAGTTTACCCAGCTGGTTTTTGGTCCTGTATTTCTTTAGTATGTTCCCCTTCTTCCTTTGGGAACAGTGATGTATATTATATTGTATGTTGGAGGTATATGATCTTTTTTTGCATTTTGATTTTAAGAGGATTACAGTTGAGAGATTGGTATGGTCTCAGAAGAGACTTTGAACTTTGGACTTCTAAATATTGTTGAGATTATTATAGACTATAACTTTTACTAATATTAATAATATGCTAGGGTTTGAAAGTGTTACTCTCTTTCCTGGAATGAGAACAGTGAGGTACCAGAGAACACAGTGTCCTGTATCCAGAAACAACCAGTCAAATACTGGTCCTCACACTCCCTGTGAAGGGTGTAATATCTGCTCAGTTCCCTCCTCTCCAGGTATTCACGAGGTTGGCTACTGCATTGCTAGGATGTGACCTGCTGTCCCCTCCTTACAGAGCTCTCCTTCATTATGGTGTCCACTTGCCCCTTCACTGTGTCATGAGAGATCCCCTTTAGTTTTCACCTGTCACGTCTGAAATTACATAGGTGAATGCTGTCATCCCTCATTCATGTATCATGTGTTATCATTATCATTTATTGTGTATTCCTACATTATGATATGGTTCCCAGCCTATGGGGGCCAGAGAGTGAAATGTGGTGGTTTGAATAAAAATGGTCCCCATGGGCTCATAGTGAATGGCACTATTGGGAAGTGTGGCCTTGATGAAGTAGCTGTGGCCTTGTTGTTGGAAATGTGTCACTAGGAGGCAGGCTTTGAGTTTTCAGATGCTCAAGTCAGGTTCTGCCTCATTCTCTCTTCCTACTGCCTTCACATCCAGATGTAGAACTTTTAGCTACTTCTCCAGCACCAGGCCTGCCTGTATGTGCCTGTGGTTCCCAACATGATGACAATGGACTAAATTTCTGAAGTGTAAGTCAGTCCCTAATTAAATGTTTTCCTTTAGAAGAGTTGTTGTGGTCATAGTCCTTTGACAGAACCAGAAACCCTAACTGAGACATATATTTATCATCTTTTTATCTAAAAATTGTATATTATCTATCTACCATCAGTAAACCAATCAATATATATCATTTGCCTAAAATCTATGTATCATGTATCAATCAAAAATCATTTTACCCATCATCTATCTATCTTTCTATCTTTTCATCTATTTATTGTTAGTCTGCCATCTGTGTACCATTTCTATCTATCATTTGTCTTCTAAGTAGAATATCACTCTATTAAATCAAGGGCTTACCAGTTTTGTTCACAACACTCATCAATAAAACCAGAACCACCACATAGAGGCTGCTCAGTGGTAGTTTTGGTTGATGGTGCTGAGTCTCAAGTCAGCATATCTGAGCCTAACACCCATTCTCCTCAGCATGGGTGTCCTACTGCTAAGACCTCTGCAGATGCCCAGCCCAACTTGAACCAGCTGTGGGAATGAGCATGAGTTGTTTCTTCCCTGTTCTCTGCTTCTTGTCTGTGCAATGAACTCCACAATCTTTGCTCTTCTAGATTCAGTCTTCTTTTTTCCTAGCCTCATAAGTTAATGCTTATCCATATTATTGATCTTCAATTTAGTGCTATTCATTGTGAGGCATTTAGGCATTGAGTGTGAAAGAACACATGAGCTTCAGTAGCTCTGTCTTGAAATCCTCATGTCTATGTCAGGCTGATCTCTAGAAAAGGGTTGAATTGCTTTGATATGTGGTTTTACTCCTGAGAGAGTGAAATGACATGGTGCTTCAGAAGGTGACTGCATAGGCACGTTTACTGCTACGCTATTCACAATAGCAAAGGTACAGAACCAGCCAGATGTCCATTCACAGATGGATGGATAGGGAGAATGGCATGAACATACCTGGAATTTTTCTCGGTCTTAAAGAGAGTGAAATCATCATATTAACACGAAAGTGGATGGAATTGGAGATCATTATGTTAAGCAAAATTATCCAGTCTCAAAAGACAAAGTTTACATCTTTTCTCTTATTTGGAGAACCTGGATTGAAGTGTGTGTGTGCAGGATATCAAAGAAGAAATGAGTCAACAAGAGGTAAGGGGGTAGAGGAAAAGGCAATGGAATGTGTGTGAGATAAAAGCAGAAGTGGTGGAAGGGACCCAGGAGGGTGATGGAGGGAGCAAATAAGAACAGGATATTATGGTATATATGCGTGAAATGTCTCACTGAAACTCTAATTAAAAATACTCAAAAATAAACCAAATTAATAACATTTTAAAAGGTGGTTATAGAAATTAAATGACATGTCATAGCAAAATTGGAAATCTCTTTACAAGGAAAATGGGAATTGCTTTTATTACTTAAAAAAGTCAAACAACAAAGACAGACCAGTGTCAAATCCAGGAGATTCACAGTTGGATATGTTATGTCAGGAACATGAGTGGGAGAAAATACCCAGGGGCAAGAGAGTAGTTACAGAGATTATGATAATGATCCTTGCTAAGCATTTATTTTCTGTCCAGATTTGTGATGAATGAGTGCTGATTTTGGAACGTGATGGGCATATACAGTGTCTTTTCTCCCTGTTTGATTTTTGTTATTGATCAAACTTTTCTTTCTCTCTTTTCATTATTTTTACTACTTGTGATCTCAAAGCTTCTGTGAGTGTGGTCAGGGAGATCTTTGATGAGTGGCCCTGCCTTGGAAATGAGCAGGAGCCTGAGACCGAAGCTGAGGCTGAGGAGTTGGTTGCAGCTTTCTGACTTGCTCTGAATTTGATCTATTTTCAGTAAATAATTTACACAAGAAGTTGTCAAGACACCTCAGCATATTCACTTTCAAGTTCACTCAGGTGGATCTTTCAATAGCATAGTGAAATATACAGTAGATTTGATCAATGGGCAGCAAGAGCAAGAACCCAAGATAAGATGACAATATTGTGATTTAGTCTGTGAAATCCTATCCCATTTCTACCATATCTGTTCATTAGAAGATAGGCAAATAGTTCTACACTCCAGAACCTAGGTTTTACACAAGAGCCTACCTCCCTCATTCATAATCCTATTTGCTAAAAGAATATAAGGGGGGCTGGAGAGATGGCTCACAGTTTAAGAACATTCGCTGCTCTCATGTGTGCTGGATTCAGTTCCCACTATGTACATAAGGCAACCTATGTACATAGCTATGTACATAGCAACCTGCAACTCCAGCTCCAGCAGATCCATTACAGCCTTGATAACACACTGAACTCATTGACTACTGGGTCTGGGTCTTATGCCCCAAGAATCTCATGACATTTATGTATGGTACAGTTTGGAAAATAGACTTTTACAAAAGCTCTCCCTGTGAATCTCTTGTGTGGTCAACAATGAGAATCACTGGCCTAGAGGATTTTCTTAGAAGGCATTTCCTATCAACCTACATGGTCATTTAAAAGTACCTCCATAGCATACTTTAACAGAAACCACTTTTGGATCTCTGACACCCTGGTGACCTCTCTGAGATAAGCTAGTTGCGGAATATTTTGGAATAGTCAAATGAATCATTCTGCTTATAGAGTTGTTGGCACCGATCCAGTTTAGTGTCTGCCAAAATGAAGGCCAGTTTCAAAGCAGCTGTGGTTTGTGCTATTTATTTTTGACAACAGTTCGATAACATGGCTGGTGGTTGATGGAGGACACTTTGGGCTCATGATAATAAACCCTAATCAGATATAATATCAGAGTACCCGATGGTTTAGTCACTGTAGCAGGAGAATCTGTGAGTGGTTTATTTAAGAGATGTGCAGAAGCAAGAACATACCAACGCCAAAGAACAGACACCTGTTGTATCCCAACCATTATTTAATCCAACAAAATATTTCCTTATCTGTCCAGGTGTCTCTGCTGCATAAATACAACAGAAGGATTGGAGAAGGACAGACAAAAATATTGGGCCCAATATCTCTGCTGAGAAATTTTTTCTTGATTTAGATTTACTTTGTGTGTGTGTGTGTGTGTGTGTGTGTGTGTGTGTGTGTGTGTGTATGAGAGAGAGAGGGAGATGTCTTCCCCTGCATATATGCTTGTTTGTTTATATGGGTGAACATGTTTTTGTGCATGTGGAGCTTAGAGGGTGATATCTGATATCATTTTTTGCTGTTCTCCATCATACACATCGAGGCAGGTCTCTTGATAAAGCTGGAATTTGCAGATTCTGCTAGTTTAATTATCCTGCTTCCTATGAGGATGTCCCTGTCCTCTCCTGGTAATCTCTGGAAGTGAATCCACGCCATCATGCCTGATTAGCATTTGAACCTGGGGATTCAAACTCCAATTGTCACATTTGCACAGCAAATACTTTATCCTCTGCTAACTTCCAAGTCTGTCCAGTGAGTTTTTGAGGGACAATTTTAAGAAGGTTCATACTTCTTAAGTGAAAGGAGAAAAGAGATCACCATGAAGGCCACATTTTGTAACACTTTTCTTTAGACAACTAGAGTAGAAAAGAAATGTCTAAAGATAACAGCTACAGATACTCTGTGTACAGGAGCCACACCCAAGAATTGCAGCAGCAAGATGGATGCACAAGCTTACTTCATGAATGTTCCCTGCTGCCAAAAGGATACCAGAAGACCAAGGCATCAACATAAAAAGAGTGACTCTCATTGTTTTTCAATTATAGATACTAGCTCTAGATAATGAAAATCAATGTCTACTATTGACAATGCCAAGGGATTCAGTTACCTTATCATACACTCATAATTATGATCAGGTGTAATTAGCACTTACATTCTAAAGTTTGTCTATGCTCGCTTCCATTTTATTTGGATAGAAACTGAGGCAGACAGTAAATACTTGTCCGGTCACATAGCTGGAATGTTGTAGGGCCAGTAATTTTTACAGCATCTCAAACTCCATAAATAGGTTCTTGGGATGAAATAACATGCTACAAGAGGTTAGTGTGTATACACAACTGCAGAAATACTCCTTTGGGATGATTCTGAGATAACATCTTGTCTGTTCCTATGACTCTGAGATAAAGTAGAGGGTTTGGATGCAATGACATTAAAGTCTCTTTCTTTGGGGACTGAGAAATTTTGGTTGTATCATTTCATGAGCAGGAAAGACAAGGAAGGGAAAGATGAAAGATTGTGACCAGTGGGAGATCACACTTGTAGCGTGGGCATTCTGAATTTGAAGGCATTTGGGAAAAGAAATTCTAGCCAACTCTCCCCCAGAAAGATCAGAAACAGATATAAGGGATGGGAAGGACTCAGGACATAGAAAGTTCACAGAACAGGAAGATACAAAAGACATAATGGAATTTTCAAGCAAAACGTTTTCCCATCTTTTTGTCTGCTATTAAATTCTTTTTGTCTGTGCACATATGTATGTGCATGTGCCTGTTGGCTAATGTGTACACACACATATGCCAGACATCAACCTCTGGTATCATTCTTCTGGTTCCATCAACCTTGTTTTTTGAGACAGAGTCTCTCACTGTGGCCTCTCTCTTCAGCACTGGTGGCTGGCCAGGGATCCACCTGCCTCCTCAGTGTTGGGATTACATATGTGTGTCCATTCTCCTGATGTTTACATGGTTGCTGGGAACCAAGCTCAGGCCCTTATGTTTGCAAGCAAACATTTTACTAACTAAGGTATCTCTGCAACTCCACTTTTGTAGTTTCAGGTGTTTGAACAATGCCCCTTTGCTAATGGCTAACCATATATCCTATTTCATCTGAAATTTTACACTTTGATGTTTTTGCTCCAGTATAATTATAAATGGCATCCCTTTCCTCCTTGAGAAGTGCCCAATTTGGGTGACAAATAGTATCTGCAATTATGTGTTACAGATGCAGCCAGCAATCAACAAGGCAATGATTAACTCACACTGATCCTGGTTGGAAGGAGCTCATGATCCTTGTGTTGTTGGTCAGAGAAGTCAAGTGTAAGTTAGGATTTCTCTCTCCTCTCCTTGATTTTAGTTGGGGAGTCCAGATGTTCCTTTGCACCTACACTATAATTCATGAAGAACACTGGTGAAAGGGACATTCTACTGCTGTGGCAGCTAATGAGCACTGATGAACAGGAAAGCCAGCCAGATCTGGGTACAAATTGATTTCCATGACTCTCTGGCCCTATCCTGTCTGTTATATCCTGGTTTGCTGCAGAGACTGTTATATTAAGTTTGAGTTAAATTGTACAGAGTTACATGATGTCATAGTTAACAGTTTTTGAAATCATACATTATAGTTTGTGACAGTATTCAGGTCCTGAAAGTTGGGAAAGGGAGAATATTATAACTTTAGGTAATAATGTATCTAGGTTATGTTGCTAGATTTTACAATCTTTGTGATAGTTTATTTTGACTTATAAGTTATTGTGGCTTATTTTTTCAATTGAAAATATTCGCTTGGCTTAATTTATGTATATATATATATATTTATTTAAGATTTATTTTATTTTAAATTATGTGTATATATGATTATACATACATACATTCATATATATGTTGTGTGTGTATGTATGCTGTATATGTGTTTCCTTAGGAATAATTTCACTTCCAATGCCTGGCATGTCTTAATGTGGTAGAAGTCTAAAATGATAAATAGCGAGATTAATTAGCCAGGTGCCGAGGGCTTTGCAAACTCCCTCACAGACTGAGCTTCCTGGGGCAGCTGCATTATCTGTTGACTTGCTGAGAGAGCAGTGGAACCAGAGGTCAATGATATTCAAGGAGCGTAATATAGTAGGTCTCCAAGACCAATTACATGTAATGTGTTATCAAACCGTGGCTCACATTCCAAGCTGCTTCCCTTAGTCTTTTGCAATGTGTGTTTAGAGAGCATCTCTTCTCTCTGTGTGTTCTCCTCTCCCTTTTCACTTGCCCAATTCATTTTTCAACATTTGGTCCTGTGGTTCCTAGTTATTTGGGGATTGTAGAACATGCAGAGGAGACCCTAAGGGCCATGCTGTAAACTACAGTACATATGTACTTCCTGCTTTCAAGCTTAGAGGTCTTTAAAGAACCATGTTTCCTTTGACAGTGTTACTAACATCAGGTGGGCCTGCTCTCCCCTGGACATCTTTTGGCTCCTCTGAGAATATGCCTGCTAGTCCAGCTTGCTGCAGAGCCACATGCCTGGATCTCAATCTTCTAATACCTAAAGACATCTTTTCTTAACTGTCAAATTTTCTGGTTTGCAAGGACATAGGACTTTAAGATGTGAGAGATCATGTGAGATGGTAGTATGGAAGTTAGAGATTGGGGAAGGACAGTACAGAGATGAGAGAGGAGTGGGATTGTGGATACAGCTCAATTGGCAAAATGACTGCTGCACAATCACAAGAACCAGAGTTCAAATCCCCAGCACTTGTATAAGAACCAGGTAAAATAGTTGGTCTGTAACTCAGCATTTTGAGGGATGGAGACAAGAGAACTTGTAGAACTTGCTGGCCAGTTAGTATAGAAGGTATGAATTCCTGATAGAGTGACAGACACCTGTCTCAAAAGCTAAGATGGAGAGATACTGAGGAAGGCATCGCACTGCTGACTTCTGGCCTCCACACTCACACATACACATGCATGTGCACATACATGCCATGCTGGCATATGCCCACATGAACATGATATATACACCACATACACAGGGGCACTTGAAAATATAAAAAATTTTTTTGACTATTGGGCCATAAAAGTGTCCCTAGTGGCAGCAATGAGTTGAGCCCATACTTGGTCTTTAATTCTCAATTTAGTTGTTCCTGTTCTTTTCTGTTATTTTTGCTGTTGTTGTTGTTTGTTTGTTGAGAATGAGGATTTGACTGAGAGCCAGGAAGTACCAAATGTGATGCTCAGTCAAAATATAGTATTTCAGGTAGGCCAGTGTGCCCCAACAAAGACCATGATTTTCACATTCAGGGTCCTTAGAATATGTCCTTGTTTTCTGCACACAGCAAGTCCACACTTGCTTCATATGCCTATGACTAAACAGTTCACCAAAGCAATCACTCAAAACCAGGGGTGTAGCTGGTGAGACAGCTCAGCAGGTCAAGGTACTTGCTGCCAAGCCTGAGGACCTGAATTTGATCCTGGGACTCTCATGACAGAATGAGATAACTGGCTTCCACATGTTGTCCTCTGGGATCCATTCCCGTGTTTTGGCATGTGTATCCATTCCTCTCTCATGTAGATGTTCAGGAAACACAAAATAAATAAATATTTTAAAATAAGAGGAGCCAGGTGTGGTGGTGAATGCCTTTAATCCCAGTGGACAAGAAAGCAGAGGCAGGCAAATCTCTGAGTTGAAGGTTAGTCTAGTATACATGGTAGTTTCCAAGTCAGCCAGGGATGTATAATAAAGTTCTGTCTTAAAGAAATAAGCAATCAAAGAAACAGGGATTACTCTTATGGAGAACAAATGTTAACTGTACTCCAGAATGCATTCTTGACACCCTCCTCCATGCAATAGTTTTTATCTTTGGTGCTTTGATTTCCTCACCTATAGCACCTAACATAAGTCACTGATAGATTGAAATACCTATCTGTGTCAATCACAAAACCACACCATTTCAATATTTCAGAACATTCTAGACTGTCCCACCCCCAGCCTCTTGATCCATTTTCTTCTTTTTCCCTGTTTTGCTGTCCTCTGAGGGATTCCTCCCCGGTTCTGAGACACGTATAGGACTGCTCCCTGACCCTGCGTGGTTAAGAGTCACACATCTTGGTGGAGATTCCATTTGCCTTTGCATTTAATTTTAGCACCACCACAAACATCCGGTGCCTGCTATTCTGTATTTTACTTCCAAGATGCTCTTGATTGCAAGAGAATCGTCATTGATTGAATAAAAGCTCCTCAGAAGCAAACAAAATACGTGCTGCTTTCAATATCCACATTGATTGTCAAACACATCTGAATTCTAGCAGCATTAATTTGGATGTGGAGGAAATTGAGATACATCTTAGAAGAAGCATGTCATAGTAACAATGGGCCCTTACACTCCCAGCACCTAAGGGTTCAAGCATTTCAGCATTTTACTAAACGTAGACATTTTGTCCAAATAGATGTGCTTAATATAGGATTAATGAGTGGAATTTTCAAATAACAAAGTTGTATTTATCATATATTTTACTCTGAATGTTATGCAGGCTTTGTAATAAGGAAGGGTCAACTTGTTTCATTAGCTTCTTCAAGTCATCGGTGACATCAAGTTTCTTAAGAGATCCATATACAACCTTGGTGGGCAATCATACTATCTAAGTTAGACTATCCGCAGAGAAACCCCAGGTAATTGTTCACCTTCTGCTAGCTTGATTGAAATGTTTTTGTGTTATGTGTTTCTTCATTCCAATTCACTATGCGTGTGTGGGGGGTAATTTTGTAAATAAAAATGATGATAGACATTGATTATCATGAGTTTGATCCCCCAGAATCAAAGAAAAAAGTAAATCCAGGTGTGGTCCTTCATATTTGGAAACCCAATGCTATGGGGGCAGAGATGGGCCAGTCCCTGGACTCACTGGCCAAACAGGCTAGACTAATTTGTTGGTTTATGTTGGCTTAGATTTTTTTCATTGAGTGCTTGTTGTGTGCGTGTGTGTGTGTGTGTGTGTGTGTGTGTGTGTGTGTGTTGGGGCACATGCACCCATTTGTGTGAAAGCCAGAGGCTGATGTTTGGAATCATTCAATATCACTGTCTTTTTGTTTTATCAAACAGGGACTCTCATTGAACCTGAAGTTCAGCACTTCTGTAGGGCTAGCTGGCTAGTGACACTCAGGGATTCTCGGGTCTCTGCTTTTCCAGCAGAACAATTGCATGGGAACAGCACTCCACCAAGGTTTTGCGTGGACTTTTCTTGTCTAAACTCAAGTTCTTATGCTTGCAGGTCAGGCACTTTACTATCATCTCTCTGTTCTCTGTGTGTGGATTATTAATAATGAAAGATTAATGTGTATAACAAAATGTCTATCTGGTTGATTCTTTTTTCTTCCCTAGTCAATTTACATTGTTTTGTGTGTATGTGTGTGCATGCACACATATAGAGATCAGAGAACACCCCTAGATGTTGTCACTCATGTACCAGTCATGCTGTGTGTGTGTGTGTGTGTGTATGTGTGTGTGTGTATGTGTTCATGTGCTCAACCATGCTGGCAGCTGGTGCACCTATGAGTTCACATGCAGAGGTAAGAGGTCAATCTTTAGGTATCTTCCTCTATCCCCATATTGCTATCATAATTTATTATTATTTTACTATTATTAGAGACAGGTCCTTTCATTGAACCTGAAGCTCACCAACTCTGCTAGCCTGACTGGTTGGGTTTCCTCAGCATCTTCAGCATCCACTTGTCTCTGCCTCCCAAACCTGTGATTACAGAAACACACTGCCAGGTCCAGGATTTGTATATGGGTGATGAAGACCCAAGCTCGTTCTTATTCTGAGGGCCCTTTATACACTGAGTCATCTCCCTAACCTCATGCCTTGTTTGTTAGGCAAGACCTTTCACTGGTTTGGTTGCACTTCACCAAGTAGGATAGGCTAGTTAGCTATCAAAGCTAGGTGCTCCTCTGTCTTCATATCCTTAGTAGTGAGATTGTAAGCACATGTTACCAAGTCTGTCTTTTTATTAAAAATCTAGTCTTTGTGACTCATGGTCTTCAGGAAGTGTTTTACCTAACTTCTTTTCAGACATTTTAAAAAATATATTATTCCTTCTCTGGTCTAACTAAAGATGTGAACCCTTTTGAAAGCAAGCTAATGTGGTTAAGAGTCATCATATATGCTATTTAATAAATGATAACTGAGAATTAATTGTGTAAGTGAATGAAAGATAGGACACTTAAAATTTGTGGATTATTAATTTAGACATGAATTATTTATGTAGAATAATATCAATAGTAACTAAAACCACATATGTCTAAATCCTTGCGTGAATTACTGATGTTTTGTGCTCAAGTATGTCACTATTTTGATTATTGTTTGAGTATAAACAACCCACTATAAAGAACTAGATAGATGGCTGCATAGTTAAAAGCATTTGCTGCCCTTCTAGATGGCCTGAATTCAGTTCCCAGCACACACCACACACAGAGGACAGTTTACAAAAGCCCTGTATCTCCAGTTCCAGGACCTGACACCATCTTCTGGTCCCTGTGCACATATCCACACTTCCACCCTCCCACCTGCTCTTTGGTCATTTACTGACAGTCTTGGAACACGCTTTTGAAGGAAATGAATCACAGTGTGTAGCTATGCGCTGGACTGCAAAGCCACCTCGATGATAAGCAGCATAGACCTTTCCAGTGAAGACATGCTTGACACCATAGTGTTTCTACCCAGGGCAGGCCTAGGAATATACACTGACAGAAAATCTATATGAGAGAATTGGTGGTCCTTAAAATACACGGTGAGAAAAATAGGACGAGGACTCAACTTGGGAGAAATGAACGGGTGCTCTTTCATGAGCGTGAGATCCATGGAAACCTGGTGTAAATGAACGTCAGCATGAACAGGAAAGAGAAGCTGTGGACAGTCACACCCACACATTCCTTTCCAGGTATTTCCTGAACAATTTTTCATTTGTCTGTTTTGCCCTGGTTGGGGAAGGGATAGGTAAGGAAGCCGTGGAAATGGTGGATGGGCTGGGGCTTCCGTTCTCCATGTGCTGCCACTGTGTGGTCGACAGCATCCCGTCTTCTGGTGACTCACATGGTGACAGAGAGGACCAGGTGCAAGGCCTCTACCTCTGAGTTTCCCACCTGGGAGATGTTTCCTCATTTTCTCACAGCACAGTCTGTGTTCACTGCGACTTCCTGGAGAAGAACTGGTTTGTTGAGAATAGTCCTCAAAACTGGTGGGAGGGAAGGCAGGTGTGAGCTCTCAAAAGCAGGATTGTCTTTCAGCAGGGTGTGGAACCCTTACTATGGCTTTAATTGTGACAATTTAAGATTTCATTGGGAAGCCGAGTCATATGAACCATGCATCCGGTTCCTTCCAATATCTGGGCAGAGGTGTTTAATTGATATCCAAAGAGAGACATTTCTTCTCTCATTTTTCTTCTTGGTATGTAATAAGCCACACACTTGGATATATATCCTGGAGCAAGTATGCGGGAAACGCTTGGGAATCCATTAGGGGCATTTTAACACCATGGAAACACCACAAGGCATTGATTGGCAGTGATGTAACTGCTTTTCCCCACTGCTGCTAATTGATGCTATCGCATTGGAAAGGGAGTGCAGACAACAAAGCCACCCAAAGCAGAAAAGTGCCAGAAAGAGATCTCCAAAGACATCAGAATTAGGGGATGGTTGGGTGCTGAGCAAGAAACGTCCCATGGGCCTTAGGACAGAAAGGAGGGGTCGGGTGGAAGAGGGCACAGGTATGTCACCTGTGCTGCCATCTATCTCAGGTTAGCTTCTCCATGCCATCAGTAGCTCAGGTCACATTAGCTCCTCATTCCTGCAGCACACATCCTAGGGGAAAGGGCAAGGGCTCTTTGTATGTTTTCTGTGGGAGTAGGGCAGGGCCTGTGAAGAAAACAGTTTTGTTGTTTTACCAGGAATAGCATCTTTCATTCAGTTTAGTTTTCTGGACTATCTCATTGCAAGCCCTCCTCATTTACTTTACCAGGTGCTTCCAATATTGGTCTATGAACTCATTTTAACTGTAATATCCAGAGATCTTTCACTGTGTTCTAATCCTAAAGCAGTCTGACCTCAGACCCAATTCCCCCTCTCTATAGTCCTAGATGGGAACTTTCTGTGTAACGATAGGATGGTGTATAAGGAAGAGAACAGAGGAGAGGAAGGACCCAGAACAGATGGCAAGCTGAACTCAGACAAAGCCTCACAGACTTCCAGGCCAAGTTTTTCCTTCAGTATTTTTTTTTATTGAGCAGACTGCAACTCTGAGCCCTTTGCAAACATGGAACTGGGAGAAGGAGAGCCTATAAGCTTTCCTTTTAATCCTGAAAAATTGATGGCAGAATATCATATTCAAAACCTTTTTGGGCTGGACCTTCAGGGAGGCCTTTCGTGGGGTCTAGTGGTACCTCCTTCTATAACAGCTTTATGTCCAAGAGTGAGACTCTATGTCCTGTTATTAAAATGAAGTATCTTGGTTGTTAGGGAGATGCTTAGTGGGCAAAATGTTTGCTATACAAGTGTGCAGACCTGGGTTTGGATCATGAGAACTTACGTAAATCTGGATACAGGGGTAAACATCAGTAATGTTTTTACACTTATGGAAGGTAGTGATAACAGACTGTCCTGAAGCTAGTGGGTCAGATGAGCACCCATCACAGAGAAGCAGCAGGCATGGAGACAGACATGGCGACGGGAGAAGTCAGCTGAGAGCTCACATCTTGAACCACAATATGTGGACAGAGAGCATGAACTAAAAATAGTACGAGTCTTTACATTTTCAGGTTCAAAGCCTTCATCCAGTGACATACTTCCTCCATTTTACTAACAGACCTTCCTGTTTGGCCTTTCCATAGAGACTCTCCAACTGCAGACCAAATATTCAAATGCCTGAGATTATGAGGAACATTTGTCTTTCAAGCTAATACATACAGCAAGGACTAAACATGGCCCAGAGCCTCAGAACAATCTGAGAGATGGAGCAGGCTTAGAAATGTATCTGCATTGGGTGGTGGTGCTCGCCTTTAATCCCAGCACTGGGGAGGCAGAGGTGGGCAGATTTCTGCAAGTTCAAGCCAGCCTGATCTACAAAGAATACACAGAGAAACCCTGAATTGGAAAACAAAACAAAACAAAAAAACAAAAACAAAGAAATGCATCTGTTGCCTCCCTACTGGTTTTCTGTCCCTCCCTGACAAAGGGCAGTCCCCTTAGAATATAAACTTCGTTATGGCTCTAGACTGTGTCACCTGTCAATTCTGGCAGGCACCAGGGATGCAAAGTCATTCACTACACAGCTTCTATGATGACTGAACTGAACTCCAGTAGGCTGGCAGGACTAGGGCAATTGGAATGTGTAAACCCTCTCTAGTACAGTGTGCAAAAAATGACCTTTGAATGTTGTCTTAGTTAATGTTTTATTGCTGATAAGAGACACCATGACCACAGCAGCTCTTACAAAGGAACGCATTTAATTGGGGCTGGCTTACAGTTTCAGAGGTTGAGTCCATTGCCATCATGGCAGGAAGCATGGCAACATACTGACAGACGTGGTGCTGGGAAGTAGCTGAGAGCTCTATATCTGTATCCACAGGCAGCAGGAAGAGAGAGACCTGATGCCCAGCTTGGGCACTTAAAACCTCAAAGCCTGCCTGTGGTGATATGCTTCCTCCAACAAGGCCACACCTCCTAATCCTTTTAAATAGTGTCACTCCCTGGTGACCAAACATTCAAATCTATGAGCCTATGGGGGCCACTATTGTTCAAACCACCACAAATGTGTAAAGAACAAAGTAAATCATTGTTATAAGTGACTTTAGGTTTCTATACTCCCCTACCCCATTCTATGTTCCTTCTTTTCTTTGCTGCCCCAGTGACAGGTGCTCCTCTTTTGTAATGTGGTTAAAAATGTTCCATGAATTCCAGGAGTATGATTCAGTGTTTAGCTGTGGGGCCTGCTTCTTCTTTGATCAGCTACTGAATGAAGGCTCTAAGATGGCAAGAGAGTGAGGAAGGAAGAGCAAAGGAGCCAAGACCGTGTTGGAGAAACCCACAGAAACAGTTGAACTGACCTAGTGAGAGCACAGAGACCCTAGTCATAAAACTGGGGAACCAGCATTGAACCGAACCAAGCCCTCTGTAATGTGGGTGCCAGCTAGGAGACATGGGCAGTCTATGGGACTTCTAACAGTGGAGCCAGTGTTTATCCTTGGTGCACAAATGGACTTTGGGAACCCATTCCTTATGGAGGGATACTATTGCAGCACAGAAATCTGAAAGAGGGCCTAGGCCCTCCCCCAAATGATGTGACAGTCTTTGATGATCCCCCATGGAAGGCCTTACTATCTATCTTTCAGAGTGGGGGGGGGCCAGTTGGGGGGCATGGGAAGATGGGAGGGTGAGGAAATGGGAGATTGATATATAAAATAAAATTGCTTCTAAAATTAAAAAAAGGAAAAAATGTTCCATGAATCATTAGGTGAGTGCTGCCTACTTTCAAAAATGGCTTCTCTCCTCTCAATAAGAATAATGTTTGGCCGGGCGGTGGTGGCGCACGCCTTTAATCCCAGCACTCGGGAGGCAGAGGCAGGTGGATCTCTGTGAGTTCGAGGCCGGGCTGGACCGACAGCCTCCAAAACAATACAGAGAAACCCTGTCTCGTAAAAACCAAAAAAAAAAAAAAAAAAGAATAAAGTTTGCCTCTAACAAATACACCTTACTGATAAACACTGTGTGAGGGTAAAAGAATAAGGAAAAATGAGTTTTGATCTCAGCCTGTGTCTGAACTTGTTACTACAGTGGGACATGGTTAATAGAGGTAGTTGTAAAAATAAGGAACAGTGGAGTGCTCAGCCTTGAATTGGACATCTCCATCATACACTCAAGGCTCAGGGATAATTTTGGAAAAAGGGGATGAAAAAAATAGAAGAGCCAAAGGATGGGGAGTGTTTCAAAAACATGTCTTCCTGAAATGGCATGGCTGTTGCGTTCCTGAACTCACTGCAGCTATTCTTACCTGCATGAGAGTGGGTCCATCAGCATCTCATCATAGAAGAGAGAGGGACCCATTAGCATCCGTTCCTCCATGAGGAAATACTGCCAGTTAATGCCAGCTGGGGGGTATCACTTCTTTAGCAGTGTAGTCAATGATAAGTTCCCCAAACCTAGTAAGTAGTCTCTTATTCAATTTGATGCAAGAAACTCCAATTAAACCCAGTGGGTAGACACATATACAGAAAGACACAAATGTGTGTGGGGAGGTGTTGTTGTGAAGAAGAAGTCAGTGGGAGGAGGGAGTAATGGGGTTGACTTCTATTTTATTCTTAATTTTTATATTGTCATTTTAAGTGTTCAGTGTTTTCTAGTTTGCATGGCCAATGTAGCAAGAAGTGTTATTGGGAATTTCAATTATATGTTTTTTAAATATTCTTACTAGTTCTTATGTTTTATTGTGTGTGTGGCAGGAGGAATGTGCAGGTGAGCACAGTGGCTGTGAAATCTAGAAGAGGGACTCAGGTAGCCTTGGAGTAGAGGTTTGAGGTGATTGATTGTGAGCTTTCTGACATAGAACTGACCTCAGGTAATATGGAATAGCTCTTAACCTCTGTCTGTCTAGACCTGTGTTTCTGTGATCTTGATGCAGATGTCCAGGTAATGCTTGTCAAGTTCCTATTTGAACCCTCCAAATCAATATACAGAATAGTCAACCCCACTGGACAGAACTTTATTGGATGCCCGTGTGTTTTCAAGTCCAGAATATCACTGATGTCTAGTAAGTTCATGAAATGACAAAAGAGAGCAAGGTTGTCAAAACATTGCTCCATAGCTGGGTGTGTCCTGCCCACAGCCTGCTTGGGAAAATAAACAATCATTGAGATGGCTCAGTATGTAATGAATTTGTCACACAATCATGAGGGTCTGAATTAACATCACTCACTGAACCTGGCCATTCCTGATGGCCTAGACTGGTTGGCCACTGAATCCCAGGCATCCTCCTGTCTCCACCTCTTCAGGGCCCAGGTTTTCAGGTGTGTGTTGCTTTGTCCAAATGAATGTGAAATTCATGTCCTCATGCTTGTGTAACAGGAACTCCACACACAGGGCCGCTTTCTGACCGTTCATAGGAAAAGCTTGTTCTAGAATGCCAGAAACTGAAAGCAGGAAGAGAAAACTCATAGCAAGAGAAAGAACTCGGGGTCTGAAGCCTCCCCCTCCCCGCTCTCCCTTCTCTCTAATGAAGATAAAATACAGTTCTCATAATGTCATTAGATGTATAAAAATGGAACAGAGTTAAGTGCTCAGCAATCGAGAGGTGACTAACTGCGCGGTGGAAGGCTGTGCCACCACTCAAAATGTCTGCAGCAGAAATAAAATGTACAAACAATAGAGGAAGAGTTCAGATTACCTAAATCAGCTTAACTTTGCTTTTGTGTCACACACACACACACACACACACATGCACACACACACACACACACACACACACACACACACACATTTATAAAGTCAGGAAATGGAAAAGAAAGCATCAGAATGGTGCTAGTTTTGGGCACTAGTACTGTGGCTGACTTTGACCCTCTGCTTTGCATTTCGGTGCATCCTCTACTTTCCTGTGATGTGTAGAATTTTTGTATAATAAAAAGTTTGATTCTGAAAACATTTTAAAAATGCAGAGGCTTTTGCAGCCTGAGAGAACAGAATACAGAAAGCTGTCATGCAGAGAGCAGTGGCCACTTAAAGAGGCAGGTCTTTCTCCCAGAGGCCTCCTTTCTCAAGCAGTCTCTGTTGGTCTGTCCCCATTACTCGGGACCCTTTAAAGCCAATGTACTTACCCTCCCCCTGTGAAATCTCCAAATGTGTGAATAGGAACAAGCTCTCTTGTTTTTCTCTGTTCAGCTGAGACAGGATGACATTTTCAAAAGAATCTTAATACTCAGAGTGCAAAAAGGTAATAATTACAGAAAATATAGAAGAAATAATGGTTGTCATGTATAAAACACAAGATTACAGTCCTTTAATGGGCTGGCTGCCTGTTTGTGGCATCCAGAGCACGTGTGTGCTCCCATCCCCCACCCTGTACCCTGCCAACTTCCTCTCTGGAAGAAACCACTGAGCTTCTGTGACCACAATAAGTCTTAGGCCAACTCCTCATCCAGTAAATCAAGGTTGAAAGACCACTGCTAAAGGCTCTGTCCATCTGAAGCTGCCCCACTTGATTTTCTTCTAAGTATGGCTGTGGTTAATACAGACAAGATGAGCGTCTCTGAGCCTTGCTAAAGAGCATTGTCTTACACCCTGCACCACTATCAACTCCTTCCCTCCTTCCCTCCCCCCTATCTGTATGTGTGTGTGTGTGTGTGTGTGTGTGACAGAGAGAGAGACAGAGACAGAGACAGAGAGAGACAGACCAGAGAGAGACAGATTCAAACAGACACAGAGAGAAATATTTCACCTATAAAGAAAGAAAAATTCCTCTTCTGGTGACTACCTCCTGTCTATCTACATACTGGAAAGTGGCCACATTTTAAAGTCCATCCATCACCACTCATCATATTAAAACCCACAAGATTCTCACTGTCAAAACCATAAGCAGGAAGTGACAGGATATCTTTAGTCCTCCCTGTCTCTTCAGAAGCTATATGTGCAGGAGGCAGCAGAGGCTGCAGCTTCTCTCTCCTGTGGGTGTGGAATACCCCTGCATCAGCGCTTCCCATCCTGCTGCCTGAAATAGTCCCGGGAGAACAGGAACACCTCTCTCCACTGAAAGAATGGAATCTTGCATACGTTATCCTAGCAGTCTCTACCTTTATACAGACCCATGGGTAAACTAACTGTAGCATCACCTTTGTCTCAATAAAAAAACTTAAGAGGGACTTGTTTACTTTTTGTGGCTTTGCTCCCTCCATGCTTTCTTTGTTTCTGCACAACTTGTGCAGGCTACGTGGGTATTCCACCATTGAGTGACAGCCTCAGCACATCACTGCTTTTTATTTTGAGACAGGACCACATTGAGTTACCCAGGCTGACTTGTGTTGTTGCAGACCTCCTGCTTCTGCCTCAGGGAAGCTGGGGTTACAGGTCCACCAGACCCAGCTTCCCATATGGGCTTCAGAAGAGTGTCTTGTATCGTGAAAAAAACTCAATAGGTAGTTTTGAAAAATTGAATACATATTATTTTAATAATCACAGAAAAGATCCATAGAGGGATCAGGTAAGGATCATCTGGTAGAAGCTATCAAGAGATTAATTTAGACTCTGTCTATAAACGAATATTCTAAGCTAGGAATGGTGGCTCATGCATGGAATCCTAGTACTCAGGAAGCTGAGTAAGGAGGATTGTCATGAGTTTGAGGCCATTCTAGGTTACAGTGTGAGATTCTGTCTTTAAAAGTCCAAATGAAGAAGTTGGAGAGAGATGGCCCAGAAGTGAAGAACAAGTTCTGTCCTTACAGGGTACCCCAGTTTGGTTCTTGGTGTCCATATTAAATATCTTACAAGTGCCTATAACTTCTGCTCCATACGTACCGATGCCCTCTTCTGGATCGCACCAGTACCTGTATACATGCACACACACACACACACACACACACCCATACCCACACCCCCCCACACACACACTAAATATAATAAGAAAAACAGTAATTTGAAAGTCCAAATAAATAATAATTTAAAGATGTCCTCAGTGGACATTGAATAATGATGTAATAAACTGGTCTATGAAACACTGCTCATATTCTATTAAGATGAAAAGTGGCTATGTCATAATGGAGGATCACGTGAGGGATGCTGGACTGAATTTGCTATTTCCTGAATGTCCTTCCTCCTTTATTTTTCGGGTTCCTCTAAGTTCAAATGGAGGCAAGCTCTCTTAGTGGAATAAAGGTTCTTTCTTTCTTTTGCATCACTCAGTCTGCCAGAGCACAGGGATATGTCTGAGTGGTCTGTACCATCATTGGTTCTTTCTTTCTCCGGTCTAGTCCCCAGCTTTCTTGACTTTCACAGCTAAGCTACATTAACTATCAGTAAGAGAGCTAAGGAGCATCAGTAGTCACCATAATAAACAACGCCTCCTGGAAATCTTTGAAACGCACGTGTTTTATTGAAGGATAATTTGACTGTGGGTTAATATTTCTGCTAAGTCCCTCCCTTAAAAGGAAAAGGCTGTCTTTTTTTCAACCTCAGCTTCAATTTTCAACTCACCTTCTTTCACCACGTAGCCCACCTGTGTCACTTCAATCGTCTTACAGAGTCCAAGTTATTTCCTCTGAAACTAATTTATACAGTGACAGCTGGGGTTTCCAAAGGGATGTTTCCATTCACATGCGGCAAGCCATCTTTATGGGGAAAAAATGACACAAATTTAGTGACATACACAGAAATCCAACTTCTGGGACTCTGATCTTGTGTTTCCAATGATTTCTCTGGGCTGAGAATGGGGGCATCTCAGTTTCTTCAACTCAGCCACTAATGAATGATGTATTTACCTTAATAAAAAACATCATACAATTCATTTGCCTTTTCTTCTCATATTTCTCTTTGTATATTTTTAACCATCTCTGTCCCAAGCCTACTTGATTAGAACACAATTCATTTCAAGCAATTAAGCAGTAGCTTCATGGTTAGGTTTTTATTTTCTTTTTTTAAAAAGCCGTTGAATATTTAGGATTTTTAGTTTGAATGGTTCATTCCCTGCTTGACTTACTGTTTGCTAACATATTGTGTGTTATTTTTTTCTTGTTATTCTAAGACCCAGAATGTTGTTTTGCCTTCCTTCTAACAGGAGCATAGCAGAAATGCAAAGGCTGAACCTGTGCAGAGTCTGTGCTGCCATGCCAGAATCTATGTGGTCTTCACTTCTGCGAAGATAGTACACTTGATGAGCAGGGGGAAACTGAGGCCTAGAATAAGTGAGTCATTTCCACAAAATCACAATTTCTTTGTTGGGATTTTCCACACACTGTTCAGTGTGTTTCATCTATCCCTTGTTGTTAACTCATTTGGCTGTGCCATGAGTGTCTGCTGTTACTGAGAACTACTTTATGTACAGTTTTAGACTAGCATGCTATGGGGCCCAGCTTTGAACTGAGCCCAAGTGGTTCCCAAACCTTGCTTTTACACATTATACATCATGATGCCTTTTGTCAGAAACACTGCTTTTATATATTTATATTTAGTCTAAAATTTGAATATACTCCAGAGGGATGTGCACAAGAATATGCAAACACATACACATCCTGCTTGTACACACACACACACACACACACACACACACACACAGAGATATCCTACACACACACAGACCACATGTCCAGCATATACATGGTTCCCTCTCATCTGCAAAGCTCTGCCTCTCCTCTAAACAAGGAAAGGATGACTAATGGTCCCTTCTGCTTGGTTGATTAGCATAATACACATTCCTACAAATGGAAACCCATTGCCCTTGCTAATCTTAACAGTCCCACATCAGTAGCTATTTCAAGAAGAAGCAATTCCCATCTGTTAGAGAGAAACTCAGTGACAATGCACATCTCCGAATCTTCATATCATCCTGTTGTCAAGCAATGGGGAAACAGCATGATTTCCTTCTGTAGTTCTGGGAAGCAACCTCTAAGCCAAAGCATACAGGGGACTTGAAGACTTCTGGTGTGAGCTGGAAAGAGACAACTGTTATCTTTGGCTCTCCTGACCCCAGCTGAGCCATTGGCTGAATGCAGTCAACCTCTTTGCTCCGTGTGCTCTTCTCAGAAGTCCAGAGCCTGTCTGTATCATTTCTGTGTTTTCTATATTTTTCCTTTAGGGAAAGGCTCTCTCCTCACCTGGTAGAGTGGTCCCTCACAGCATCATGTCTTGAACCTGACAGCATAGATCATGATCCAGGATGGTCCATTACTGTATCCCAGCTGTGTGAATATAGAGGGTATGTCAGGCATGGACGAATGACCAGGCGTTTCCTTGTGAACGTTTACATGAGTCATTGGGAAAGAGGACCTTTATGTTTAAATGCATGAAGAGAGGAGTGTGCTGCCATCTAGGACTGTTGAGATAATGAGAGTGTTTGTTGGTGATGGGGACTGCATTTGTCTCACAACTTAATGAGAGGAGGAAGAAGAGGAGGAGAAGGGGAGGGGTTGAAGTAAGAGGAAAAGGAGGAGAAGGAAGAGGAGTGGGAGGAGAAGGGAGTGTGGAGAAGGAAGAGCACGAGAAGGAAGAGGAGTTGCTTGCAACTCATCCTCCAGTGCAGGAACTCCTCAACCTATGAATTAGAGAGGTTCTTAAGGCAATAAACTTTGACCTAGCCTGCAATGCCAGGCAGACCTCCTTGTACACTTGTGCATACATGTAGGGGATGGTTCCCATGCACTTCCCCTGCTGTGAACTCTTCCTTTGTTATTAGGCTTGGCAGTCAGTCTCACCCTTGAGAGGCAAGCTTCCAGATACTCTGTTTTCCTAATCTCAAATTGTCTGCGTAAACTTTCTCTCCATCAATCCTACTGATGGCCTCGGGAGCATTAGAAAAAGTCAGCTGGCTTCTTTGAAGTAATTAAACACAGTTATCTTGTCTCATTTCTTTCAAACATTACTTTAAGTTTATTCAAACACCTTAGATAGTAGATCAGTATTTAGCCCTGGTGTACAAATGGACTTTGGGAGCCCATTCCACCTGGAGGGATGCTCTCTCAGCCTGGAGACATGTGGGAGGGCCTAGGCCCAGCCTGGGATGATATGACAGACTTTGAAGATTCCCCATGGAGGGCCTTACCCTTTCTATGGAGTAGATGGGGGATGGAATGGGGGGGCTGGGGAGTTTCGGGGTAGGGGGGACGAGGGGAGGGTGAGGGAGCTGGGATTGACAAGTGAAGCAAGCTTGTTTCTAATTTAAATAAAAAAAGAAAGGGGAAAATTAAAAAAATGGCTCTGTTCTCCAACTTGCCCACACATCAGCTCACAGATGTCCTCATCATGGAAACCCCAGAAATTTCCTCTTAGCTCTTGGAACTCGTGCGGGTCGGCTCAGGGTACTGTGCTGGGCTCTGTGTCTCCTGTTGCTGCATACATTTTCATTTGTAGATAGGAGTGGAGATTCCCAGCTGGTTGGCTGGTTTTTCAACTCTTTTATTAATTTTTCTAATTCATAAATGAAAGATATTTTCCCTCTGAGTTCTAACATTTTTCTCCAAGTTAGATTTTGACAATTTTGTACATGTATAGAATGAATTTTGGTCATAGTCATCCTTCATTATCCTTTCTTATCCTACTCTCACTGTTGTTGACTTCCTTTTTCAGACTTCTTGTTGTGCTCTATCTCAACAGAATTTAGCATCTCTGGATAAGGCACTCTATACCCTAAGCTCAGTGTATCATCTGAGGTTATGCTTATACCAAGAAGTCTGGGTAGCTTCTGGATTTGACAAGCTCAGAACTCATGGAAATTTCTAAATTATTTTTTTCTGGTGTAAACAGCTTCAACCTTCCGAGTATTTATGTGTTTCCCACTAAAATGCTGACAGTAATGATAAAAAAGGCAAATAAATTAATCTTTGGTCCTGAGCATTTTAAGTACATTTTCTTGTTAACATTAATAATAAATATAAAATTGAGTTTAATGTTTTTCCAAAAAGTCATAAATGTAAGTCAGAGAATGAGAATCCAATCAATCTAGAAACACTGATAGAACGCTGAATAGATGCCTCAGCACCTTTGGCTCCACTTTCTTAGAGCAACACACTGGGGCATTCTGACCATAATCCTTATCTCTGCTTACATATGTGTATTTGCGCGTGTGTGCACACACACACACAACACACACGCACACGCACATGCACCTATGTGCACATGATCTCAGGCATGCATGCATACATACACCACATTAAATTAATGCATTTATTCATGGATTTGGCAAGTAACTGGAGTGTCTGTCATGAATCAGGCACCTATCATAGGATTCAGAATGCAACTGAACACATCAGACAACAAATGATTGCTTTGTTTGATGATTGTTTGTAATTATTTGTTTTACTTGTCAACTTGAGACAATCTATAATGTCCTTGCAAGAGAGTCTCAATAATGGATTATCTTTATCAGGAAGGCATATCTATAGGAGATTGTCTTGATTGCTTTAACTGATGTGGGAATACCCAGACTGAAAGTGTGTGGCCATTCCCTGGGTTTGGGGTCATGGGCTGTGTAAGAGAAGAGAAAGCTAACTGAGCACTAAGTGTGCACATGTTCATTTCTTTCTGCTCTTCAGTGTGGATTCTATGTGACCAGCTACCTCAAGCTCCTGCTGCTGTGACTTCTTACAATAATGAGCTACAATCTAGACTCCTGAGCTAAAATTAACCCTGTCTTCTCCAATTTTCTAGGATATGTACTTAACTACATAACTAAAACTAGGCAGGGCATTGACATTCTGGGAGTTTATATTGGAGTGGTGAGACAGACATAGATGGGGGTGATTTCCCTTCCCCCATTAAGAACTATGACAGATACTCTATAACTAAAGACAGCATCTAAGAATTGCTTTGTGTCGACTCGTATACAGAAAGATGGAGAAGTGATACATCACAGTTCTAATGTCTATGACCTGATGCAGGAAGGAGGGATTGTGCTTTGGAATAGAATGACAGGAGGAATATTGGGGCAGAGGAGAAGGTCACGGCTTCTGAGGCCAACCTCCATGGTGTTGTTTTGTGTGCCACCAGGAAGAGAGAAATATTTGGCAGTCACACAAAGCCACGCACAGGAGAATACCTGTGACTGCAGTGCTCATGCGGATAATTAGGAGACAGAGATAGGGGAATCGCTGGAAGCTCATGGGCCAGCTAGCCTGACTCCTACATGCTAAGGAAGATATCTCATATCAAACAAGGTGGAAGGTGAGGTGTTTCTCTGACTACACATAATTAATGTAAAAATCGCATTGCTGGTGAAAAGTAGATTCTCCTCGAACTTGTGTATGGAAGATCCTGAAATGGTTGCAAGGTTGCATTTTTATTGAGACTCTCAGGCTGAAAGCCAATTGGTACTTAGAGGACCACCATTTATTTTGTTTTGAGATCAGATCTCACACTGTAGCTCAGGCTAGCCTTGTACTCATACAGCCCTCTTACCTCAGTCTTTCAAGTGCTGAGATTACAAGTATGAGACACTATACCCGGCTACAGGGAGCTATTTTTAAAAAGGTTGTGTGTGTGTGTGTGTGTGTGTGTGTGTGTGTGTGTGTGTGTGTCTATAGGTAACCACCAGGGTCACAGGAGGCATCGACTTCCCCTGCAGCTAGAGTTCAGGTATTTATGAGATTCTTGATGTGAACACTGGGATTCAAACTCCAATCTTCTGATAGGACAGTAACCATTGCACCACCTCTCCAATGCAAGTGGGGCCCTTTCTTGACCCATCTTATCATAAGGAAACAATGTCATTGCTGGTATAGTATTTACCTAGCCTCATATTCTTTGTATATTACTGTCCAGATTCCTCTGTTAGAAGGGGCATGCTATGAGAACAAGGTCTTAGTGGGTCTCTTAGCATCACAGGATAGACACCAAGTAAACACTGGCACTCTGTGTGTTCTATACATTTATGCATGCTGTGTTTGATTTTAACAGGATAGGTTTTTCAAAAGTGGTGTTGTTATCATAAATTGTGGTTTTAATTGTATTAATATTACCAAATTAACTTCCTAAAAGATTAAAGGGATCCATGCTCCCACTGTGATTTTTTTTTGCAAGTAGTCATTCCCTGTATCAGCTGAAACATTTGGTGAGCTTATCCTTTGATGTTGTCACTTCAAAACTCCTTAAAAAGTTCAGTCTCTCTGTTTCTAACAGCTACTAATAGCTGAAGCAACTCACACACTGTTAAAAAAAAATGAACCCACACATCAGGTAATAAATAGTTTGTTTGGTTCTCTTTCAGACTGTCTTAGAGAAGGTGCTCATTTTCAACTTCTAGCTTTATCTGATGTTTTGAACGTTCATAGTTTGTCAAGGAGAGATTTAATTCTTCAGCCTATTTCCATTTAGTGCCTGGGAACTGGAAATCACTAAGAGCTTGAGGCTTTCCTACTAAAACACCTGGTGGGTTTTTCACAAAGAGATTTATGAGACCAAGTTCTCTAAATCTGTATTTTAAAAATGCACATGTGTTGGATAGTTCTAGAACAGGAATGTGAATAATGGGGTAATTAGTGTGATAGATGCTGAGCTCATATTGGAAATAATTTACTTCTGAATAAAATCTGAGGCCACGCAGCCTTCCAGCTGAGACTCTACATGTCCAATCAGAAGAGGCGGGTCCACGTTTTTGACCTCTCCAGTCGTCTCTGGAAGGCCTCACCCAGTTCCGCTACCTCTGTGGCTGCCCTTTCCCCTGCACAGGCGCTTTGAATCTTTTCATCTGGTTGGGATATTTTTTCTGTACTCTGGAGTCAGGATGTGTTAAAAGGAAGACATGCACACAGGCTGAGATAGGGAGTTCAGATGTCCCCATGCTTTCATTTATGTGATGTTCCCCAACTCTCTAATCTTATTGTTCTGGTCTTTTTGCACCATACATACAGTGGTTTCAGGAAGACTTGCCATTGACATAAAGATGGGTGGGGAGTTTGTGACAAAGGCAGAAGCTTTAAAAAAAATCCTACTAGGCATGGAAAAAATATACCCGAAAAAGCCTCATCTCCAACAAATCAATCCAGCAAAAACCTCATTGAGACCCCATCACCCCCAATCTCTCACTCAGGGTTTTAAATTCTGAAACATTCTCAGATACCAAGACTTCATGTGGCTAGTGAAAACCTGACCTGAATTAACATGAAGGAGTTTATAGTCTTTATTTATTCCACATAGAATTAATAGACATACATGGCTGTGAAGAGATATCAATGCCCAAGATGGGAGTCACTTGGACCTCACTGCAAGTGATAGCTAATACAAGACTTTGTAGCAAATTAACTTGAGTTAGAGTTCTAAACTATTGGCTGTGGAGAGACGTAGCATCCATGTCAGTGGATCTGTGGGAATACTGAGTGATTGCAATATCACATGGCTATAAAACATACAGGCAGAATTTTCTGGTTAGGCAAGATAGTTCATGTTCGAAGGCCTGTACCTATAGGCCCAATTCTACATCCTAAATTAGGCCACAGCTCATGGAACCCTCTCTGGGACAGAGTTAATTTGTCTGTGCTGTGATTTGATAGTGTCTGGCTCCTTCTTCCTCCCTGTCACATACAATATGCTCAACTAAATCATGTGAGTGATCTCTCCTTTGTTCTAAGACTCCTTAGGAGGATTGCTCATGGATTTGCTATGGAGATGTATGCTGCTCTATGAAGAGGCTTCTCAGGTCTCCCCTGCCATCTCTTTCATGGAGGCCATCTTTCTCATTCTATCTCCTCTCTCTCATTCGCACTGTTAATGAAACACCCTTCCAGGTGTGAAGGGGAACACCCTGTTTACCTTTAATGTCCAACCATGTTTAGTTCTCCACCATGTAATATTTCTGTCTAATGCCCTCCCTCCAGCCCGATACCTGGGCATGGCCTTGAGGGTCTTTTATTTTAACAAGCCTTATTCCTGAAAGGATTCTTCTATGTGGACAGATAGCTTCTATTTTGCTTCCTTTTAGTGACTCAGTTGTTTAAGGCATTTGTCACCAAGCCTGAGGACCTAGTTCAGTCCCTGAAACCCATATGGTGGAAGAAGAGAATCAAATCCCAAGTGTTGTACACACACACACACACACACACACACACACACACACACACACACACAAATAAATGCAATAGAAATTAAAAACAAAACACAGAGGCGAAATATTGAGTAGCAGTATCATTGATGAAAGAAATTATATTGGTTATTTTTCTATTGCTTCCATAAAACACCATGGTCAAGGCAAGTTAGAGAAGAACCAGTGTATTTGAACTTACAGTTCCAAGATGTTAGAGTCCGCAATGGCAGAATGGAGGCATGGTGGTGGGAGAATCATCTGAGAACTCCCATCTCAAATTGCAAGCAGGAAGCAGAAAGTCAAGTAGAAATGTGTGAGTCTTTAAATGCTCAATTGCACCCTCACTGAGGAACTTCTTCAGCAAGGCCATACCTCCTAAACCCATACAATCAGTGCTACCAACTGGGGACTATGTCCCCAGTCCCCAGTCAAATGACTGGACTAAGGAGGACATTCCTCATTTAAACCACCACAGATACTAACAGAATTAAAGTGAGCTAAAGTAGTTTTATTGATCAGGAAATGAAAACCAAGCCTATTTTCTGAGACACATACAAACAAACAGAGAAAAAGGATATGGTCAACTCTATGGCATATATGTGACTCCAGCACTAGATAGACTGAGTCAGGAGGATCATGAGTTTGAGGTGACTTAAGAGATCCTATCTAAAACAAACAAAACTCATAAATTTCAAACCTGTAGCAGAAGAACTTATGTATGAAACCTCCCTCAACAAATCCAAGACAAAAATAAGTAGAAGGTAAAATGCATACTGAATAAGAAATAAAAATGTAAGACACACAGACACATACTGCTATTTTAAATTTAGCGAAAGCAAATATTTCAGATGGAGAAAATTTATTGAAATGAATAAAAACAAAACAACAGGAGCAAAACATCCCATTGTGGAATTCTCCAAAAGCATAATAAACAGTCTGGACACATGTAAGAGTAATAATGTCCAAAAAAAGGGTAGGAAAAGATTACATAAAAGCATCCATCACAGGGATGTTGATAGGGTTATGTAAAAAAACAGAAATCCTAGACCAGGAGGTTCAAAGCATCACTAGACACAAAAGAAGTCATCTCATAACACTACGAGGTTTTTCTCCCCAGGAAGACAGGTGCCTTTAAATTCCCATTTTTTTAGAAATTCAGTTTTTTTCTAGAAAATATGAACAAGATCATAATACAAGATGACCTAGTGGGCATAATAGGAACCAAGTCCCCAATAACTGTAGAAAACGATCATTTTCTAGCACTTGTAGAATACTTATTTAAAATATTACATTGTATTCGGTCATAACAATGTTAAATGAATTCTAAGTGTGTTTAAAAACATATAAAGTATTTTCTGTGGCACAAAACAAATTTTTCCGTGAACTAGTGACTTGTATATTAGGATATTAAGAAGTTTATTTCAAAATATACTGTAGAAAAGGTCATCATGAGCATTGGAACACATTCTAACCTGGTACATGGGGTTAGCTGTGGCGGGTAGCTGAAGAAGTGATCAGAGGAAAATTTGCAGCTATAAATGCAAATAACAGAAGATGAAAGCTAAAATTATCACACTGAAAGTACGTTAACTTGATCTTTGCTGCTCTAAAATTCCCTACAGAAGCAATGGAAGGAAGGAAGGGTTTCTTCTGGTTGATCATGCTAGGGGATGCAGCAGTTCACTGTGGTCAGAGAGGCATGACTGGAGAGGTAGGAGGCATCTGATACTCTGTATTCACAGTCAGGAAATCTGGAGTGAGCAGGAAGAGGCAAGACTGCCATATAAAAACTCAGGGACCATTCTCAAGGTCACTTCTTCTAGGCAGGCTCCAATTCCTAAAGTTTCTAAAACTTTTCCAAATAGTGCCCCATCTGGAACCTGAGTGCGTGAGTGGATGAGCCACGCAGGGCACTTTTCATTCAAACCACAGCACTCATCTGCCCTGCCACCTGTTGGCTTGTGGTTACCTCATGATGCACAGTGCATTTGTGCTGACTTCCAGAGCCCTCATAATCTTTAATGGTCAAAATCCCCAAACTGTTCACAAGCCTAAACTCTCCTCTGGGAGTCAGGGATATCACTTAGCTTCCAACACCTGTAAAATCAAAACAGTAGCTGCATGCTTTGATATACAGTGGCACAGAGTATTCCCATTCCCAAAGGGAGAAACAGGAGTCAACAAGGAAATATCAGCCAAAGAATGACTGAAATCCAAAAGGGTGAACACTATACTGCTGTTCTATGACTATATCTAGGGCTTGTGATGAAATCATATTACTCCTCCAGCTTGCTCCCTGAATCACATAAGCCCCTCTCTTAATTCATCTACACCCTGTGTCTACAGTTTTCCTTGGTAGACACCCCACCATTCTGGTATCTTCAGCATCCTGGGGTCTCCACTGCAACCTAAGTTTCCCCTTCCGATTTTTACATAGAGGCCTCAAAGGGCCTCACTGTGGGGATTGCAAATCTGCCACACACTGTCTGGCCTCCTCAGGTCTTTAGAACCATAGTACAAGACTCCATGACTCCAACATCTTTCATCTTTCATGTCCACAATAACAGTAGGGCAATGCTGCCAAGCTCTACTCTGAGCGTAGGATGGACCCTGGCCTCTCTGGACCACAGTTACAGCAGCCACCACTGTGTGCTGACCCTGGAGGAACATGTCCCTGGGTTGTTGCTTTTGAACAGCAGGGGACTTCTTGGGTTGCATCTCAGTGTGGGCTCTCTTCTTTCAAGCACATCTACATTTCCATGGAATGGAGCCTCCAGTGGATGGCATCTGTCCTAAACACCTTTCCCGCTGTCCCAGTCCAGGGCAGGAAGGGCTTTCTCTTCAGCAGCTGCAGCTTCTCTCAGCATCCGCATTTGCAGCAATTGCAAACTTGCTCAAGCTCTCTTCCTTGAGAACATATCCTCTGGCCTGATTTGGTCTTTCTCACTGCACACCTGGTGCAGTAACCATTCTACAACTGGAATGCTATCTTGCCTTGGAGTTTCCTATGCCAAATGTGTTAGGCCCTTACCTTTAAACCTAGTCTCCTTTGTGTTTTCTGGACACAGGTAGGCTGAAGCCAGGTTCTGTGCAAGACTGTCACTGAATGGCCCTTATCTGATCCTAGTTGTCTTCTCTGCTAGGTCTCCACTGTCCATATTTCTCTGAGCCTTGTTTTAAAGTGAGACAGAGGCAAGTGTGGCTGCCTAAATCTTCCTATAAATTGGTGGAGAAAGGGTGATGTTCTCAGTATTTCTGACATGTTTTAAACTACTTGATAAGATAAAAAAAACTGAACTTGATCTCTCCCTTGCATATTCTACACCCCTCTGATGTTCTATTTTATAGCCCAGGCTATCTGGCCTTGAGCTCACTATATAGCCGAGGGTAGACTTAAACACTTGATCCTTTTGTCTCTACCTTGCAAGTAATGGGATTTATGGGATTGCGGATGTGAGCCACCATGCCCAGCTCCATCTCTATTTCTGGTTATATGTAAATGACATTTTCAGATGGATCATATCTAAATGTCAGAGTCAATTCAAAAGAACTTTTATAAACCATGGAGAGAAATGTATTCATATTTTTGTCTTTGCTACATTTTTTATTAAAAAGGCCAACAGTACATACTATTCCAAAGAAAAAGCCTGAAATTTGATTGCATAAAATTTAGGACATTCTATGCATCATATGAGAACATTAAGAGCATGTAAAGGCTCTTCTAAACATGGGAACTGGTGAAGGACTTTCCAGAGACAGGAGTGATCCTAGCTATATGCAGCAAAAGAGTACAAACCCCAACAGAAAATGACAAGGGCCTTGAACAGATGTGACAACTATGCATGAGCATAGTAAGGCACACCTACCCTCAGCAGTAGTCTGGGAAATGAAAATGAAAAGCATAATGGAATTCCAGCAACTTCTGCTGAATCCTTTCAAATGAATGGTTCTGACCATATCAGGTGTTGCTTGGAACACAGATCACTGAGGACACTTCTCTACTTTTGGACAGGGAATGAGCCAGATAAAATGCTGGGGAGTGACTTTAATGATCTTTCAAGACCCACATGAGTGCCTATAGTCTTTTTGGCTCTATTAGCGATTTTATTGTTGTGTTTTGTCACCTGACAAACCACCAAGGAAGGGTTTATTCTGGCTCACAGTTTATCATGGCAAGACTGACCGTATGGTGGATGTGCTGTGAATCAGCTGGTCATATTATATTCACAGTCAGGGAAAAGGGAGAGGTGAGTGGGACTTGTCAGTTCACATTCTCCTGTGTGTGTTGGTCATGACCCCAGCTGTGAGATGGTGCCACCTACATTTAAGGGTAAGTCTTTCCACCTCATTTAACCTCATCTAGATACTCTCCCAAAAGCTTCCTCAGAGGCTCACATCCTGTGCAATGTGATAGTCAGCATTAACTCTCATATTAGCCATATGAGAGCAGATAACATGTACAGTGATCTTAAACTTAGGAAAGTGATCTGGAAATTTCAGATACTTCCCTGAAATCATCCACTGAGGAAGTAGCCCAGGAGCCATTGAGGATCACAGGTCTTCAGAGCCCACCTCCCTCTCAACCTCTGCCTTCTCTGTGAGTAACAATTTGTCTACTTTAAAAAAAGTAGATAATTCTTTATTTATCTTATAATATACTTGCTTTTAATGAAGTGTGTGTGAGTGTCTGTGTGTGTGTGTACGCACACTGTGTATGCATGTCCACATACACTGCTGGAACCACGAGAGACCAAGCTTCTAGCCTCAATAGCCCCAGAAGTTAACACCCTGTGTGTGACACAGGGATGTAAAGTGCAGCCTTCCCACCAGCCTGGGTCCAGAGCTGTATCAGTCCCAAATGAACACACAGGAGGCTATATTAATTATGGAGCTGTTGGCCGTTTGCTTGGTTTCTTACTGGCTATCTCTGACTTAAGTATTTACCCCATAATTGTAAATCTAAGTATTTCTCTTACTGGAGAAAGGATCCAGATCTCTTACTTCGATGGCAGTTACATGATGTCTGCCTGTGGCTCTCTTTCCCAGAATCCTCCTCAACTCCTAGTCCCACCTATCTTGCTTCCCTGTTGGCCAACAGTGCTTTATTGACATATACACAGGACTTCCCCATCACATGGACTTTAGTTCCAGTGGTCTCAATGGTCAGGGTGAGACTAATGTTTGACTTCAGAGGTCCCAGTTGCTACTCTGAGCCTTGTATTTCTAAACACTCTCCTAGCAAGTGCTCAGAATGCTCAGGATTTTATGGGCCTGGCATTTGGAAACCCACCTTCAGTGGTTTCATTGGATCCAAAAAATTACCAGAGTCTTGACTTCATCTGGTTGCTTTAGTCTGTAGTGTGCAAACCCATCCCAAGTCCACTTGATTCTGTTTGATTACCCAATCAGGTCCTGTGAGACCCCACATCTGAACCTCATGTGACAGTCTAACATTGTGGACCATTTGTTTCCCACCTGCTTAAACCTCCAAACTGCTGAAATTCTTTGTTTGCCATTTTATAGCATTTTGAATCCATTATCTGCTGGCTTTCTGGGGTCATGATGCCATACATTCGATTTATGTATCCAGCCTTTGGCATCCGAGGAGGCCAATGCTGTCAGATAGGGACCAACAGTGTGATGGCCTATGTGAGCACGTCTTTGCTTCCTTTGAGTCCCTAAGCACATGTTAAAGGTCCTTTAGTGCATTCAGAACAGGTGAGCAAGGAAAGCCCCTTCCAAGTTTTTAATTAAGCAAATGTTGACCTTCAAAACTCTAAGTGCTCTTGAAAGTGAACTTATTGCTTAATTAAAACAGGATGAGATATGAGACCTCGATTCTGAAAAAAAAATGTGGGAAGTTGTGGTTATTTCTGTGTTATTATGAAAGTCTCTCCATTGTCTGGAAGAGGCAGGCTGAGCCAATCCTGGAATCACATCCCATCTTGGGGAGGAAGGATCCAGCAAGCACCAACCTAGGCTGAGTCATTATCCTTGAGACATCTCAAGCTTGGGAAATTGTCAGGCAGGGAGAGGAAAACAGAATGAAGTCATTTTGCTGAATTATGTCAGAAGAAGAAACAATAAAAAATTAAGAATGATGGCATTTCTGTGAGCAACTGAATAGAAATAATTATTTTTCCCATTGAAAAACAAATACAAAATGATACCAATTTTCTTTCTTTATATGCTTTTTTTCTCCTTGGCTTTTTAAGTGCCTCTGCGTCTGCAGGGAAAAGGATCTGAGGGGGCCTTTTTCTTGACAAAGTCATTGAGTGTTTTCAATGATAATGTATTTTTTGAAAGGCCAATGTATTTTCTTCTCTCCATTTTTTTTTCAGAAAGAGCCTTGTAAAATAGAAATTATGGTAACAGGAAAAGCAAACAGAGAATGAATATGGAAGTTGGAAAAGGCTCACTGCATAAGCATGAGGACTAAGCAAAGTCTACCAATATCCATGTAAAGGCTGGGCATGGCAGCACACACCTATCACTCCTGGCCTTGGAGGAGGTGGAGATAGGCGGCTCCCTAGTGCTCACTAACCAGCCAATCTAGGTGACTCAGAAAGATTCAGGTTTAGTTAGAGACCCTATCTCTAAAACTAAGGTGGAATTGCCATTGAGGAAGATTCAACATTGACCTCTGGCCTGCATTGACATCTGTACACATGTGCACACATATAATCCCCCCAACACAGCCCCCATGCTAAAAATTACATGTGGTTTAAATGAGAAATGTCTCCCATGAGCTCATGTGTTTGGACCCGTACTCCCCTAGTTGTTGGTGCTATTTGGAGAAGTTATATTACTTTTGGTTAGGTGGAACCTTGTTGGGGGAAGTATATTGTTGACAGTGTGGAGCTTGAGGCTTTTGGCCTGACTCTACTTCCTGTTATCTCTCCTTAATTCTTGTGTGCAGTGAAATATAATCTCTCTGCTTTCTGATGGCCAGACTAGCTTCATGTTCTTGGTACAAGGCCTGCCTTTCTCACCATGATTGAGTATATCTCTTGGAAATGTAAGCCAAATTAAACCCTCTCTTCCAGAACAATTTCCCCCATGTCATTTTATCACAACAGGAAAGTAACTAATACTGACAATTTCTTTAGACTATTCTTCTAATTTGGAAAGTATTTAGTGTACACACATCACATCACTATGTCATCTATACCTGGGTGACTTATCTAGGGAACATCACTAAACCCCAATATGCTAATTTATCAGTATCTCAGTCCTACCTCTGAGATGACTCGGCTTGAACATGTCAGTGGAAAGGGGGATCAGAAAGCATTGGTCCAAAGAGTTCTGTTCAGAGGCATTGAAGCTGACACCTGGGAACGACACAGCTAGAACAACTGTGGCAAGGGGTTGGGACCAGATCAGCCCAGCCCTGCTGGCTCCCTACCAAGGAGACATGTTCTCCAGTGCCCACTATTGTTTCCTCCACAACAGAAAGAGAAAAATAAGACCAAGTTGTTCCTGGAAGATTAACACATGTATTTAAGATGCCTTCATTTTTTGGGTTATAGCCTTTCCTTTTAAAATACATTTACTTATTCTTCAGATAATATCTGTGCCTCTTTTATGGAGCACATTATGGAAATTTAATACATGCACGCAATACATAATATTTAAATCAGGATAACAAGTCTTTTGTTTAATCAGTAACAAATCTCTTTATGTTGGGGGAAATTTTTATTGTTTAGTCATTTTGAAATATATCATAGGCAATTTTGACCAATATTGTGCTAAAGGCGAAATGGAACCTTTTTCTGTGTTTTAGCTGGTTCAGCTGCCCCTTGCTGGACTTCTGTCCTGACTTCTCCCTGCTTCCAGTCCCTAATGATAACTGCTGCAGTCTGTTATTCCCCAAGGTTGACTTAGTTTCCAGGAAGGACTGAGGACTGAAGTGCAGAGGACTCTTGTGAATCCTGCTACAATGAACATGAACATATATGAATCTTTTTGGAGGTCATTTCATTCCTTCACAATGCCCCCTTTCCTCCTTTGTATTTCTTTTGTAATGTGATGCTCTCCTGAACTGACTGGAGCCATGTGATTGTCCCTCTTTTACATTTGCAAAACTAAAATCAGTCAAGAGTATAATCTATTAGGGCATTTGGCTCTGGCAGATCAAGGCCACTCCCTCTGTTGTGGTGATGACATCAAGTTGGGTATCAATGAGGATCTTATGGACAGGCTATAGTACATGTTCAGATGCTCTGTGGCACTAAAGGTCTGCCTACTCTGCATCTCAGTGCTTGCTTTGCATTCAGGTTATTTATCAATCATGCTCTTTGATTATAGATCCATGAACACACTCTAAAGCATATTGGGTACAACCCCAGGTTGAACCTTTGTTTCTCCCAGAAATGGTTTTAAACTATAGGCAGTTCAAATCTATGATGCCAGAATTGGATTCCAGACCTGTTAAAAATTTTATGAGAGAAATAAAAAGTATTCTACTATTTGGTTATTTGTTTTGAGTGCCTTTTTTCCTTAAGCTTAAAGGAATCTTATTACATAAAAATGATCCATTTGTTTGTTTTCTGAGTTTCTTCTTGTCTCTTTATAGCCTCTTCAAATATCACCAAATGCCTTTGGAGAGATAGCATGTAAATTTCTGTTTTCCTTTTAATCTTTTCATCTATTCTCATCCTCAGTGTACTCACTAGTTACAGAAGCATCACCTTTTTCCCCCTATTTTGATAACACTTTGATACCACTTCTCTGTATCCATCAGCAATGAGGAACAGGGAGGCTGACTACCATCTGTTTGAAAACATAAATGGCACTCTTTGGGACAGTTTGAAAGACCCAAGATACTGTAGTTGAACATTGGTCGAGCCACCAGCATTGAACTTGTCTGTGAAATATTTTGCATAAAAGTTTACCAGTTTAGCTTTTGCCATTTTGATCATTTTTTCCAGAGAAATCTTTTTAATTTCTCTCTACATTTATTTATTGATGATTCATGCCCACTGGGCAAACATGTGGAAGCCAAAGACAACTTGTTAATGATTGGTTCTCTCCTTTCCTTACATGGGTGATAGAAACTGAACAAAGATCATCAGGCTTGGGAGCAATCAAACTTATTCCCAAGTCACATGCCCTCGGAGAATACTTAATAAGGCAATGGTTGTCCACTGAGGACAGCGGTGGGGAATATTTCTATCAACATATGTTGTGGACTCAACTTCCTTCTCCGTCACAGAGCCATGTTAGGATGGTCAGCATCGACCCCAGCATCAGAGACACTTAACACAATAGATGCTCTGCTTTGGCTTTAGAGACCTTTCTTATCCAATAGGGTTTTCTTGTGAGGTTCCATGACTTCAAGTTATACAGGTCATGCTTTCCTTCATTCAACTTTGTTCCACGGGAACCTCCCAGTATGAAGAATCTTGGCAAAAAGGGAATGCTTTGTGTATTCAGGCAGTTAACTGATCACGAAGGAACACTCTCAGTGGGTTCTATAGTTCAGGTCAAAGATAGAAGGAGAAATTACAGGAACTATCAGGCCACAGCTGTGAGTAGCTGTGGGTACCAGATGCAGAAGGTTCAGAAAGCGTGACTCTCATAAACGCTAAATGAAGCAGAAATAACTGTGTTTCATTTTTTACTGTTTTCATTAACACTGGTGAATTGTGCATTTGGTGGGTTTCCTTCTGATTTCTCCATACACAGACAAATGTGTGCTGCTCGTTTTCACCCTTGTTCACCCTGCTCATAGGCCCTCTGCCTCTCACATCCCTCTGAGATAACATAGTTTCCTTTGATAGGTTTGGGGGTCTGAGCAGAAGTGGCCAACAGAAAAAGCAGGGGCTGGATTGATATTTCGTATCTATTCCATCAAAGCAGTTTAGAGCTTATGAAATTGATCTATTTCAAGATAAATTGTTCACGCCTAATAGCATTATTTGGTGAGTCCCTAATAATTGCTATTCTGCATCCAGGTAAACATTTTCCATAGTTCCTATAAGAGAAACTATCTGACCAATCTTTTCGTGTCTGGCTTATTTCACAGAAGACAACCAACTTAATTCCACCTATTTTCCTGTAAATGACAAAATTTCAGTGTTCTTCTTGGCTCAATAACACTTCCATGTGTATGCATGATATTTTCTTGGCTTGTCTATCCATTTATGGGCACCCTGCATTATTCTACAGCTAATGTGATTGTTGTAAATAGCACTCTGATAAACATGGTTATGCGGGGTTCTCTATTGTGAATCCACTTTGATTCCATTATGTACACACATAAGAAGGGTATTGCTGGATCATACAGTAGTTCTATTTCTACTTTTGTGACTAAACTAATTTATCTTTCTACCAATGGTATTCTTATTCTCCAACATCTCGGCCAGTGCTTGTTATTGTTTGTTTCCTTGATGTCAGCTACAACTTTTAACTGTCAATGTAACACATTCTAGAATCACCTGGTAATGGGCCTTTGGGAAAAGCTGTGGAAAATCACCTTGATTAAGTTAATTAGGATGGGAAACCCCACCCTGAACTTGCATCACTATCCCTTCACTGGATATGGACAGGATGAATGGAGAAATCAAGCCAAGAACTATGATCCACTGCACTCTGTTCCTGATTATAGATGCCATGTGACTGCCTGCCACCCTGACTTCCCAAACAAGATGGCATATATCCTGAACCATGAAGCAGAACAACACTCCCCCTCTTGAGTTACTTTGTTCAGGGCATTTTATCACAGTAACAGAAAAGTGACTAAGACATTAGCTCTTCTGCCTGAAGTGAGATGGAATTTTGACATAAGTTTAACTTGTATTTCTCTGGTGGCTAAAAACAGTGCTTGTTGGCCATTTGTATTTCTTATTTTGAAAAAAATTAGTCTATTTTCTCATTTATAAACTATGGTAGTTTGTATGAAAATGACTTTCATATCATAGACTCATACTTGATAACTGGGTCTCTAACTGGCCTCCCCAAATGTTAGAAGGCCCAGTTACTGAACCAGCTATGAATGATGATGTAAACATGTTGTCTTTGCCTTGCGGATCCATGATAGCTTGCCTATCATTGATAGACAAGGAAAGCATTGGAAGTCATCATGTTGGGCAATGTAAGAAACTTGGGGTATCAGTGAGGAGGCCTAGGTAATCTATTGAGCCTTGGCCAGTAGATCAGTATTTATCCCGAGTATACAAATGGACTTTCGACTCCCGTCCAACAATGTGAGATACACTCTCCCCCTGAACTCTTGGGGGAGGGTCTATGCCCTGCCCTGGATGAAATAACAGACTATGGACACCCCCAAGGAGGGCCTCACCCTCCCTGGGGAAATGAGGGGATATTAGGGGGCTAGGGGGAGGGCATGGGAGGAGGAGAAGGAAATGGAGAGGGACCTGGAACTGACTTGTGAAGCAACCTTGTTTCTAATTTAAATTTAAATTTAAAAATAAATAAGAACAAAAAAGAAACTTGGGAAGATGAGTGCCTTGTTTTTGTCCTCTTAGATGTAGAGTATAGAAAAAAACATGTGGGAGTAAAAGGGAGCTGCAAGGTAGGTAAAAACCTATTATGAGGAGAGGGTCTGTGATAAGAGAGGTCACAGAGGTGGACATGATCAAAAACCATGACATATGTATATGAGAACATTAAAATGAAATCTGTTTCTCTGTCCAATTAACATATGCTAATTAAAATGTTAAAAATGATAAAGTAACAGGAGATATGCAAATCAACAAATATACAATGTTTCTCCTGTAAATATGTCATCTTCCAGTAAATATAATAAGATCAGATTGTGTTCTGTGATTGGTAAGTATGAAATGCTATTTTTCAGATAAATTTTACAAAATACATGGTGTGTTTTTTGAAAATTATTATCTTAAATAGGTTACTGGCTAAGATAGGCATGTTAATCTGCATCCTTGGGGAAGTCAGCACCAAGATGGAGCATATATTGCCCAAATAATTTTATTTGGAAAAATTTCCATGAAAAAGGAAAGGAGGAGGGATTTGTGCTATGAACATCAGGATACAGTGAGTCATTCTGAAAGAAACATGGAGAAGTTACAGAGGACTCTTTAATACTGATTACCTATAGACAGTTCAGCAAAATCACCAAATAGCCTCAGAAGTGTCAGAACAGTCTGTGTCTCCCATGACAGCTGTGTCTTATGTGGCCAGTGGCTGGCAGTCAGAAAGGGCACTCTCTATACATGCCTGCAGCTGGGTCCCAAGATGCATAAGTACATGCTCATGGGGGCATGGTGTTTCTGGCTTCAGGCTGTCAGCACAGAGTATTTTCATGATGGTGGTCCCAAGTACACACAAATATATTCCAGATCCTGCTTTAGAAACACAATGGCATTGTGTTACCATGTCACAGAAACAGAGAAATGGGTCCCATACTCATTTTATGACAGGGACTGAGGATGTCAGAGAGTGTGCTATCTTTCTAGTTCTCAAAGAGACGTTTTCTCAAAGTTGAGCCTGCTTCTCAACTTCTAGAATAGGCTTTAAGAATTGTTTCATATTGTTTTACTGTGACCCACTGGAGGTCACAATGGGGCCTGAGAACAACAGAGCTGTATTCCTAGTATAGTCTTAGGAAATACTGGGTGATGGGGGAAAGGAAATTTGAGAACCACTGCAGCATTTCTGTGGCCTTTCAATTGTGTGTGTGTGTGTGTGTGTGTGTGTGTGTGTGTGTGTATGTGAGTGTGTACAATTAGACAATGGCAGGGAGAGGGAGAGGGAGAAAAATATCTTCCTTATCTTATAATCTCCTTCCAATACCCCAAGCACTAAGCCTGAATCATGTTAGGTACATAATAAATAGATTAAAAATTCAATTTGTTTTACTCTGGGAAAAATTTATGAAATATTCAACATAGTTAAAATGGGTCTGTATTTCTGAAGGACAAACACCGAAGTCATCTCCCATTCTTGCCAGAAAGGATCTCTGCAGAAAAATTGCTTTTATCTGTCTGCCTTAGCTCTGGCATTTAACATGTCTTCTATTCCAACCACATCACTCACTCACCAAAGTCAGGGAATGGATGAGAGCAGGGATTAGATGGCAGATCCAGTGTGATTCCATTTGGAGATTCTGTGACTTTTAAATCTGTTCTCATTGTTTGGATTTGGGCAACAAACACAAAAGGAATGTGCTGGCTGCTGGTTTTCACGTCTTATGGTAACTCAGAGAGTTCACTTACTGCAAACAGGCTGTGGCTTTTGTTTTTGTGTGTAATCAGAGGAGTTAAAAGGTATCTAAAGACTTCATCTTGGCCACATACTGGGGAAACAATCACAGAGTCCAGTCTGTAGCAACCACTACAGGATATCAAAGTGGACCTGATGTTGAGCCAAAAGCTCAACATTTTACTTCATGCTCACAAGAGCCATATGACATTGATTTTTTTAGTTGTATTTCAGTGATAGAAGGAATCAACAAGTGACATGAAATAGCTTGGCTGATTTATGTAATTATATTTAACCATGATATCTTTATTGTCAAAACACAAGTCATTTGAAAACTGTATGCACAAAGGTGCCAGGCTGTGGAGCTGAGTTGTGTAATCTACCTGCCATGTGCAGCAAAGAGACAAAGGAAACCAAAAGAAGGCAAGTGCTTCTCCCAATGTCATTCCGGGTTAATAATGGAGCCAAAGTTGGGATGTGTGTTTACAAGTATGAGAGTATTTTTGCCTTCAGAGGCCAAAAGAAGTCATGAGATTTTCCTGGATCTAGAATCACAGGCAATTGTGAGCTGCCCAACATAGGATCTGGGAACCCAACTTGGGCCCTCTGCAAGATCAATCTGTGATTTTAACTGCTGAGTCATCTCTCCAGTCCCTATGTTATTTTATTTAAACATCTTTATCACACTTTCTATTCTTTTTGATTGCAGAAGATTCTCTTCTAGCCATCCCTCTATCAACTCAGTGAGAGCATTTGGATTCTACTCCTGTTTCCTTATTCTCCCACTCTACTGACATTATTCCTCTTGGACATTAGGTCTGATTCTGAAAAAAAACATCAAAAAGGTATAAATCAACAGATCTGTATTTCCTATCTTACAGTTAAGGCAGGAGTGCTATGGGAATCATGATATTTAATCATTTATCTTCCCTGTAAATAATTATCAAAGACTTTCCCAGATGAGTGTACCAGGATTTCTATTGCATGACCAAACAAATACCAATTTGAGTGAGATACTGCTACCACAGAACAGAACATACAGGTATTGTGCTAGCTATTTTTTTATGTCAACTTGACATAGGCTAGCGTCATTTGGGATTGGACTGTGAGCAAGCCCGTGGGGAATTTTCTTGATTAATTATTGATGTGGGTGGGCACATCCCAAGAAGTGTGCTGTCAATTCTGAGTGGATTGTCCTGAATTGCATAAGAAACAAGGCTGAGAAAATAATAGGGAAGCAAACCAGCAAGCAGCATTCCTCCATGAATTCCACATCAAGTTTTGACTCTAGGTTCCTGCCCTTCTCTCAGTGATGGAATGTGTGATAAAAATCTATAAGCTGAAATAAAGCCTTTCTTCCCCCCAAGTTACTTTTGGTCATGGTCATTTATCACAAAAACAAAAACCCTGAGATAGTAGTCTTGGATATACCTGCATCAAACCCGAACAAGTAGGTCCAGAAAGTTTTACTGTCATGTCTTTGAAAACAAAGAAACTATTGATGGGATTTCAATGCTATAGCCCATTGTAAACATTGTAACATTCCTTTCTACAGTATTACACAGTATTAGCATGCTGTTCCTATTCTGGATTACTAAGGAAAGTACTGCAAATATTATGATGTTGATAGCCAGTGATTTCTTGAGTGCTTTGGTCAATACATATGGAATGAATTTCATGTCAGGGTGATGGTTTTATAAAAACTCACTTTTTAAAAAATCTCATCTCCCTTTATACTCTTTTGTTTAAATATTAGAAAATTATTTCTATGAACATTGACCCTTACTTTTTCACAATAATTTTTATTTATTTGTTTGTTTGTTTATTCATTTTGAGACAGGTTTCCCTAGCTCTTTCAGAACTCACCTTGGTGAACAGGCTGGCACTAAACTCTTAGATATCCACATGCCTCTGTCTCCTGAGTGCTGGGATTAAAGTTGTGCACCACCATGCCCAGTGCAATCACTTACTTTTTTTCAGTTCATTGAGAATTTTTATAATGTATTTTGATCATATCCATCTCTCACCCATCCACCCCTTCCCTGTCCACCAACCTAACGTCTTCTTTTCTTAATATATCAACTACAGTCTGTGCTGCCCATATACTCTTGGATGTTGGTAGTGAACAAGAGCACAATGGACCCACCAATGGCCACAATTCTTAAAGAGAACTGATTCTTCCTCTCCTAGAAGCTGTCAATTGCCAGTAGCTCCTCAACTAGGGGTGGGACTTCATGACCACCTCCTCTGTCCATGATAGCATTTTGTCCAGCGTGAGCTTGCATGGTCATGTGTATGACATCACAGCTGTTGTGAGCTGACATATGCAGTTTTCCTGTTGTGTGTGTAAGACACTCTTCCCATGTAGTCATCCAGCCTCTGTTACTTAAAATCTTTCCTCCGCATAATCACCAAGTCTTGAGAGGAGAGGTGAGATAATATTTTTATTTGTGGGGAGCACTTGCTACAGTACATGTGCGGAAGTCAATGGACAACTTTCAGGGTCCTTTTCTCTTCATAGTGGACACGAAAGTCTTGGATGTTACACTCAGGCCATCCCTCTGGGTGGCAAGTGCTTTTACATGCTGAGCCATCTCCCAGCCTTCCTTTTTATTCTATAATCATAATTAGAGGTTGATCATGTAGCCATTGCACTTTTTACTAAGCATTATGGCTTCTGAAATAATTTTTAAGTTATTTGAGAACTTGTCTTGAGCTCCCTATTGGCAAGGCGTCAGTGAGCTGGTGATGCCCACAGTTCTGACCTCCTGCCTTGGTACTGAGACTCATTGCCTTTGGGTAGAAATAAGGAGTACCTGACCCATCACAACTAATGATCATGATGTCACACATGAGATGAGACAAGGAAAAGAGTCACATAGACTGGCATGCAAATCAAGTAAAAACATGTCATCTACCCAGTCCCAGAGAGGGCCGGTCATTGATTCACAACACACTGGTCTCTTCATGAAGAGAACAGAGAACATGTTTCACCTTAGGCTTGAGTTCCATGAGTAAGTCTTAGATGATTGTTCATGCTCACTTGGCAACCATCCACAAAACAAACGACCTAGGAAGCTAAATGTTTTCTGTCTGTCATGGAACACATGGCAATAAAAGAAAGGAATACAGTTTTATAGGTAAACCACAAATAAACCATCTGCAGATAAGCACTGAATGAAACAAGCTTTAATGAAGATTCAATGAAAATTACACAAGACTTGTTTAAAATATTATAATTTATTTTATCTGGGCATTTTCTGTAGATATCTAACAAGAAGGTACAAACCTCTCTTTAGCTATTTTGTTATGCTTTTTGCTGTTTTCAACTTTAACTTATTAATAATTTTTTATAAAATGCTAATTAGTAATGAAGTGGAAATCTCTTTTTTACACTAATTGGCCACATGACTTACTATGCAAAAACTGACCTGATGATTCTTCTGACATATGATTCTACAATTATATTTGTTTTGTATCAGATTTTGATTGTCATTTTTACATAATATTGTCTTATTTCTTCTGAAAAAAGTGGTATTTGCTGTATGTTAAACAGTAGTAAAATATGGAAAGTTTCTTCTCTGTCTGCATTTAAAAAAGATTTATTTTATGTGTGTTTGTGAGTGCAGTGCCTATGGAGGCCAGAAGAGGGCATTGAATCTCCTGGAGCTGGAGTTACAGTCACTCATGAGCCACAGATGTGGGTGCTGGGAACCAAACTCAGTTCCTCTGCAAGAGCAGTATATGCCTTTGACTGCTAAACCATCAGCCATACCTCCCCTTTTGCTTTTATATGTTTTTATGAGTTTATGTGCCGGTATGTACTGATACTGTAATTTAAAATTACATAAGGAAATAGAGCCCCAATTGTATAAAAAACAAACAAACATGTTCTTATACATACGGCCTCATTCTCCATCACTTCATATCAATCGGGGTAATCAAAATAAATAAAACATGATTAAATTTGGAGATATTTAACTGAAAATTTTTATTATTGATATAATTGGTATGAATATAGCCTTGAATATTGGCATGAGATGGATAATTGAGAAGGAGCCAGCATGGAAAGTTGGTTTCTTCTGTCATGCCCATACGCCAACAGGGTGGGGAGTGGGTGATCTGGGCCTGGCAGCTCAGAGGAAACATACTTGGTACCACTGTTCTCATCAGACACTTGGCTGTGAGCCCTTGGATGTCACTTGCTTTCCTCCTACTGAAAGATGTCAGCTGAGGAGAGCCTGTTCTTAATAATGAGAAGAAAGAGGCAACAGAGGGAGGAGTGATGCTTCTAAAAGTGCCTCCGTGCTTCGGTTTCTCTCCCTGCAGTGGCTTCAAGACAAGCAGTCATCCAGCCAGGCTGATGTCATCTGGGGGACATAGCACCCCAGGCCAACTCTGCTTACCAGGGAGCATGAAAGGAGAATGACAGAATCCCCATGGATCAAATAACTTCAGTGCAGCCCCACCCCCTGTTTACTTTGTTCTCTGGTTTTGTTGGAGGACTGGTATGGTTTTATAGCCACACTGAAATGCATGTGTGCCTGTGTGCCTGTGTATGTGTGTGCGCATGTACCCACCAGTGAATGCTCACGAGTATGTGTATGCATGTCTATGTATCTTTGTGGGTATACTTGCATGCTTCTCTGTGTGTGTGCATGCCTCAGTGTGTGTATGTGCATACCTCAGTGTGTGTTTTTGTATGTGTACTTGTATACAAATAAATGTTCATGTGTGTGATTGTGCATGTCTCTGTATCCATGTGTGTACATTTGCATGCCTGTGTGTGTGCATGCCCCTGTGTGTGCATATGTGTGTGTGCATACTTCTGTGGGTGCTTGTGTGTGTGTGTGTGTGTATACATGTCTTTTTGTGTGTGCATGAATGTGTGTTGGTGGCTAACCTTAGGAAATTTGTCCAAAGAAGGCAAGGCCAGGGTAAGCATCACTGGGGACTTAAGGTTGGGACTTTAAAAAGTGTTCCATTTACCTCCTAACATATCTGCACAACCCATTCCCATTATAAGGTCCTTTTACATTGTTCTCTATAGTGTATCCTCACTATATAAAGTTGCTAAGGTGGGACAAATTATTTCCCATTTTAAAACAAGATAGCTGACAAGTGATGAAGCACCACTTGCTTGGATGCCCTAGCTGTTAGACAGCACTGCCAGTCAGCAGAGTGAACTCTTAACTACAAGCACAGTGCTCACGCCCTAGTCCCAGATTCCCTGACTGATACTGTCTGTTTGCCTTTATCTTAACTTTATATTTTGAATGCATCAAATAGCTGTGACATCTGGCTTATCTTGGAGTGAAAAGAAAATGTTCCCATGAAGTTACACTAACAATACTGCTGGCATTCAGATTGTCATCCCAGATGATCTCCTTTGAATTGCAGAGTTAGTCTAGAAGAAAAACAGGCATGGCTGAGTTCTGGTGGCTCATTTCTCATGTAAAGGGATGGTCTTGTTAGCATATCAAATTTACATTCAGCCTTGAGAAGTTTTTTCTGACCTTTTACATTTATTAATTTCTATGTGCATTCATGATTGTGTGTGCGTTGGCATGTGTGAGTGTGGGAACACACATGCCATGGCTCGTGTGGAAGTCAGGATAATCCTGAATGTTTATCTTCTCCTTTCACCTTCTTTGAGGCAGGGTCTCTCATCTGTGGTTCACTGTTGCCTTGTTCTGGGGCCTTCTCCTGTCTCCATCATCCAGCAGAGGTGCTCTTGGGTCACAGGCTGTTCCACTACTCAAGTCTATATCCAAGTCATTGGATACAGACTTGAATAGTAAAGTCTGTATCCACTGAAGCATGTCCCCAGCTTCCTCAGACCTTTGATAGCATCATTTATCTTCTTTGATTCTGACTTTCTCCCTGTATGTTTTTCAATTCTACCCCTTTCTCCTTAGTTAACACTGTCAGTCTGATTCCCAGCCCTTGGTCTCCAGTACTCCAGGCTTGACAGTTGGTGGCACATGGGTACTAACTTGTGAATAGAGATGGTTAAATACATTTGACAGATATAAAAACTGAGGCTCACTAATTAGATATTGGAATTTTACTACTGTGGATCTCCTGCTTATCATGAAGTATCACACTGGAGTTGGTGTCTAAGAAAAGGATATTATCTATAGTTCTCTGATTTATTATTTCTGTATCAACTGAAGAGTTATTCCTGTAGCGTGTTCACTGTCATGTTTCCCTAATGTGTGAGGCAGGCAATGTGTGTCTGGAATACCCCACTTGCTAAACATTTCTAGTTATTTCTTGCATTGTTTCTGGGTAATAGCTTGAGAGAAAGAACAGGATAAGAGGGAGATTTTACTCTGTGAGTGTGTGTGTGTGTGTGTGTTTCAATATTAGTGATGTGATACATTTCAAGGCAAAAATTTTACCTGCATCTTATTCTTTATTCTTCATAAAAATTTCCTGTGATGCATAATGTAATCAGGAGAGGAAATTACTTATGGAGATGGAATAATTGATTACCTACATTGATAGAAGTGATGTGTTTTGAGACCATGAAGGTTAAAACAGAGTTTTGCTTGTTTATTTAGTACCAAAACATAATAACAACAACAATAACAATCCCACTGCCTTCCTACAACACTCCTTTGCCTCGGGCATGACATTCTCAAGAAGTCTTAACAAGCTGGCTTATATTTTTAATGGGAAGCAACTATAGAGAGCACTGCTGTTCTGAGGGGAGGACAGAAAGATTTGATCTGTCCCTTTAGCAGGCACCTCCCTGCTCCTCCACAACATCTAAGGACCTGGATCTTCTATATGCTGCTTTCCAGTTGTGCTAGGTTGAATTCAGGGCTGTAGAACTCAAACCTACTAAGCAGGAAGAGGCAGAAAAGATACTTTTCTAATGGAGCCCCAGTTGCAGAAGCACTGAGCAATGACACTGAAGCCCAGATCAATTATTTCAGCAAACCATTCTGCCCACACCTTCTTTTGGACAGGTCTCAGTCAGTGTTGAGGGAAATGAGTCAGAAGCAAGTCTTTGGCTTTTCCAGGATCTGTCATCGTTCCATTTACCCCCTTTTAGGAATAATCTACTCATGTTTCCTTGGAGGCCTACAGAGCTCACTGCATTCTGTACATTTTGACCATTTTTGGCATAGTTATACAAACAACTATGAAGTTCCTTCCAGAAATTGACACATAGCACAGCTCATGTTGGAGAGGGTGTTTATGGACCTTTGAAGGTTCTCAAGGAAGACAGTATGGTGATGGAAAGAACTTGGAGCTAGGAATAGGGGCACTGGGTTCTATATGACCACTAACAGTCACATCAATGCATTTCATAGATCATTAACATCACAGTCTGTCTGAGGTTTCCTATCCAGAGTGCTCCACTCACATCTGTAAATAATAATAGTTAACTGTGATGATTTAATAAGTAATAGAATATTCTAAGGGAGGTAAAACATTCCATCCTCCAGGGTAGCTCTTTAAACTCAGGAAGTAAACAACCCAACAGCCTCAGGATGTCCCGGAAACTTACTAGATTCACCATATGAGCAATAAGGACAGCTAAGAGACACTTTCAGATGAGCCGAGCCACTGATGAGTCAGAGATCAGCTGAGCTGCCTGGATGAGTATCTGACCACATGAGCTGCTTGTCAAGTTGCCTGCAGACCATGCAGGGTTGCTCTCCAGGTTTCCAGCTTTGATGGGCTGCTATCCATGTGAGGAGTGGCTTCTATGATGCAGTGGTCTCTGAGTCATTTCTGCTCCTGTAAGTAACCTCTCACCCATATTCGTGTGAGCAACTCCAGAAATCATTGGTTCACCAAATTGGAGTTTGGTGATACCTGTGCTTTGGTCTATTGTTCTCTATCCAGGGTGGGTATATATTTGTTCACATACACCTAGTAATAGTGTCACACAACAGTAAAATACAGAGGTGAACCCATGTAGGGTCTTTGTGGAGAAACAGACAAACAGAAATGGCAGGTGACATGTGGGATTTTACTCCCTGATTACTCAGCCAATGGAGAAGGGAGTAGAGGGACCTGTACTCAGGTATGTATAACATGGTATTGTAGCAGTACACCAGCCATTTTTATCTGTTGGCTATAGCCAACTTAGAAAGATCATAAGATAAAGTGTACACTGAAGTTTCTGTACCATCCAATCCTGCAGCTATTTAGTCCCAAATAAATACACAGAGGCTTATATTAATTATAAACTGTTTGGCCAGTGGCTCAGGATTCTTATTGGCCTGCTGTCTTAATTGCTAATGCATTTCTATTAATCTATGTATCTCTATGTGGTCTTGGCTTACTGTGATGCCTGGGTCTCTTGCTTCCTCAGAAGCTCCATGGTGTTTCTGTCACTCTGCCTACTACCTTTCTCTATCCCTGTTTGGATTTCTTGCCTGGCTAAATCCTGCCTGGCCATTGGCCATAACATATTTATTCATTAACCAATAAGAGAAATATATATTCACAGCACACAGAAGGACATCCCCCATCAATAAACTTCTTAGCTCTTGCTATACTGTGTGTTCATTGTTCTTATTATGGAGCGTGTGGGGGGGTTCTTTATTCCCAACACAGACAAAATTCCTTCCTCTGCCACCAAGAATAATTATTCAGTCTTTAGGAGTAGGTTATATGGCCTCCAGTTCCATTTGGAAACACCAGTGTTGCTTTGAAAGAATCCCATAGATCTCCATCTTAGGGTGAGCAAGCCAATCTAGGCTAATTCCTCTGCATGTGCTAAACAGGTCCCTGAGATTCTTGAACGTGAGGGGGACCTCAAAAAGTAAGAGCAGGAAGAGAGCTTCTAGAAGGAGGGAACACATCTAAATAAGATGTTGCAAAGCATGATGACTGAACAGAAGGTGTGGCCAAAGACAAAGAAAGGGGGTGAAAGTCAGAGCTCAAGGTGGCAATGGTATGGGTATCATGGTTGACATTTAAGGGAAAGCTGAGGCAAGAGAATTGTGAGTTCAAGGATGGCCTGGACTGTTTAAAACAAAACAAAACAAAACAAAACTAAACTAAACTAAACCAAAGGAACACATATGTACACACGAGTGTGCTCACACAGACACACAAACACACACACACACACACACACACACACCACGAACATGGTTTTGTCTCATACAGAAGCTAAAATTGTGAAAGAAATGTTGCCCTGGATAAAAAGGAATCTCCATTTGAATTCTTGGAAATGATTTACTCTCCAGCTGCCTGTGCTTATAAATGTCCCCAGTTAGGGGGGTATGAAAGAGAGAAAATGGCTTGAAAGGAGGAAAGAGCAGTGGTGTGGTGGAGTCCAAACTTCCCAAAGATCCCAATTGACTAGACTGCTGTTGGCTGACTAAGCCAGGAGAAGGTGCAGACAACACTTACAGGGTGGGGCTGGGGGGTGGCTCCTTGGTTGCTCCTCACAGTCACACCAGGGATGTGGGCCTTCTTATGCTCCACTGGAAAGAACTGCTCTGTCATGGGGCCTCCTAGGAGTTACAGCCTACGAGAGAGCTCAGCCCATTCTGTATGAAAAAAAAAACACAAAACCTCTGCCTTGGGATCTCTGGCATTCAATGACGAATTTCCTAACAAGTTATTAAGCCATGTTCAATATAAGCTAAAATATTATTTTAACATCTAAGTACCTAGAGAGAGCTCTGAACAGAATATTTTCAGAGGGTTTTTCTAATAAAGGTTGACATTGTGATTTGTCCGTAGATTGTTACTGCTTCCTCTACAAAATTGAAAAAAAATAACAACAAAAACAACTCTAAGGCTATTGAGAAGTCCACATTACATGAATTGATTTATAATAGACCAAACCATACACAATAAACAGGTAATTGAATCTATCACATCCTGAGTATCCGTTTTCACTCTGCCTCCAGGCTGAGCATATGATGTTGCCTTAAAGTTTTAAATGATTGATAAAATGCTTTAAGTGGCCTAACATAATAACGGGGCCATAACAGGAACAAGCTCACCTCTCTAGCATCTTCTATTCTCTGTTGGGGTTATTTATTTTTGTTATTAATGGTATTTGGGGTCAATAACACAGCTATCACCAGGAAATTTTTTCCATAGAAGTTACTCTTTGCTCTCTGAATTCCAGAAACCTGAGCCTTGTAGCTCCTACTCTGTACATCATAGACTATGTTTACCTAACCAGGCTCTCACTCTCTAAGCTGTTGCTTTCCAATTTAAAACATTGAGTTAAAAGGGGACATGAATTTCAGTCAGTACTAAGGCATATTGCTCAAAAGCATCTATACTCTAATATGGCTCAGTCACAACACTCCTCTGTGTGCCTCACGGACTCTCATTGAGCATCTCACCAGATGCTTGCACAGCCGTGTTCATACCAGAACTCACCACAATGTTTAAGTTGTGGAACCAGCCTAGGTATCCATCAACAGATGAGTGGATAAGGAGAAGGTACATGCACAGTGGAGTTTCATTCGGTCACAATGAAGAACAAGATTGTATTGTTTTCAGGAAAAGTGAAAGTATTGGGAAGCCATCATATTGCATAGTATAAGCCAGATGTAGAAAGACAAATACCATGTTTTCTCTCATATCTGAATCCTAGATTTTAGGTAAACACACACACATACACACACACACACACACACACACACACGGGCACACACACACAAGGGCACACATACACGGGCACATACTTACGAATCTATGGTGTCTTCAATAGCAATGTTCACCATAGACTCATGTGTTTTGAGGTTTTGGCCCATAGGGAGTGGCACTGTGAGGAGGTGTAGCCTTGTGGGGGTAGGTATGACCTTGTTGGAAGAAGCATTTTTCTGTGTGAACTTTGAGGTCTCGGATGCTCAAGTTTAGGCTCAGTGGTCCACAGTTCTGTTCCTGCTGCCTGTGGATGAAGATGTAGAACTCTCATCTCTTTCTCCAGCACCATGTCTGCCTGCACACTGCCATGCTTCCCACCATGATGATAATGGACTAAACCTCTGAAAATGTAAGCAAGCCCCCAATTAAATGTTTGTAAGACTTACCATGGTCATGGTTGCGGTGTCTCTTTATAACAATAAAACCCTAAGACAGGATCTAATATGAAAGCAGAACTGAGACTGACTGGGGTGTGAGTGGGAATAGGGAGAAGACCACAGGGACCTTGGGAATGAATGAACTCAAGGTACATCATACACTTTAAGGAAAGTACTGGAAAATCTACCACTGTGATCCATGACTACACACCAATAAAACTATATTGAAATTTATAATGCTTTGAGAATAGCTACACTAATTTTTAAAGGTTAGCATGTAATGCATTGGCCTTCGGATGGTCTTTTCACACTTTGCTTTGGCTAAGGCTCGCACCTCCCTGCCCCCACCTCTTCCTTCTGGTCCACTTCCTCCCACATGCATTTTATTACCTTCCTTTCCATCCTTTAAGCTATCTTTTTTTTGCCTCTCATGATCTCATACTCCTTCCCGCAAAGCCCACATATATACAGATTAAAACCTAGGCTTAGTATGTAAGAAAGTTCAGTAGTCTTTCTGACACAGGCTGACTTCACGTTACATAATAATTTTCAGCTCCACACATTTCCCTGAAAATGTCCTGAATTTATTCTTCCTTATAGTGGAACTAATTCCCATTGTGGATATGTACCACATTTTTCCTTTGTATTTTTGAGACAGGGCTTTTCTATATATCCCTAGATGGCCTGTAACTTGTCCTGTATAAGGATGCCCTCAAACTCACAGAGATCCAACTTCTGAGTGCTGGGACAAGGCATCTGCCTCCACACTTGGCTCCTCCTCATAATCCTCTCCTTCCTCTTCCTCCTCTTCTTCTTTCTCTTTTTGTTCTTCTTGTTCTTCTTCTAAAGCCATTCACCTAGAAGTAGATGTAGGCTAGAGTACCAATCAACAAGGATGAACAAAAAGTCTCTCCAGTAGGATCTAGAATACTTTGGGTAAAAGAAAAAACTCTGAGAATGCCTTTATCAAATCAGCTCACTGTTTGGGTGCCTTGTCTCTCAAATGTGCACATCCCTGCCTTTGAACTGTATTTTGAAGTCATGTCAATGATCTAAAACTCAAGTTTTTCTTTAAGAGAATTGAAAGAGCGGGTAAAAGGTGTAATAACACCTCTATACCAGAGAGGCTTTTCAGTGCAATGAAATGTTGCATGGGATGATATTTAAATGCTTACATGTTTCTTAATGGAATCATAACAATAATTAGTGATTTAATTTAATTCACTGTGATTCCTGCAAGAAGAATTTCTAGCACACTGTGAGCATTCACCTTACACACTCCTGTTTCATCCCCTGATAGTCCTCTTTCTAACTTCACTGTTTGATGGTGAGGGTGACAGCTTCATGCAGCCAGCTACCGATCAATGGCAGTATTAAAATAATGGTGTTAACATTCAACCCTTTGGCAATCTGTGCCCAGTGTATCAGCTCTGACTCATTTACTCTTTTAGTATGAATACATATAGATTTATATGTAGTTTTAACTCTCAGCAGGACCCTGTTCGAAATCATGATGCCCACCAGTAATACTCCCTTCCTGGAAACAAAAACAAATCTGTAAATACAGGGAACATTACCCACAGCCTCAAGAGTCCCACATGACTTCTAATATACAGAAAAAAATAATAAATAACTGGACTCAAAGTTAGATCTAGTTTTCTCTTTGGCACTTACCTGTGTGGCTTTTGGCAGAGATGATCTCTCCTCTCATTCATAAGCTGTTATGTTTGTGTGCATATATGTGCAGAATCAAAGGTAAAAATTGCCTGGTCTATCATGTCGTATAAAAAGCAAATAATGTCAGAAAGGTGGCAAGGTAGATAGGATCATTACTGGTGATTCAACAGCACAGTGGTGACAATAGGATTGAACCCTCAGATTTTCTTGATTAGGACTTCAGCAGGTGTCTGCTCAGTATTAATCTGTGCATACAAATGCTAGCGCTATAGAACACCCTGGAACAAAACCGTAGGAAGGAGCTCTCACATAATCAGCGAGCGTGGAAAATACAGGAGTGTGTGTTTCTTTTGAAATGAATAGGCATAAATTTAACTGGTTAAAAAAATAGATGGCCAGGCCTCTGTTGTAATCATCCCATATTTGTATTCATGAAGCAGAACTTCATGCTTTTTCATCTTAAATTTGAGATTTCTGTGGAAAGAGAGGGGGTATGATGGGCTGCTTTGCAGTGTGTGGTTTGCATTGTGAGGTTTGCTCATTCCCTTCCAGACAGTAATCTTAATGTTTCATATTTTGAAGATGCTGCAAAGGACAAAATGAGACAGAGTTTGGAATATCAGATGAACACAAACGCTGGAGTTCTGTAAGGGACATAGGAATCTTAAATTCCATGTCAAGAGCAGAGAGTTAGACATTTACATCTGATTTAAAGAAGTTTAAGTTTATGTGTGGATAGGATGAACAAAAGGGGTGTCTATGGATTCAGGGGGCTTATCAGTAAAGGCTTACCAGCCCTCCTTTAGACTGATTTATTCATTGCATTAATTTAGGGCACAATATGGAAAACGTGTTTTTAAAAGCAGAACTCAAGCTGGACATGGTGGTGGTGGTGGTGGTAGCACATGACTATAATTTTAGAACTTAACTGGGGCAAAAGGACTGCCATGAATTCCAGGCTAAGTGGGAGGTCTGCAACTAATGGATGGATGGACAATGGATGGGTTGATGGGTGAATGGATGGATGGATGGATGAAATAATGAATGGATGGGTAGATGGATGGATAGATGGACACAAGGATAGATAGATACATGAATGGATGAATGGATGTGTAGATGGATGGGTTCATGGATAGACAGACAGATAGATAGATAGATAGATAGATAGATGAATTAGATGAATACATGCATGGATAGATAAATGGATAGACTGATGGATGAATATAAGGATGCATGTGTGTATCAGTGAACCATTGGTCTGTTTCCTCTGACTGACAGTAAAGCAACTCAGGCAAAGATAGCTCTGAGGTCCTGCTCCCCCCTCCCACTTCCTGGATATTTCCCTTTCTGCTCAGTAAGTACATGCTGTTTGTTGTCATGGTTTTTACCCCTTGTCCTCTGAGATCACTCATCAAACTCAGTTTACTTTGTTTTTCCTTCTGTTCATGTGTTTGCACATATGGCATTGCCATCATGTGTATATGCATGCTCATGCATGGACTCACATGCATGTGTGCAACCATTTAGAGAGCATACATTGCCAAGAAACTTTCTAAACTCCCATTTTACCTCCTTCGTTTTCTCTTAATCAAAGCCAGAAATTGCCAGTCAACTAGTCTCATTAGCCAGCTTGCTTCAGGGAATCTCCTGACTCTACTTTTTCTGGAGTCACCATGTGGCACTGTTTTAATAAATTTTAAGAAAGCAAAATACAAAAAAAGGCATAGATATTTCTAAAAAGATTTATGTTTATTGTTTTTAGTTTTGTGTGTATGTCTGCATGTGCAACATGAGAGAGAGTAAGTGTTTGTAGAGGTCATAGGTGTTGGATCCCTAGAAGCTGGAATTACAGACAGTTAGTTGTGTCTTCTGTAAGAGCAAGCTCTTAACTGCTGAGTCACCACTTCAGACACAGTTCTCTAGTGAACAGGATACTGATTTTGTGCAAGATAGCAAATACTCATGAAAGCAGTACTCATCTCACATTTTAGCACAGGACTAGGTGTCCCCAAGGATCCTTAAGTCCATCTCAGCCACTACCCTTATCCTTAACCATGCATTTAATCTTCAAAGGTTTCAGTTTTATCTATTTTGCGCTTTGTACACACAAAGAAGCACATGGTGTACTCTTCTGTGTCTGGCTTATTTTACTCAATATTGTGTTTGTGCAACTCATCCCGAGGTGAAGTAGGATAGTAGCTAGTTCATTCTCCCTTTTGGACACAATCCATTGTACAAATACATCTGATGTGTTTATCCATTCTACTCCTAAGAAGCACTGCGTGTTTGCTTTCATTGTCATTTCTATCTGATGGGATTAGTGTTATTTTGAATACACTTGTGCACCCTTTGGTGTGCATTGCTAAGCATTTTGTTGAATAAATATATAAATAAATATATGTATATATGGCCTTGGTCCTTTGAAGTACCTTTGTGTAGACAGAGTATGTATATATATGGCAGTGTATCGCATGTACTTTTCACTTTAATTATATATTACCAAAGAGTTCTCTTAAGCAGTTGAATCAGCAGCATGCAAGAGCTCCAACTGCTCCCCAGCACTGCCAACACTTACTATTTTCGTTTTAGCTTTCCTGGTAGATATGCAACGGGATCTCATTTGTGTTTCCAATTTGCATCTTTTCATCAGATAATGAAGCTGAGATCCTTTCCATATGCTTATTGGTCACTTGAATATAGTCCTCGATGAAGAAGTTTCTTTGGCCTATTTTCTGCTTTTCTCTGGAGTTTGGGGAATTTTAAAATGTTCTGGTTGTGAGTCCTAGTTAGACAAGCATATTACAAACACATTCTACCACATACTGCTTCATGCTTGTTATGCCATTATGGGTTTGTTTTTATTTTTATGTGTTTTTTTAAAGAATGATTTATTTTCATTGTGTTGCCTAGTTTTATGTCAACTCCATAAAAGCTAGAGTTATTTGAAAAGAGAGAACCTCAATTGAGAAAATGCTTCGATGCAATCTGACTGTAGGGAATTTTCTTAATTAGTGATTGATGTGGTCGGGCCCAGACCATTGTGAGTGTGGCCACTCCTGGATTGGTGGTCCTTGGTTCTATAAGAAAGCAGGCTGAGCAAGCTGTGGAGATCAATCCAGTAAGCAGCACCTTCTATGGCATCTGTATCAAGTTACTGCCTCCAAGTTCCTGCCCTGCTTGAGTTTCTGTTCTTACTTCCTTCAGTGACAAATAGTGATTTGGAAGCATGAGACAAACACTTTCCTCGCCAAGTTGCTTTGGTCATGGTGTTTCAACACAGAGATAGAAATCATAACTGGAACATTTATTTCATGCATGTGAGTGTTTTGCCTGCATATATGAATATGCACCTTGGACATGTAGTATCAATGATAGGTAGATCCCCTCGGATGGTTGTGAGTGGCCATGGCCATGTTGGCACCAAGCCTTTACTCCAGCCTCCTGATCTTATGAGTGTGAGGAGGAAACTTCTGGGATATTTCCTAGGTTCACTCCTTGGTCCTTTGAAGTACCTTTGTGTAGACAGAGTTTGCTCACTGCTCTGCAGTGAATTAATGATGCAGAATAAGCCTTCTAACCAAGTTTTGTAAAAAGACAGTTCTGGCTGCTTTTATGCTTTCAAATTTCCATACTGTCTGGAAGCAGCCTGTAATTTGCCTTTCTTTCAAACATACGTGTACAAATAGGCAAACACCCACATGTGTCAGCACAGCTGATTAAACGTTTGAAAATTAGTAATTCAAGGTACCACTCTACCAAAGAAAGAGAAAATACCAATATTTCAGTACCACAAACATTTTGAATGTCATGATCTATTACAGTATTTTAATTATTTTTATGATTATAATATTCTCAGCTATTCTTGCTACTTTCTATCTTATTATTTTGTGCATGACTTTCCTTACCTCTGATACCATATTTTATTCTGGATGAGAAATTCACATCTATCCATGTCTGTCTACGGGAGTTCATATATATTCACAGAGATGGTCTTACTTGGCTTGAACACTTGGCCATGGTGCCCATAGGATGCCATCTTCTTTTCCAGTGGTTCTATGCCTTCATTTCCACGTCTCAGGATTCCTTCATGTCCTTGCTTTTTCTCTGTGCTCTGCATGGGCCTTTTGTACTGATTCCTCTTAAGTCCCACTTTCACAGTCCTCACCATGCTGGGTGTCAGCCAGAAGAGCAAACCAACTCCCTAGACACAAAAATCCAGATGAGGGAGAGTTGGCTGTGTAGCTCCCAACATTATCAAATGGAGAAATATGTTCAATGAAAGTCAACAATCCACACAACCTCTTGCTGGAAAAGGGGTGAGGCTCATACTGCTTTCCACCAGTTAGAACGCTGACCCCCTAAACTTCTGTGACTTCATAAATCTCTCAGTAGAGTTTCATAACTACACATCTGCAAGTCAAGTGGATGGCCTCCTCCACACATCATGAGAATCACCCTCACCAGGTCTGTAACTGGCAGCCTGTCTCTAGCCTACCTTGTGTAATAGTGCATCTCTGGAGATCAAAGTATCCTTGTCAATACCCTGTACAGCTGTCAAGACCTTTCAGTAGCCTCACCCCAGCTTTGTCTTCCCCCCTCTATTCTCTGTCTCCCCCTTACCTCTCTGTGGCATAGCATGTTATACTGAAGATCATGATACTTTTTATTATACTTTGACAATTTAATAAGGTGTGCATGTAAATGCCTAGGAAAGTGCCTGGCACACAGTAATTACTCAGCAAGCTCAGTAAATGTAAATCTTTGTTATGGTTTGTTGTAATCTCTCCCCAAATCCATGTGTTGAAGGCTGGGTCCCATGTTTGTATTCCTGGGAAATGGCAGAGTCCTTGGGAGGCAGGTCCTTCTACAGAGAGCATGCCCCAGAAGGATAGTAGAACTCTTCTCTCTCTCTCTCTCTCTCTCTCTCTCTCTCTCTCTCTCTCTCTCTCTCTCTCTCTCTCTCTCTCTCTCTCTATCTCTCTCTCTCTCTCTCTCTTTGCTTTTTGATTACCCTATTAACAGCTTCCCCTTTTGCACATCCTTACGCTGCCACATTGGAGGGCCAGAACAATAGGCTCCCCTAATCTTGGACTAGAACATATAGAACTGTGGACCTGGATAGCTTTCCCTTTCTATGTTAATCATTTCAGGTCATTTGTTTCACTAATGGAAAGTGAATGACAATGTTAATATTCATGACAACTTGATTTTCAGCATGAAGAAACATTCGATTCCCAGAGCTCATGCAGTGCCCTCCCAATTTAGTTTAAATTTTGAACTATAAAAACAAGACTTAATCTATATATGTAGAGCAGAGGGATCATGCAGCCAGCATCTGAGATGAGGGAACCTCAATTGAGAAAAATGCTTCCATAAGATTGAGCTATGGGACATTTTCTTAATTAGTGATTAATGTGGGAGTACACAGCCCATTGTGAGTGGTGTCATCCCTGGGCTGGTGATCCTGGGTTCCATAAGAAAACATGCAGCTGCACCTGTCAATGGTTTCTGCAACAGTTCCTGCCTCCAGATTCCTGCCCTGTTTGAGTTCCTGTACTAAGACTCTTCAATGATTGTGGAAATGTAAGCCAATAGGCTTTTTCCTCCCCAACTTGTATTTTGATCATGGAGTTTTGTTGCAGCAATAGAAACCCAAACTAAGATATAGCATACTTTCATTTAAACTGTATATATGTGTCTTCACAAGTTCTTATATGTTGTATGTGTATTTTTAAAGAAATATAAGATAATGTGTGACTACAGTAAGCCTCAAGCACTGCCTTTAGAGATTTACCCCACAACTAGAGAAATTAGGGCTGATTTTCCATGAGTGAACTTCACCCTCTACCTCAGTTTTCTAGAATACACACAGTTTCTAATGAGCTAATGTAAATGTTATTATAGCGCCTTTTCATTTACTTCATTTTAGTTTAGACACTAACCTTTAGAAGTTATCTTTGGAGTGGATAGATAGATGCTTAATTAATTGCAAGTCCCCTTCTCCATCTTGCCTAGAATATCTGTGAAATATTGAATTACCAGATCCCAGAAGTCCAGTGAAAAGATGATAATGAATTTTCATCAGCCTCAGCCACACACTGACTTGGTTTAGGAGCTGGCAATGTAGGTCTTTTATTCTCTTGGATCTCCTCAGCTTGTTTTCTGGACTCTAGTCAGGAGGCGGGCTTGTGATGCTTCTATATGCTTGTTAATTAGCACATATGAAGGCTATCTTTGCTGGAAAGGCACAATCAAGTCAGAACAAATCATGTCCCAATAAAATAAATAAAAGCCGAAAGCTGTGCTTCCTCATAGCCCTAAAGGTTTCCACATACCTTCCTTTTCCTGCATTGCAGATCCCTAGCTCTATCCTCTGCAGAACTGGGTGGGACTAGACCCCTTCCATCTCCAGCCAGCTTCCTCCCTTCCTGACCTATAATGAACCATCATCCACAGCCCCACTGGAAGTGCATTTTTCTTTCTTTTGTTGTAAACCCCTTTTAGCTCATTGAGTTCACCTACTGAGCTTCAGAAAGGGCCTTTGGAAAGAACCAGGGCCTAATTACAAGTAGGTTCCTTCCTGTCTTTTCTCTCCTGCACTAGTACCCCAGGTAGGGTGGCAGAGTGAAGTGTGGGTTGCCACATTCTAACCCCACCCTCCAAATACTTGGGGGATAATCAAAGTGGAGCAGCTGTGGCCAGTGCTTCCCACAGGACTCACAGTCCTCTGTCTCTGGGAAGATGACTTGGTTCTCGTCACCCCCTGTCCTTTTTGTCTTCTGATCACATCTTGCTTTTGCATTGAAGTGTGCAATAGAATTCCCCTTCTCTTTGTTTTCACATGTAAAAGGCGTCTTTCTAAAGGCAGACACTAAGCACTTGATACCAGGAATAGAATAGATTTTGTTAGCAGATCTCATAATCCCAGAATGGCACTGGGCCTAGGGTATTTAATTTTATGTTTCCAGGGAGGCAGTCAAACAAACTGCTCTTCTTTGAATTCTCCTCTTGGCCCCAGGGTTTCTTGGAGCCTTGCCTCAGTTTCCTAGTCATTAGAGTGAGGCCAATGATAACACCTATCTCAGAGTTTTTACAATAAGAATTGACTTCATTCATGTAAACCTCTTAGCACATTGTCTAACATAGACTAAATGCCCACTAAAGATTGTATGTATTATATAAAGATACATGTAAGAGAGGGTGAGCATGCAGCTCTAACCAGGCTAGCCTAACATAAGTGAAGTATCCTCTCATAGATCTCTAGCACAAACGAGGTGTGGCAGCACATGCCAATGACCCCAACTTTAGGGAGGTGAAAGCAGGAAGATTGGAAGTTCAAGGTCACCATTCACTCTGTAAAGTTTAGACCAGTCTGTGCTGCAGACCCTGTCTCAAAAAGAAATAACAAAGTCTTAATACATGAAAGCAAGTGGAATATATTGTGATTCCCCAGGAAGTCAAGTTGTGATGTCATTCTCAGGCAAATTATCCAACGTCCAACTGTGATGGCAAAGTAAGGACTAAAGACCAGCGTCATGATTAATATACAAAAGAAACCAATTTGAAGAGAAAACCTGAATGTCCTTTCACACATGGGTATCATGTGAGATATAGGGCATGACCCAGAAAAGCCAATGTTGTACTAGTGCAGGGGTGTGTGCTGCGTAAATGTTCTATGAAGGGCCATGCCTCTAATGGCCCAGGGATCTGAGGGCCTTTTCTCTACTTCCTCATCCTCTCTCATTCTGAGGAGTGCTTCCTAACTATATCTATCTTAACTATGTGTCCCTGGTCTACTTCAACAGATCCCAGGACTCAGATCCATGTCTACACACAATAACTGTGCACTTTCATTTCCTCTTCATCTAGAATAAAAACTCTTTTCTGTTGTTGCTTTCAAGTAGTTCAGCTAGAACTAACATCACAGCTTGACTGTAGCAAGCATTGTGTTCTAAGGTGCTGGGCTATTACAGGACTCAACTCTAGAGTCATTGTGCTCCAATCTGGAAAGTTCTACTTGCCTTTTATTGACCTCTATCCAGAATTTTTTTTAAAAAATATGGTTTAGTTCTCTGGAGAGAAAGTGAGAAATGCATCAATCTGAGAAAGTGTCAGCTTTGCTATTTTTTTGTAGATGAAACTAAATAAATAGATAAATCAAAGCAGGCATGAAAGATGAAGTAGAGATAATACCAATGTGAAGCAAAAGTCTCCATGGCAGGGTTTCAAAGGTTTAAATATTGGGGGTTTGGAATTCTGAGCAGTGACACTGAGTAGGAATCAGAAATGCAGGATTCTGAAGCAGGATGGGACACGATGTGGTGTGTGACAGTATAGATTACTCTTCTCATCTAAAACTAGGTATGATGAGCCATCTCCCCAACAGAATTTTGGAGGCAGTATAATGAATTGAGGTGTGGGAATTCTCTCCAAACTTCAAATGCTCAGCGACACAGTCATTTAGCTGTCATTAGTCTAGAACACATGATGCCACCCCTCATCACTGTGGTATGTTATTTAGAAGAATCTTGAAGCAAAATGCTCAATTTATTAGAACATCACCCAAAAGCTCAAACAAATTTGGACAAAGAGCTCATACTAGAAGATGCTGCCCAGTTTTTTGTTGTTCTTGTGCCTTTTTTTCTTTTAAATCTTCTTCTCATTCTTAGTAAAAGCAACTAGAACTCCCTTTGTATGCATCTTAGTCTGTCTTCTAGTATATCAATATATCAGTGATATACATATATATACATTATAAAGAAAAAGGTTTATTGTAAATCATGTCTCTGAAGACTGAAAGGGGCCATATCTGGTGATAGCCTTCTTGCCAGCAAACTCAATAGGTACAGGAAACCATGTGACAGAAGATGACAACAGTGTATGCATGTGTCTCTTCTAGTCTCTATCATCTTACAGTGACGGGAACTCCATCTTTCTGAGTTTATTTAACCCAGATCTCTCCCTGGAGGTTCTACTTCAAAATACCACAATTAGATTGTGTTTCTATCTACCATTGTATCCTGGGGATGAGATTTCAGGATGTGAACATCCAACCACAGCGGTATACAGATATTTTTCTGATATAGACATAGAGCGCTGAACACACTTAAAACTGAATTGTTTGTTCAGCACTGACAACAAATAATGACTAAAACAACAGTGAAGTTTGACCATGATAGAGAAAATGCCAGTGTGTGTGTGTGTGTGTGTGTGTGTGTGTGTGTGTGTGTGTGTGTGTGCGTGCACACGTGGTTTTTCAAGACAGGGTTTCTCTGTGTAGTTTTGAAGCCTGTCCTGGAACTTGCTCTGTAGACCAGGCTGGCTCTTGGCTTTTGATATGTAAGCTTGAATCAAGCTTCTCAACTTTGAGGTCTGAATAGCAGTAGCTTGTGGAGTGGTTAAGAATACAGAGGTTAGCTCAGATGAGATCTCTCTTGGCATCAGTGACCTTATCCGTACAATGGAATACTAGTTCCTGAGAAGTATAAGAAGAAAACACATCTACAATATAGTTATGGATTACTTACTGTTCCTATAACAAAGTACTTGAGGCAGGCTAACTTTCAATAGAAAGCAGAATTGTGTGTGTGTGTGTGTGTGTGTGTGTGTGTGTGTGTGTGTGGTGTGTGCTCATGCATGTGCTCCTTTGTGTTCATGCACACGTTTGCACACTAATGAAGAAACAAGTGGGGAATGTGGAGTGTTATGTATCTTTCTGCTTCTTCTCTTGAATCAGAGTCTTTCAATGAACGTGGGGCTGGTGGCCATTAGGTCCCATCAAGTTTCCGGTCTCTGCACTGTCCTCCTCAGCACTGGAGTTAAAGGCTTTTGTGGCCATGCCTGACTTTTTACCGAAGTGCTGAAGATCTTAATTCAAGTCCCCTTATTGTACATTTACCACTCCACTCACTGAGCAACTTCCATAGCAAGAAAGGAAGATTTTTATTTTATTTCATAGTTTAACATATTCAAGGGCATGACACCAGGACCTCGTGTGCCATGCATAAGCACATGTGTAAAGAACAATAGGTCATATTACCCACCAGAAAGCCAGAAAGAAACCTGGGTCCTCCTGACCCCCTGTTACTTCCCAGTCCCTACTTCTCACCTCCCAACATTACCACACTAAAGACCAAGTTTCTAACACATGATCTCTTGAGGGACACATACACTACCAAGTCAGAGTACTGTCTGGAGATAATGTCCAGAGTTGATGAAACATCTAATTTGTTTCCAGTAATGTTTTCCTTACTGTTAAACCTAGGATATTACTCTACCAGTACTTGCTGGGTAAGCAATTATGTATCAATTATACCTGCTTGAGTTCTAAAGATTCCCACAATACAACATCTGTCCATAAAAAACACCAATCTCTCAGTTCTAAACTATTTGTGTTGGTCAGTTTTGTTGCTGTAACATAATACCAGAGACTAGATGCTTCATAAAGGAAGCAGGTTTGTTTAGATTACAGTGTGGGGGCAAGGCCATTTAAGGTCAGGCATCCATATCTAGTGATGACTTCCTGATGCTTCACATAGAAGAACTGGAAGGAAGGAGAGAATGTACAAGTATAAAAGAAAGGAAGGTCACATTCCCACAAAGGACCCCATTCATGTGGGAAAAGCAATAATCTATTTTTCATAAATGTTCTTACCCAACTGACTGTGTATCTCCTACAATGTTTCACTTTTCAGCCCTGCAACACTGAAAAATGAAAGTTGCAGCACATAGATATTGGGGAGTGTATCCAGAAGGGCTCTTGGTGTTCTAGTAGCCAGCATGTAATCTAGACCATCATTCTGTAACCCTGACCTCTATGGCCCCTGCAACTGATGCTCTAGACTTCCCACTTTCCTGAGGGCCATCTGGAAACATCACTGATATCAACGGTCATAGACACATGGCAAAGCTGAAATCTGATAGTAGGAACTTCAGCCTGTTAGGAAGCTAACCTAGAAAAATTTATACTTAAGTCAAAGAAGAAGAAGAAGAAGAAGAAGAAGAAGAAGAAGAAGAAGAAGAAGAAGAAGAAGAAGAAGAAGAAGAAGAAGAAGAAATAAAACATGCCCCTGAACTCTTTCAAATATGCCTATAGCCAAAGGCAATCACTCACATCTAGAGGGAATGTTGAGTTAAATGAATTAAAAGCTGTGCGTGCCAAAGCAGAATAACTGTTAGCAGTGAGAGACCCATTTAATGACTGCCAGCTAAGGTGGATTTATGCACAATAAAATTCTGCATCTGACAG